>NC_056730.1:314950258-315310258 GCF_019279795.1 Protopterus annectens
GTACATGTCAGCATGAGGATAAAAGGGAAACTTGTCCACAAAAGTGCATTTAGTGCTGAGGGTGAGGCATGTGCAGTTCCATATTAAAATGCCATAAGTAACACAAGTATTAATACAGAGGCATACCTCTGCATGCAAGAACAGCAGATAACAATGAAATGTGTAATATAACAAAAACTGCAGATGACTAAGATAACATGCTATTAATCACGAAAATGCATGCTGTATGTCAACTAGCTAGAGATGCAAACATAAAGGCATGGACATTATCAAACAAAGCGTTACAGTCATGAGTATCTGAACTAACATAAACTAATGACAGATATATCCTACATATCACAACTTAAAGCTCATCACCTAGATCAGTTAACTGATCATAAAAACCATGTGACATCAGCCATTTGAGAAACTACCTACAGATTGATTTGTCAGTTGTCATTACAGTGAAAATCATTGCCACATGGTCAGAATGATAAAACAGGGCTTACATTGAATCAACCATTAGTGTTACTCTAATGCAGTCTAGGGAACCCACACTGATGGCTCACACCATGGTTTTGACTACCCCTGTCACATCCAGAAATTATCAGTCCATGGTGCTGTACTGAGGAGCTAGATGTTGTATCACTAAAATTTTGGGACACAGTGTGAATAGGAGCATGACTGTAATGTGTCTGTGTGGATGTGGCTGTTGGGCTCACAGCTAATGGACCAGAAGCAGATGTGCGTGCACTTTGCAGTACAGACATTGATGTCTGAGGGCCATGTGTGGGTCAACTGAGGGGGAATTTGCCTCTTTCCACTGAAGGTAACCTTCTCAGTTCAGTTAGGCCACATAACACCAAGTCTGTACTAACTCTGTTGTAACAAGGCTTTCAACAGAACATGCAACAGATACCACACTGTCATGCTGTGCAGCCAGTGCTGCCATGACCTCTCCATGTCTGCACTCCTGACCATCATGTAAGACGTGGAGCTGGTGTGCTACATAATCAGTGGCAAGAGCAAATGTAAGTCAGAGCCATGATGTCGCTGTGAACATTCATGTGCCTGCAAAAGTAAGCAGACACCCTCTGATCTGTGTTCATGCACATCAGCTACACTGCCATGTGTAGTCTGACAGACAGTATTAGTCCATTGTGAGGATTAGTCACCATCATTACTGGATTCTTCATGGGACAGCGAGTTATGATAATCAACATGTCTGTCATCTGATATCCCCACATCACCATAATGGCTAGGCACAATATCATCCCTATTGGAGCCTACAACATGAGCCATGTGTCTGTGCCCTTCTGGACTGAATAATCCAATGCAGTGGCTCATGTGACTACACTATCAGAGTGGATTATATCACATCTAACCTCGGGATTACTGCACGGGCCACTGGAGAAGGTAGATAGTGGATGTACTGCAAAAAGAGACAAATGACATGTCACATACGTTGACAGAAGTCAAATAATGCAGCATAGGACTGAGATTTTGGAATTAGCAACAGACAACCTCCCAAGTGAATACCTACAAATTGCAGCTGATGCTCTGGCCTACCCAGTATACATCTTGATTAACCGATCTCTGTCAGAAAGTTACATTCCCACACTGTAGAAAGTATCACATATAATTCTTCTCCACAAAGGCGGACCCTCCACAGACCTAACCAGTTACCGCCCCATAGCTATTCTCTCTCCACTCTCCAAAATACTAGAGAGATGCATACACTCTCAGGTCTCAGACTATCTCCTTACTAACAACCTCCTTTCCAGTACTCAGCATGGTTTCTGACCAAACCATAGCACCACCACTGCCTTACTCTCCTTTACTAACACTATCCTTCAGCATAAAAACAATGTCTATCTCTCCTCTGCTACTTTCCTAGACCTATCTAAAGCATTTGACATGGTCCCACACAAACAACTTATCTCTGTCCTCAGTAACCTATCCTTCTCTCAATCAGTCACCAACTGGTTTCAGTTACCTGTCTGACCGCCAACAATCCATTGTATGGCAGAATGACATATCTCCCCAACTACCTGTCTCCATAGGGGTTCCCCAAGGATCCATCCTTGGACCCCTACTCTTCTCTGTTTACACCAATAATTTAGCCTCTGCCACCAAACATGGCCCACTCATACAATACGCAGATGACTCAACCATCATCTGCTCAGCCCAGTACCTGCCCAAACTGCAAAAAGTCACACAGGAAGCTTTTTCCTCTGTTGAAACTTGGTTATCCGATGCCCAATTAATACCCAACCCAAACAAAACTAAACTACTCATCTTCCAACCCACCAAACATACTCAAAACAACTCTCACTTTAACATCACAGCAAAAGACGACACCACTATATACACAACTGAATACACCAAATTGCTAGGAGTGGAAATAGAAAATAAACTAAAATTTGACATTCACATATCCATGACCATAAAAAAAGTCCACAAAAAACTAGGAGCATTATACAGAAATAAGCAACTTCTCACAAAAGCAGCAAAGATTTCAATAGCAAATTCCCACCTTATCTCCACCCTACTTTATGCCTCTCCAATATATACCAACCTAAGGCAATGCAATCTAAACAAGCTAGAGACCTACTACAACAAAATCGCCAAATTCGTCACAGGGACATCCTACCATAGTCACCACTGTCTCTCACTTGCTGAACTGGGCTGGCTTGAACTCCCTCACCTCCTTCAGTGGTATCAACTCTCACTCGCCCACAAACTAGTAAACCATCCACTAAATGTCCCATCCCTCCAGAATCTACTCCAACCCTATCGCACCACCAGACCACTAAGATCCAGCAACAAAAATCACTTGTAGACCACTAAAGCCAATAACTCTGCTGGTGAAGCACTATTCTCTTGCACCATAGGCAAATTATGGAACTCCCTTTCACCCACAATTACCTCCATACCATCATGCACCCACTTCAAAACTTTACTAAAAGCGCATCTAAAAACATGCTGGCTATGCCCTTGCAACTCCCACTCTAATATCACCCACCCCATCCAACCACTACCTTTCTTTCCACTCCACTAACTACCTTGATTATAGCAAGCTCAGATGCTCATAAGCCTAGGACTTATTATACAGCAGGAACTTCTTATTGCAACATTTGTTAATGTCTGTTATGTACTTCACAGATAAAGATTCTAGTTGTCTACTGATGTACTATGTTCTTCATCTGTAAATATGTTGTAAGTAATTGCTATGTTAAATTGTTAATCACTATGTAATCCAATGTAACTACTGTCTGTTTATTTTAACTGTGGAGCTTGTCTCCCCGGGCCTCTGCTGAAAATGGACCTATGCCCAGTCGGACACTCCCGGTCAACAAATGTAAATAAATAAATAAATAAAATAAATATGCATTGCAGTTTTCAATGTTATGAAGCACACTTTCAATGTTCTGAGTTTTCAATGTTTTGGGTTTTCAATGTTTTGCGATTTAGATCTTTTGGTCTCAATGTTATGAAATTCAATGTTATGAAATTTCAATGTTTTGAAATAGGCCCATTTAGGTGATAACATTGTGTTTTAACTGTATTCCATTAATATCTATAATACTAATATTAATTTGCTTTGGAAGAATAATACATTTTTAATCTTTAACATTTACATTTGCATGTTAACACATTCTGAAGTTATCCAGAGCTATACTGGTCTAATGTATATTATGCAGACTGTCTTACTATACCTGTATATTAATATGGATGTCATATATACTGTTAATACTATCATTCTATGACATATTCTTTTAAAACCTTTAAAGTAGTGAAGTATCCATTAGCTCAACTAGTTAAGCAATCTAGTATAATGACTGGTAGTGGCCTAAGTGTAGGTTCAAATCTTGGTATAGCCTCTTTTTGGTAGAATTTGTTTAAAATTGTATTTCACATATGGAATATGTATAGTTGTTTGGTAACTTATGTGTATGATATTTTTACACATCTAGCATGGTTGTGGTGGATTGACACCCATATTCTTAGGCCATGGATGACTATGCAGTTCTCAGTTATCCGCAAAGTTTCTAGAAGGGTCATGTAGTGGTGCAGCAGTTAATATTGTCACTTCACAACAAGAGATTCTCTGGTTCATTTCGCAGGTGGGGTGCCTTCTGTGTGAAGTCTGCATGTCCTCCCTGCATTTGTGTGGGTTTCCTCTGGGCAGTCCAGTTTCCTTCCACAATCCAAAGACGTGTAAGCATTTCTCCCTGGGCCTCTGCTGAAAATAGGCTCTGTCTTACTCAGGCTTTCCCAGTCAACAAATGTTAAATAAATAAACAAAAAACATCATAGAGTACATTTCTGTTAATAATGATATATGTGTGAATGCTGAGTAATGCAAACATTACCTCTAAAGTTTAATTTTCATAACAATCTTTTATAATCCATTACTTCTTTCATCAGTTTAATAAATGTAAGAACAATGCAGATCATAATAGCTGAAATGTATGTGAGTCTTGTAAACACAATGCAAGTGGAAGAAGTGTGGATCTGTCACCCTTATACTGTGCTACAGCTGTAGGGCTAGCACAGTATGTGGAGTCGACTGCCCTACTACATACCTTACATATGTAGATTTGAATCACACAGCTGTACACTCATTTCTTTAATTTTTTTTTTTGTGTGTGTGTGTGTGTGTGTGTGTGTGTGTGTGTGTGTGTGTGTGTGTGTGTGTGTGTGTGTTTCAAGTATAGACAAATGTTTTTACTATAAAAGTTGAACTCAATGTGCTGACAGTTTAGTTTTACCAATTATCATTTCATTGTTATCTGCAGATTTTCTGGAATATTTTGCATTGAAATATATGTGTACAATGGAGTACTTATGTTTCCTTTACACATGGATATGATTTATGGATATTATAATTAAATGTAAAAATTAGTGAGGTATAAATGATTATATTTCATGTTAACATGCTTCTCCTTTGTGAGACTGCTGACATCAAAAATGACTACCTTAAATGAAACACATTAGCTGACTTAACTGTTATAGCTGAGGGTTATTGCTATAGGCAATATAACAACATGCAATCATAATTGTGATGTTCAAATCTCACTGCAGATATCATGTACAACATTGGCCAGCTTGGTTATCCTTAGATAGGCATGACTGACTTACAGAAAATGGGGTATAAGCGGTAATGTATTTGTTCCACTCTATTATTTAGTTATGCTACTGATGTCAACATTGCAAGTCCCATAATGAAGTTTGGATATATTACGTACCATGTTAAATGTGCATAGCATCTTATTTAATGCACATGGCAGCACTTGTAATTTACTTTTTCTTCTCATGTCATATACACACACCCACATATTTATGTTAGGCTAAAATATATATGTACATGTCGAGTCTATATTAGAACATCGAAGTTTCAGATCTTCGAATGTTCTAATATTGACACCTATTAACTGAAAGATGAAAATAGCGAAGTTTTAGATAACCAAATTCTTTCCTAGGGAAATAATTTGGTTGTCCGTTCCTGTCGCTTCACTATTTTCAGCTCTGCGGTGGAAAGTTATGGTCAGGTTCAGTTAAGTGTGTGATTGTGTGGATGTGAGGGTTAGGGTGGGATAGGTGAGTTAGGGTTAGGGCGCGGGTCAGGTAAGTGTGCAAATGTTTGTACGTGAGGGTTAGGGTGGGATAGGTGAGTTAGGGTTAGGGCGCGGGTGAGGTGTGTGTGCGATAGTGACAGACCTTAGGGTTAGGGTTTTGGTTAAAGTAAGTGGGTAGATAGTGGTGTATTTACAGTTTAGTGTAGATTTAGATGTAAGATTTTAGGTATGTGTGTGGATTGCTGTTTGTTTGGTGTGTTTGTGTTGTGTGTATGTGTTTTGGAGCAGCAAATTTTTTCCCTAGGAAAAAATTTGATGTCCTAAATTTTTGGTCTTTCGGTTACTAGGTGTCAATATTAGAACATTCGAAGACCTGAAACTTCGATGTTCTAATATAGACCCTATATGTCCATACAAAAAGACAAACACATGTACAGTTTCTCATATAGGTATATCTATTGACCAATATATATCCCTATATCTACTCATGTGTAGGTATTTATTTGTATTCATTCATATGTACATACAGGAAGTTGTACCAGTGCAGTTTCGTTCATCATATACGTGTGTACGCATTTTAATTATTATTATATAACACTGCATCAGGTTCAGTATACAATATCTGTATATATTTGTGAAGGTAAGATAAGATACTATAACACTGAAGTTGTGCATCAACATGGTCATATACATACAGTGTGGAGACTGAAACATTAATGACTAAGTATGCAAAATGTGATATTGTATAGCAAGTCTTTCAAACATCTATTAATAACTACATTTGTTGTGCATAGCAGTCATTATGTACTAAACAAAAGCAATCCTTCTGTTTCGTTAATATGTCATATTTTTTCTGTTTCACAGCTGCTGAAGATCATGCCAGAATCTGAGCTATGTGTATAGAACATATGCACAGACTTGAGGAGCAGCAGAGGGCAAAGATATCTGTTATTACTTTCCACCTTTATGTCTTCAGAAATTGTTTTAACATATTCCATTCTGCAGGTTTACATGTGTATTCATTTGACATTCAGGCATGCCAATATCGTGTCAGACTTCCCATGATGCATTTGCAAGGTATGTGTCATACATAGTGATAACATTAATGTGTACATAATGAGATGTGAAATGTTGCCTTATGAGTTATTAAGATGAAAGTCACTAACTGCAGAACACAGAAGAAAGAAAAAAACACTTGGTAGAGAAATTCACTTTATATAACAGAGCAAAGCTTTCAGGTAGAACCCTTTGTCAATACTAATACATAGACATCACATTATCACAGTTTAAATACAGGTCAACAGTCACATGACTAGCAGCCCAATATAATCATGTGACAACATTAATGTAATTAATACAAAAATATAAAACATAATTAAATAGCAATGCAGTAATAAAAATACAATAATAAACAAAGGTTTTCTAAACCATAAAACATATTAATACGCCTTCCAAACAACATTAAAACATTAAAAACATATTTCATAATTTAGTATGCTGTATCTTAACCAATATGGGTTTAAGACTAACCATACTGTTTAAACCTGGAAAAGAATCAGAAGCAAGTCTCAGAATCCATTCATACTCTTTAATTTCCAGGTAATTATTCTTATCACCACCTCTAGGTGTAGGATAAACAACATCAATGACCCTAAACATAAACCTATGCTCACTACCATGAGTAGATATATGTTTATACAGAGCATTCTTATCATAACATCTTCTAATTTCTGATTTATGTTCAGTAATACGCTCTTTTAATTTACGGGTGGTCTTCCCTACGTAGAAGGATGAACACGAGACACAAGTAGCCAAATAGACCACAAAAGATGAGACGCAGGTCGCAGATACTTTGAACCTATAAGTTTTACCACTAGTGGGATGTACAAATATACTGCTATCGCTGTTCATAATATCAGCACAACAGACACAATTAAAGCTCTTAAAAGTGCCTAAGTTTGCTGAGATAGACATGGGCAAGGATCTAGTAAAATCTTTGTAACATAACATACTTTTTTTATAGTTCTCTTATTTCTATATGCAAAAGATGGTCTATCACCTACTATACATTTTACTTCATCTGAAGCCCTAAGGATAGTCCAAAATCTCTGGTTCATAGGTTCATAGGTTCATACTAGGCTATCTGCCCTAGGGCATTTATAAGCCTAGCCAGAATGTGTTTGGCTTTCGCCACCCATTTTAAATTTATTTTGCTATGCCCTTTTTCGAGGTTAGTATACTGTGCCTCTGTCTAACAGTGACACAGAAGTGATACCCAGGGTAAACCTACGATCTCCCATCCACTCATCAAGATTCCTCTTGAATAGAGTCAATGAGGGACTCTGCCTAACCTGGACTGGGATTTTATTCCAGAGTGAAGGGAGCCTCTGGGTTATGAATCTGTCCCTCCAGCATGTCCTATTTATTTCAGTGCTGAGGTTCAAGTCTCTCAGGCGTAGCTCGATGGGATTTGGATTTTCTGAGGTGCAGCATGTCCATTAATTCCGGGTTGGACATGGCTTTATATGTCAGGCACAGATAGCCTCTGAACAGGCGGTATGCCACTGAGTAGAGCTGGAGTTTCTTTAACCGGGCAGCATATGGCATCTGTTTGAGCCCTTTGATCCTCTGGGTGAGGTACTTTTGGGGTCTTTCCAGTTGCTGCAGGTGTCTAGTAAGGTACATCCCAAAAGGGGCATTGTACTCAATTATGGGCCTGATGAGAGATGAGTAAAGATGCACGATGACCTCCGCTGATTTAGATGTGAATCCCTTCATGATTAGGTGGGCTATATAAAATGTTTTTCTAACCACTTTGGCCACGTGGTTGTCAAATGAGAGATTGCTATCAACTTGTGTCCCCAGGTCCCTAATTACTTCTTCTGTACTTAATGGATTACCACCTATGTGGTAATTTGTGGGCACTTTGTTTTTGCCAAAGGGGATGACTATACACTTTTTGGCATTTAGCTTGAGGCCATGGCTCTGGCACCAGTTGTCTGATTCTATGAGGCCCTTATTGAGGATGCTTGTGTTGGCTGGAGAGTCGATTATGGCGCCCAGTTTGCAGTCATCTGCGAACTTGGTCAGCCACAGTCCTTCCGTGTTGGCCTGTACCTCCGAGAAATATATAGCGAACAAGAGAGGTCCCAGGACTGAGCCTTGTGGGACACCACTTGTAACTGGTTTGGAGTCTGACATGGCTCCAGCAATTCTAACCATGTGGGTTCTGTCCATGAGCCAGTTTGCAATCCATCTAGTGTCATAGGGGTTTATATTTAAGCTGGTGAGCTTATCTATAATGCCCGAGTGGGGTATTGTATCGAAGGCTTTTGCGAGGTCCAGGTAGGCTGTGTGGACCACCTTCCCCTCGTCAATGGCCTTGGTGACTGTTTCAAAGAAATCAACCAGGTTTAAGAGGCAGGATCTGCCCTTAACAAAGCCGAACTGGGTAGGATCCAGTGTCTGTAGGTCCCCAATAATTTTATTTATGAGGTCCATGATGATCCTTTCCATAGCTTTGCAGACCAAGCTAGTCAGGCTTATGGGGCGATAGTTTCCAGGATCCGTTGAGGCACCACCTTTATGGAACGGGACTACTGTTGCTGTACGCCACTCTTTGGGCACATATCCTGTAGTAAGACTGAGATTGAATAGTAGTTTTATGTTTGGGTTTAGCTCTTCTTGGAGTTCATGTAGGACGCAGCCCGGGACACTGTCTGGTCCCATTGATGCTGTGTTTTTTGCTTTGGAGAGGGTGGCTCTTACCTGAGCATCTGAGATGTCAAGGGGGCAGCACTCTGCTGGGATAGATATTTGCCCTTTTGGTGGGGAGTTTGCGCTGAACCTGTCAGCTAGGATGTTGTCAATGTCATTGGGTTCAGTGTATTTTTGTCATTTTGGACTAATTCTGAGCATATCTGGGAATTACCACCCAGGTTCCTAACATAACTAAAGAAAGCCTTGTGATTATCCTTAGTGTCCTGTGCAATTTTTCTCTCGAAGCTGGCCTTAGACAATTTTATGAGTGCCCGTAGTTTTTGCTAATACTGATTAGTGATGCCTTCCCTTTGAGATTTTGCTCTATCATTTAGTAGCTTCCTCCTTCTATTGTATAGTTTGTTTATGGCTGGGGTCCACCAGACAGGACGTCTGCCTTTGGAGTATTGGGTCTTGGTTTTATTTGGGATCGCATGATCCATGCATTCCTGAAGGTGTTCATAGAATGCGTTTATAAAGGATTCTGCGGTCTGGGCTGTATTTTCCACAGGCCCGGGGGCTTTGAAGGATTCCACCTTGGTTTTGAGGAGTGTGAAATTTGCTTTAGAGAAGTTTTTCACTGTGGTTTTCTGGGCAGGGGTGGGGTCGGGATGTGAATATCCAGTGAGATTAGTTTATGGTCTGATCTTACCAGTGAGGGATACACTTCTGGTCTGGAGCATAGAGTCCCCATGTTGGTGATGATCAGGTCCAGTATGTTTTCCCCTCTTGTGGGAGTGGTAACAAGTTGTTCCATAGCATTTGAGTTTATAAATTCTAGGAACCTTTGGGCTAGGGTGTTGGAGCTAGAGTAATGCTCCCAGTCTATGTTTGGGTAGTTGAAGTCGCCCAATATAATGGTGTTTGGAGAGACCTTCATATTTTCCAGTGTTCTCAGGAAGGCTGAGTGGGGTTCCTGGGTTTGGGAGGGTGGTCTGTAGCAGGCTATAAACTGGAAGGCAGTTTTACCCACTGTTAGTTGCACATGGATAGTCTCTGATGCTTCGTGCTTTGCCACCAACCTGGAGGTGTGGGTATCTTTGATGAATATCGATACTCCCCTCCTTTGTGGTTCGGTCCAAGTTTTGGGGCCAAAAAGCATGGTATGAGGTATAACCTGGTAGTGCTGGGGTGCTCTCGGGAGCCCTGAACCAGGTTTCTGTTACTGCACAGATATCGATGTTCTCCATGCTAAGGAGAGTTTCGAGTGCATGCATCTTGAGGTTTAGACTTCTGGCGTTGAGTAGCATTACTCTTAGTTTCTTATCCCTTGTGATACCTATGGAGTTGGGTTTGTCTTTTGAGCCTTGCCTAAAAAAGGCACTATGGGGGTAGCAAGAGCCTTTGCCAATATCCAAAAGTCCAGGGGTGACAGGTGTAAGCCGTCCCTAGGGAAGCATCATGGCTTGTCGAGCATATCATCCTAAGCTGACAGGCATTGGATCCCCTTTGAATGACACCAGTACTTAAGCCAATTGTTGAAATTGATCATCTTGTCTTCATATTGTGGCATCATTCTTGGTGAGGTTAAGATGCTACTCAATGTCAGGATCATACTGGCCTGGGCTACATGCTCAGAGAGCTCCTTTATGTCTCTTTTCATGTAGTCCAGGGAGGTACGTCTCAGGTCATTCACACCAGCATAGACAATGACTGAGTCATATTTGTACTTGCCTTGGAGTGACCTGAGTGCTTGTGTTATGTGGCGGATCCTAGCGCCCGACAGGCTGCTCACCATGACCCTCTCCTTGTTCAGCCTGGTGAGTGGGATGTCAGTGTGCCTGACGATAGAGTCACCTATTACAAGTGTATCAGGTGTGTTGTTTAGTCTTAAGGGCTGTGACTGTTTGGCACACTGGCTTTGTGAGATATGTGTTGCACGTGTTTTGTTTTAGGGTAGCGGTTGCTTGGGTGTCTGCTTTGGAGGTCTCTGCTGCTTAGGCAGATCTTTATTTAGAGCCTCCGAGTATGTTTTTGTGTGATTATGTGTTTGGTTTGCTGTCGTGGTAGGTCTATGTGAGACTGGAATTGTAGTGAGTGTGGCTTCCTTCTCCTCCTGACTGGTTATGCCAGTACTGAGTTGAGAGAGCTTAGCCTCCAGTTTGGCTATATGGTTGCATCTCTCACATGTGTTGGAATTTGTTGGGAGGAGGAGAGGGTTGTCTGTGTACATGAGGCAGTTGTAACATTGCTGTTATGGATAAGATACCGAGTAGAGTTGGAGAGCCAAGGGGAACACTGTGATTTGACTCTGACAGTTCTGGGAGGGGCAAGAGAGTTCAGAATGTTTAGGAGGATGGAGATGAATTGAAGGACAGCTTCATCTAGAGGTAAGGAAGAGAAGAAAGACCAGTCAATAGCAGAAAGAGAATTACTGAATGTATCCAGGTTGAAGTTGGTTAGCATTCAGCACTCTCTAAATTTATGAGGTCTAGAGAGGTCGGGGGAAAATCTTTGGACACATATAGGGGAGTGGTCACTGACTGAGTCTAGTAAGGTTCAGGTTAGCGATAGAAGTCAGGCTTAGAAACGGGTATCTAATCCAAGATAGAGCAGGTATTTGTGGGTTTTAAAGAAAAGTGGGTGAAGAGATAAGTTGGGTGTATCCATATAGGTTTATGCTGGTGGTGGGAGAGTTAGAGATGAGGGTGAGCCAATTGATGTTAACATCACCTAGTATTATTGTTTCATTATGTATACTGACAGACATCCACTGTAGGATTTGTTCTAATAGGTGTATGTTCTCTCCGGGGGAATATAGATGGTGACTATGGTTAGAGTTTTATGATTGTTGAGTTTGCAGTTGGCAATAATGAGTTGAACGGGGGGAAAGGAGGGGGAAAGTTAATTGGGAGAGATATGCATAGGAGATGAGAGTACATAATGGCAATGCCTCCGCTTTTTTGTGCTTTCTGTACAGGCATAGAATGTTTTCACCCGGGGGGGGGGGGTTCTTTGTCTATATTGTGTGACTTGAGCCATGTTTCAGAGAGACTAACTATGTTGGGGGGGTACTGGGCTATCCAGGTGTGGAATTCAGTTATCTTGTTAAGAATGCTATGAATGTTGATTAAATAGAAGGAAAGATGTTTGAGACTAGGTTTAGGTACTTGCTGAAGTGTTTGTGAGGTATAGGTAGGACTTGATGAATTAGAGTGTGGGCCAGGGTTTGGGTGAATATCACCTGAGAGTTGAAGGATGTTTAGTGGGAGGAAGAGAAGTGATGTATAGGGGTAGGGTGAGTGAAATTTATGTTTAATTCTGTGGAATGAGGGAATTTGGAGACAGTTTGATTTTGGGGAGATTGAATTTGGTACATGAGAAGAGTGAGGGAGAAAAGGAGATGTGTAATGGCTGCTAGTGTTAATTGTGTTATGAGAGGAGGTGGGAGAAGAGGGGAGTAGGTTTAGCTGAATGTGGTAGGAAGTGAAGTTGCTTAGGAGAAGAAGAAGGAAGCGTAAGAAGAGAGGAGGAACTTATAGGAGGATGTCGAGAATATGAAAGGGGGTAGATGTTTGATAGAGGGAAGGTCTATGGTAATAGTCAGCTAGAGTAGGCGGATGAGAGCAGTGAGCAAGAGTGGGAAGAGTTAGGTGTAATGAGTCAAGAGGTAGGAGGGATTATTTTAAGAGGGGAAGGTTGTGATTGGTTGGGGAGTACAGGAAGTTGGGGATCAGAGAGGGTGGGGTTAAGATTGGTTAGTTACAAAGGTAATTGATGGGTGTGTGGGAATGAGGGTAGTGTAGGGGAGCAGAGTGAGCTCATGCTGTGATGTAATCTGTGTTAGACCTCCTACACCAAATGCTTCACTTTACAAGCACTCCATAACTTCAACTTCTATTTTTTAACTTCTACTTTACTAACCTTCCTTTCTACATTCCCTTTTTGTGATATTATAGAACCTTCTTTCTGTTTGGCTTATATAATGTCCTTGCATGTCAAACATCTATGTCATATACCTAAACAGCCATCTTTGTTGCCTCTGAGCTGGAATGGGTTACTTTACATATAGATCTAATTTCTCCTATTTTGGTGGTATGCATATTTATTGGCTTATTACACAACCACAATACTCTGTTGCAGCAGTACTGCTTTTGGCACTGTCTTTAGTTGTTTGACTTTTGCATGCAGGGTTGGAGGCTCTAATCTGACCTCTGCTTGTCTGCTCCATTCTTGCTGTTGTTTGGCTTCAACTTTCACTGCTGACAATCTAGTGAATAATGGTATTTTATATCCTCTGCATGTTGCAATGACAGCACTCACAATTTAGTGTTATCTAGCATACGCCAACCATTTATACTATTTCTGGTATGACTGCCACATGGTTTGTAGCATCTCAGCACTGCTTTGTGCATTGATACATATGTATTTTAAGGTGCATCATGGCTGGTATGCATCCCTAACCTATTTGTCATTTTTCCTTCACCTGTGTTGTAAACTCTATATGTGTGCTGTCTGTGTACTTTACCTATCCTTTATGTGTACTACCACCATTTGTCCATCATGTCTTGTGATATTTGTTATATGTTTGTATCTGCTCTTTTATTCACCTCCTTCTGTGTCTTTTCCATTCTTTCTCTTATCCAAAAAAAAACAAAAATGGGGCCTAGTCTCACCAAAAACCTTGTCCATGAGCCTCTGACTCTCCCTCTGACTTTCCTGTTCCATCATATCTTTTGTTTGCTCCTCTTCTTCACCCTCAGCCCACATCTGCTTTTCTATCACCCTATTTCCTTTGTTGAGTTCATTACTTGTGCTCCCCACACATGTCCCCACATCCCTTGTTAGCTACTGTTAGCCATAGCGATGTTGCTGTGATTGCCTTTAACCTTACTTAATTTTTTATTAGAAATTTTGAAGATTAAGTTAGATTCCATAAATTGTGATAGGTGTATTTATATATGTCTGTCTACTTATTGTGTTGATAGCCGTAATTGTTTTGCGTATAGTTGTCACTTCTCAGAATTACTGCTGATACATATTTGTCTACAGCTAGTAATTTTCATGTATTACTGAATGTTCCATTAGGCTTGTGTACCTTCTGTAGATGTGCATTAGTAATGCACATATACTACTTTATGTACAAGTTTTCCTTGAATCAATTTGCCATGACCGACTGCGGCTGCAATCACATCAAAGGTTATTTGTAGTGTCTGCACTGCATTGAGGTATTCTCCATAGACCAGGGCACATTTGCATACAATTTGGTTTGCTGCAAATCCTGAGAGGAACTTGGCAGAACCCTATGAATTCCATGAAGTCTATGGACTCTGGTCCTTAATGAAGCAGTCTTCATTTTAGGCCCCTGTCATTGCAAGCGCTAACTCAGTGGATGAGTAGTAGTTTCATACACGTGCTTGTATGCCGAAATAGCATTTCACTGATCGCAGCCCAAATACGTGTCGTATTTCCTATCTTAGTGTTTCTTGCCAAGACTGGATAGGTATACACAGACAGACAAAAAAAATCTCTTTTCTTTCTATAACATTTCCACACCTTTCAGTGAAGGTAACCAGACCCAACTTTATTTCACCATGGCTAATTACTTCTAAACCACTATAGAAAATACACAGGTTCCAACTGTGAAACACACTATTATGCAACAGTTCTTGTTATTTTATATAACTAATTAAGCACTACAGAAAATATATAGGCGCCAACAGTGAAATGCACGATTGCAAAGCTATTCATGTCTATTCACCCCAGGGATCACGTCAGTCACCCTGCTAGACAGGGGTCCAGGAAAGTAAATAATGTGGGAAGAAATAGCTAGGGAATTGTTATGGCTTCCTTCTCCTCCTGACTGGTTATGCCAGTACTGAGTTGAGAGAGCTTAGCCTCCAGTTTGGCTATATGGTTGCATCTCTCACATGTGTTGGAATTTGTTGGGAGGAGGAGAGGGTTGTCTGTGTACATGAGGCAGTTGTAACATTGCTGTTATGGATAAGATACCGAGTAGAGTTGGAGAGCCAAGGGGAACACTGTGATTTGACTCTGACAGTTCTGGGAGGGGCAAGAGAGTTCAGAATGTTTAGGAGGATGGAGATGAATTGAAGGACAGCTTCATCTAGAGGTAAGGAAGAGAAGAAAGACCAGTCAATAGCAGAAAGAGAATTACTGAATGTATCCAGGTTGAAGTTGGTTAGCATTCAGCACTCTCTAAATTTATGAGGTCTAGAGAGGTCGGGAAAATCTTTGGACACATATAGGGGAGTGGTCACTGACTGAGTCTAGTAAGGTTCAGGTTAGCGATAGAAGTCAGGCTTAGAAACGGGTATCTAATCCAAGATAGAGCAGGTATTTGTGGGTTTTAAAGAAAAGTGGGTGAAGAGATAAGTTGGGTGTATCCATATAGGTTTATGCTGGTGGTGGGAGAGTTAGAGATGAGGGTGAGCCAATTGATGTTAACATCACCTAGTATTATTGTTTCATTATGTATACTGACAGACATCCACTGTAGGATTTGTTCTAATAGGTGTATGTTCTCTCCGGGGGGGAATATAGATGGTGACTATGGTTAGAGTTTTATGATTGTTGAGTTTGCAGTTGGCAATAATGAGTTCAGCTGGGTGAAAGGAGGGGGAGGGTTAATTGGGAGAGATATGCATAGGAGATGAGAGTACATAATGGCAATGCCTCCGCTTTTTTGTGCTTTCTGTACAGGCATAGAATGTTTTCACCCGGGGGGGGGGGTTCTTTGTCTATATTGTGTGACTTGAGCCATGTTTCAGAGAGACTAACTATGTTGGGGGAGTACTGGGCTATCCAGGTGTGGAATTCAGTTATCTTGTTAAGAATGCTATGAATGTTGATTAAATAGAAGGAAAGATGTTTGAGACTAGGTTTAGGTACTTGCTGAAGTGTTTGTGAGGTATAGGTAGGACTTGATGAATTAGAGTGTGGGCCAGGGTTTGGGTGAATATCACCTGAGAGTTGAAGGATGTTTAGTGGGAGGAAGAGAAGTGATGTATAGGGGTAGGGTGAGTGAAATTTATGTTTAATTCTGTGGAATGAGGGGAATTTGGAGACAGTTTGATTTTGGGGAGATTGAATTTGGTACATGAGAAGAGTGAGGGAGAAAAGGAGATGTGTAATGGCTGCTAGTGTTAATTGTGTTATGAGAGGAGGTGGGAGAAGAGGGGAGTAGGTTTAGCTGAATGTGGTAGGAAGTGAAGTTGCTTAGGAGAAGAAGAAGGAAGGGTAAGAAGAGAGGGAGGAACTTATAGGAGGATGTCGAGAATATGAAAGGGGGTAGATGTTTGATAGAGGGAAGGTCTATGGTAATAGTCAGCTAGAGTAGGCGGATGAGAGCAGTGAGCAAGAGTGGGAAGAGTTAGGTGTAATGAGTCAAGAGGTAGGAGGGATTATTTTAAGAGGGGAAGGTTGTGATTGGTTGGGGAGTACAGGAAGTTGGGGATCAGAGAGGGTGGGGTTAAGATTGGTTAGTTACAAAGGTAATTGATGGGTGTGTGGGAATGAGGGTAGTGTAGGGGAGCAGAGTGAGCTCATGCTGTGATGTAATCTGTGTTAGACCTCCTACACCAAATGCTTCACTTTACAAGCACTCCATAACTTCAACTTCTATTTTTTAACTTCTACTTTACTAACCTTCCTTTCTACATTCCCTTTTTGTGATATTATAGAACCTTCTTTCTGTTTGGCTTATATAATGTCCTTGCATGTCAAACATCTATGTCATATACCTAAACAGCCATCTTTGTTGCCTCTGAGCTGGAATGGGTTACTTTACATATAGATCTAATTTCTCCTATTTTGGTGGTATGCATATTTATTGGCTTATTACACAACCACAATACTCTGTTGCAGCAGTACTGCTTTTGGCACTGTCTTTAGTTGTTTGACTTTTGCATGCAGGGTTGGAGGCTCTAATCTGACCTCTGCTTGTCTGCTCCATTCTTGCTGTTGTTTGGCTTCAACTTTCACTGCTGACAATCTAGTGAATAATGGTATTTTATATCCTCTGCATGTTGCAATGACAGCACTCACAATTTAGTGTTATCTAGCATACGCCAACCATTTATACTATTTCTGGTATGACTGCCACATGGTTTGTAGCATCTCAGCACTGCTTTGTGCATTGATACATATGTATTTTAAGGTGCATCATGGCTGGTATGCATCCCTAACCTATTTGTCATTTTTCCTTCACCTGTGTTGTAAACTCTATATGTGTGCTGTCTGTGTACTTTACCTATCCTTTATGTGTACTACCACCCTTTGTCCATCATGTCTTGTGATATTTGTTATATGTTTGTATCTGCTCTTTTATTCACCTCCTTCTGTGTCTTTTCCATTCTTTCTCTTATCCAAAAAAAAACAAAAATGGGGCCTAGTCTCACCAAAAACCTTGTCCATGAGCCTCTGACTCTCCCTCTGACTTTCCTGTTCCATCATATCTTTTGTTTGCTCCTCTTCTTCACCCTCAGCCCACATCTGCTTTTCTATCACCCTATTTCCTTTGTTGAGTTCATTACTTGTGCTCCCCACACATGTCCCCACATCCCTTGTTAGCTACTGTTAGCCATAGCGATGTTGCTGTGATTGCCTTTAACCTTACTTAATTTTTTATTAGAAATTTTGAAGATTAAGTTAGATTCCATAAATTGTGATAGGTGTATTTATATATGTCTGTCTACTTATTGTGTTGATAGCCGTAATTGTTTGCGTATAGTTGTCACTTCTCAGAATTACTGCTGATACATATTTGTCTACAGCTAGTAATTTTCATGTATTACTGAATGTTCCATTAGGCTTGTGTACCTTCTGTAGATGTGCATTAGTAATGCACATATACTACTTTATGTACAAGTTTTCCTTGAATACGAATTTGCCATGACCGACTGCGGCTGCAATCACATCAAAGGTTATTTGTAGTGTCTGCACTGCATTGAGGTATTCTCCATAGACCAGGGCACATTTGCATACAATTTGGTTTGCTGCAAATCCTGAGAGGAACTTGGCAGAACCCTATGAATTCCATGAAGTCTATGGACTCTGGTCCTTAATGAAGCAGTCTTCATTTTAGGCCCCTGTCATTGCAAGCGCTAACTCAGTGGATGAGTAGTAGTTTCATACACGTGCTTGTATGCCGAAATAGCATTTCACTGATCGCAGCCCAAATACGTGTCGTATTTCCTATCTTAGTGTTTCTTGCCAAGACTGGATAGGTATACACAGACAGACAAAAAAAATCTCTTTTCTTTCTATAACATTTCCACACCTTTCAGTGAAGGTAACCAGACCCAACTTTATTTCACCATGGCTAATTACTTCTAAACCACTATAGAAAATACACAGGTTCCAACTGTGAAACACACTATTATGCAACAGTTCTTGTTATTTTATATAACTAATTAAGCACTACAGAAAATATATAGGCGCCAACAGTGAAATGCACGATTGCAAAGCTATTCATGTCTATTCACCCCAGGGATCACGTCAGTCACCCTGCTAGACAGGGGTCCAGGAAAGTAAATAATGTGGGAAGAAATAGCTAGGGAATTGTTATGGCTAGGCTTGTATAGGCCCTAGGGCTGATAGCCTAGTACCAACCTATGAACCTATGAACCTATGAACTGATTACTTGTGAAGGCACTATATTGAATGTGCTGGTGCCAAGTGTGAAACACACTTCTATACAGCAATCCACATTTATATATCTATCATATAGAATGCAATATGATCATCATCATTAGCCTCCTTTTTTCTCATTTTCTAAATGGGGTCATGTGTTGTGTCAACTGTCACCGTCTCCTTGATTCAATGCCACTCTCTTGCCTACTTTGACAGTCACACCTGACAGTCACAGGTCTTCTGTCACACAGTCCAGCCAGCTAGACATTCAGCCATCCATCTCTTTGTCAGATGCCCTCATTTCTTCATGCCTTTTCTTATGCAGCCAAAATCTTTTTCAGAGGATTGTCTTCTGCTTTCCTGCACATGCCCAAACCATTGTAATCTGATCTCTGACCTTCTCTGTAACTGGAGTTACTTGGGCTTCTCTTCTGATGTCCTTGTTTCTTTTCTGTCCCAAACTGTGCATCGTACTACCATCTCAGGCACTTCATTTTCATCATATCTAGCTTGCTTAACTGCTCAGCCTTTACTACCCAGGTTTCTGTACTGTACAGTAACCCCGAGTGCACCATTATTTTGTAGACCTTATGTTTCAGCTTCTTTGACATTCTTCTGTCTTACACTACCCCTGACACACACAGCCAGTTGGCTTCAGATCCTGTGATTCTAGCTTTGACTTTCTGATTCAGTCTTCCCTTCTCCTCACCTCTCCCAGATACTTGAAGCTGTTAACCTGTTATATTATTTTCCTTCTATCTCAGTTGTCACCTTCTTCTGATTTACCCCATTTATGATACTCAATTTGCTAAAAAAAAAAAAAAAATAGCTGTCTTATCTGTACTCAGTTTCATCCCATACAATGCAATATGATATTTATAAATAAATCCTAAATATGCAGGAAATGAACCACTCCCTTTTCTTAGAAACACTATGGATCTATGGTATTTTGCTATTCTGTATAAACAACTTTATTGTTGCCTTTCTAATTCTATATGCTTGACTCTGACACATCTTCTCTTCTATATATTACATCCTGTTATATGTGTGTAGGTATATAACACACATTGCTTTAATAACAGTCTTACTCAGCACAGCAAATGGAGTGGTTAGCAAGATTATGAACATTACTAAAAGTTTATATTACCAAGCACAAATCCATTTTGGTTGTGATACTTTCAGGCAAATGTCTCTCCAACGCCAGTCTTGAAACTCCAAAAAATTAAGTTTACTTCTATAGATGTGACAACAAAGTGCAAAATTCACTGTTATACATTAAAATCATTTTTTGCACATAGAGAGAAAAAGCCCCCGCCCCCCCCCCCCCCCCCACACACACACACACACAAAATACTTGTATATGCTCATCTTTGGGAAGGGTGAATTCTCAGAAATACAATAATTTTAAACTTTTTCTCCAGTCACACTTAATTTCTGTTTCAGGATTCACACTATACAGTTTTGAGCATACAACAGGAAAGCATCACATATGCATAGATATTATACCAAAATAAAAAAAGACTGTAGTAAAATTGTACTAACTGGTAAATTATATATAACAGTATAACATATGATGTGGTAATGTTTAAGATTAGCTAAAACTAAAAAAATGCATTCAGATGTCATGCACGCCATTTAAACATTACTATTAAATTAGTGCACTGTCTTTTCCATCACACCATATTCTGTTTAGCCACAGCTTATACTGCCGTTTTTTTTTTTTTTCACCACTTAACAACACTGGTCCTTCTTGGGCCATTTTTAGCCATAATATAGCCATAAATGCAAGGGTAACTGCAGTATCTGTATGGAGAGTTTACAGATGCCTGTCAATCAGTATTTTGGGGAGGTGAATAAAAAGTGTTGTACCTCTTTTAACCCAAGAAAACATGAAAGGAACAAGCAAAGTCCTCAGAGAAACAGTACCCAGAAACCAGGACTGTGCCCAGCATCCTGCAGTTGTGATGCAGGAAGTACAGCACCGCCAGTGAACAGTGCTGTCCAAAGATAATGTAGGCTTGTACCTAGGTAAAACAGCACTTAGGATACTCAGTTTGCTAAAGGAAAAAAAAAATAAAAAAAATATAAAAATAAAACTTTTTTAAAAAGCATTATCTACATTTTTGACTACTGTTTTTCTCAAACTTTCATAAAATACTACATGCGTACTGTCTACAAATATGCCAAGAAAAAGAAAGGGCCAGCCTTCACCTCTGTTTTATACTTCCTATTGTGAACTAGCAGTTTTTCACACCTTAGTTTTCTGTTCTTTGTAGTCTACTGATTGTCATTCTATCTGAGAATAATTTTGTAGCAGCAATAAAAACAGAGGTATGAGAATCTTGGTCATTACTGCAGCAAACATTACATTAAAGTATGTTAAATAGACAGTTATGGCAGTGGAGTTTTCCAGTATCCTAGTAGAATAACCCCTGCATGAATAAGTAACAAGCACTTTTAACAATCAGCTACTGCGGTGGTGGTGCTGCGGTAGTGTTGTCGCCTCACAGTAAGAACGTTAAAGGTTGTGCGTCAGGGCCAGCAACTCGGCACGTAAAAATCTACTGCCAATCATTAGCGGACCGGAGTTCCGTTGTGGCGACCCCTAACCGGGAAAAGCCGAAAGTCACAAGAACAACTTTTAACAATCAGCTAATTCGTTTTCTCTGCATCTATATCTCATTGCTTTGGACATTCCTAATCTTTAGCAAGGCTTTGATTTTGTAAGCAATAAAAATGTTTAACAGAGTAAAATCAAATACAAAATGTATCGTGCACACTATGTCCAACATTACTACTTTTGCAGGTTTCCATAGCTATTTTTTTCATTTGCAGCTTCTAGAATGGCTGCGTATTCTTCCTGATTTCCTTTACAACATTCCTAGTTTTTCATGCAAGCTGCTGGAGTCCATCGAGCAGGATGAAATACCCCAAAAAGGAGGTAAAGTTCAAGTTTGAAGTAGTTTCTTATCAGGTGTGTATGTATTTCTCACTCTTGTAGCAATAAGTGTTATTATCCATTAACTAGATTATCTGTGTTAAAAGTAAGCCTTGCTCTTTAAGACAATAAAGGCTAATAAAACAATAAAGGCCAACAATTAAAAATAAGTGCTATGCCTACAACGTTTGGCAACACAGCATATTACAGGAAGATGATAACATTGTGCATGTTTTTTTTTTTCAGTCACAGGCATGTCTTCTCTTTTCTGTTCAGAAGTAAAGTTTAAGAGTTAATAATTGGCTAATTATCAGCAGTTAATAAACACATAACAATAAAGGATTAAAAATATATGTATAACCAGAACTTTCTTCTAGGCTTGTGATTATACTTTGCTGAAACTATGAAATGTGCAATATGACTGTTTATATTTTTAAACATTGCAATTAACTAACATCTTTAAATATACACTGGCTTTGGCCAAGTAGTGCTATAACAAATATGAAACCTGCTATAACAGATGCAAAACTAAACAGAACTACCACTTGTGTGGTACATCTACTGATAGTAATACATCTAAACACAGAATATTAACTTTATGTATTGCATGATTTTAAGTGTTGCATTTAGTTATTTATGTGCATTATCTATTATTTGTTTGTTCGCATTTTTGTTAACAAGATAGGATTAAAAGGTCTTTGAGTCCTTGTCTGAAAGGAATCCTAAGTGTTGTCTGTAATGAATAATGATGTTTGGTCAAGATACTGAAGATCTCCTCCCCTGCCAACCAAAAACCGTACAGGACAGAGAGTAAAGGACACCTAGTCTGAAGATGGAGTGTGATATGTTTTGGAAGGCTGCATTAGCTGGAAGAATTTATATGGCTGTCTTTAACATTTCAGGATCTATTTCATGGATAGTTCTTCTCCTTTACCTACAAACTAATAAGTTGTCTGCTATCACTCAGTTGATGAGTAAACATGCAAAAGTGGAGCTCATTATGATATGATAAAATGTTCCACTCTTTTAAAATCTAGAAACAATGATTCATTTGACACTTTTTATAATGATATTCCTAGTTATTCTTTGAATGTAAGCAAGTATTCAGAGGTTTAGCAATAAGGTTACCACCTGTCTCACTTTGTGAGGGACAGTCTCTCTTTGGGCAGTTGTGTCCTGACAAAAAATTTAAAACATGGCAAATGTCCTGAGATTTTAGGACAACATTATTTCCTATATTTTATGTAATAGTTGCATAAAACAGTTATTCTGTATCTAAAATACCTAAATGTTATAAGAAACAGAATAAGCAACTAAAATGCTACAAGAATAAGCTTTTACTTAGGCAAAAAAGTTAAGTTCTATCCTTTGTACTGACTGTGGGTATGTGTCGGCCTGTAAAATCTGATGTTTGTATCGAAAATGTCCCACTTTGGCCATTTGAAAAGGTGGCAACCCTATTTAGCAAGGATTTTTGGAATTGCGCAGTAACATTCAGACTGTTGTTCTCCCCCCAATAGTAAAACTCCCAGGTGGAGTCATAATACCTTGCGTTAGAAAGGCAAAACTTATGCCAGTGCTAACATCTGAAGAATGTACACAAGAAGTAGGCCCTGACCATTACAGGTCAGTGTACTCTTTATAACACTACTGATTCCAACTAGAACAATTTAAATTTGCATACTTTTGAACTTGCAAAACATCTTTTATACCAGAATGCAGCAGGTTTTCCTGATAAAGGCTTCTCTCACCTGACTTTAAGCAAGCAAAGACAAGAACTGCAGCTTACGTCTTCCATCAGATATCTTTTCATTATAATATATGTACTGTTTCACAAATTCTATTGTAATAAGTGATTTTCTGAGAATCTGTGCTTATAGACAATGGGATTGATTACCCAACACTTTATGCTTTTGCTCAGTGCTATGTCAAAGCTGCAAACATTCACAGAATAGGAGCACTTCCAAAAGAATGGTTGTAACTCAGAATATAAATGAAAAACACAGCTCAAGCATTTGTTTGACCATCCATGCCATAGCTGCAGTTTTAGTGTTTAACATCAGCTTTGGACTGCATGTGAGATTATAAGAAACCATTCTCCACTTTTGGATGGCCTAGTATATTTTTCTTCCAAGCCATATATGTAATTTGCTTTGAATGAGGTAAAGATTTTACTAACTACAATTTATTCCATTGAATGGAGGCTCTCTAGATAAAATTTCCCACTTATATTTTACTGTTACCTACTGTAATATATACTAAAGCTTGTAATTTATTTATTATTTATTTATTTATTTTACATTTGTTGACCGGGATGGTCTGACTAGATACATGTCCATTTTCAGCGGAGGCCCAGGGAGAAAAGCTCCAACATAGACACATTTACAGATTGTTACATATAGTAAAGCATATGAGAGGAAAAATCAATTTACATACTGCTACAAAACATCCTAGGTATAGCAACCACAAAATACAAAAGTTCTCATACAGATTTTTCAAACATGCTAGCTTAAAAATAAGACAATTTTAGATTTTGAGTTTAGTTTCTATTCATTGTTCTTGTTTGGGGTTACAGGTCCCTTCCCTAAGTTGTCCATTTAGAAATGATTTAAGGGCTTCTATTTATGGTCAGAAATAAGTCAAGGAAATATAGAGTTAGATCACTTGAGAATAAAAGGTTAAAGTTTTTGAACTTGGATAATCCAGAGGAAAAGTATGACCTTGGTTTAACAAAAATGAGCTAATCTGGGTGAGAGCATTGGCAAAGCCAATGTGACTTAAAATGGAGTTTTAGACTCTTCTTGAATTGGACTAAGGAGGCAGTAAGAATAAGGTTGGAGGGGAGGGAGTTCCATATTTTTCTAATGGCGTTGACAAACAGACTAGCACCCCGAGTTATAGGATTTGATTGTTTGGACAAGTAGCCTGTTTGATGAGCAAAGACAGCCTAGATTGGTGTAAGGAATGATTATATTTTTCAGTGCAGGGGTGTTGTTGGGTTGTTTGAGAATTTTAAATGCTTCTGTGAGTTGGTTCAGCTGGAGAAGGTTTGGTAGTTCTATCCAGCCAAGGTTTTTTAGGTTAAGGCAGTGGTGTGTTCTATAGGGCATGTCAGTTGCAAATCTGGCAATATGATTATAACAACACAAGAGTTTGTTAAGGTCAGATTTGTTAAGGTTAGTAAGCACGGGAGAGGTGTATAGAAGGGTAGAGAGAAGATGTGAGCGGGAAATGGCCGCTTTGGCCATTGGAGTTAGGAAGGATTTTATCCTGTACAGTGAAACAAGGTTCTTGTTAACGGATTTAATGGTTTGGTTAATATGCATGTCGAATCTAAGTTTATTGTCAATGGTAACTCCTAAGAGTTTTGTATACAAGTCTGGGGAGATGATAGTGACATTGTTAGATTGTATAGTAAAAGATGTAGGAGAGGATTTATGGGTTGGGTAGAAGAGTAGTAGTTTGGTTTTGTTTGGGTTTAAAATCAGGTGACAATCTGATAGCCAGTTTTCCACTGTAGTAAAAGTGAGCTGGGTTGTAGATAGTAGGTTAACTGGAGAGGTATTGGAACATACTAGTGTAGAGTCATCTGCATATTGAATGCAGGTGGCATCTGGGATGACTGTATGGAGGTTATTAATAAAGACAGAAAAGAGAAGAGGTCCTAATATGGAGCCTTGAGGAACTCCTATGGTATTTGGTAACAGACAAGAGAGCTTATTCTGCCACAGCACTGCTTGTTGCCTACCAGAGAGGTAGGCATGAAACCAGTGGAGAGCTTGGTTGTCTAAGTACAAGGTTTTCAGAGTGTGGAGAAGTAGCTGGTGGTTAACCATGACGAAGGCTTTGGACAGGTCCAGAAAGAGAGCTGAAGATATTTTTTTGTTATTCCGGTTATGGTTAATTATATTGGTAAAGTAGAGGAGGGCAGTGGACGTACTGTGGTGAGATCTAAATCCTTGTTGTGAGTTGGTCAGTAGTTTATTCTGGATGAGATAGTATAGAAGTTGTTTGTGCACACACTTCTCCATGATTTTGTCAAGTGGTGACAATATGGCTATTGGCCTATAGTTTGATAGTTCTGTGGATGAGCTACCTTTATAGAGTGGTATTACGTAGGATATTTTCCAA
Organism: Protopterus annectens; assembly: GCF_019279795.1. NCBI lineage: Eukaryota > Metazoa > Chordata > Ceratodontiformes > Protopteridae > Protopterus > Protopterus annectens. The sequence goes on from NC_056730.1 coordinate 314,976,242, forward strand.
ATTGAGGGTACTGTGGCCTCTGTTATGGTTCGATTAATTAGGATCGAGATGGGGTATGCTATGACATCTGCAGCTTTTTGCAGATATTCGGCTGGGAGAACATCCAGAAAGGGTAGTTGGCTTTAGCTTCTTCAATAAGGATTGGATAAAGGATGTGGAGACAGGTTGGAGGTTAAAGGAGAGTAGTGTCTTGGGTATAGAATCTGTTATTGAGGAGCAGGTAGTAGATAGCTGGTTGGCTAAGGACTGAATAGTCTCAGTAAAGAAACTATTAAAGGTATTTGCTACTTCTTCTGGGCTTTTATCACATAATGTTGCTGGGGTAGGAGTGGAGGATTTACCTGGATGGAGAAGATCATTTATACCCACCCAAAACTTTTGAGGGTTGTTTTGATGTTTTTATTGTAGATGACAGTAATAGTTTTTTTTGTCAAGTGTGATGGCTTTTTTAGTCTCATTTCTTAGCTGTTGGAATTTAATATGATCTAGGGGTGACTTGGTAGTACGCCATTTGGCCCATGCTTTGTTTCTAAGTGTAATTTTAGATTTGGAGTCTTTTGTTAGCCAAGGTGCTATTTGTGTTTTAATTTTGATTGACCATTCTGGAGCATGAGAATCAAGTATGGTAAGAAAGGTGGCGTTAAAATATGTTACTGCCTCATCTACGGGAAGGTATTATAGATTTGACCAGTTACAGGATTTGAGTTCTGTTTGGAATTTTGTGGGTTCAAAATTTTTCTTGTTTCTGACAGACCTGTAAATGGGCAATCGAGAGCTGACTGTTTTGTCTTTCCTTATGTATGTGATGAGGTGATCACTAATGTCATTGGGAAGAGTCCCAGACATATACATATGGGGATGGCTGTTAATGAGTATCCAGTCTAGGATACTCTCTTTTTGGTTAGAATTACCTATTCTGGTGGAGGAGGATATGGTCTGTGAGAATCCATGGAGGTTAATATGGGTGGAGTTGGAGTCTGAAGAACATAGGTTCCAGTCAATATTAACATCACCCAGAACAATAGTTTCTTGAGGGTAGTTGTTAGATATCCAATTAAGAGTGTCCTCCAGTGTGTCAGAGTTGTTCCCAGGGGGGATGTAGATCCCAATTAGTTTTATGCTTTTTTGTTTGTTTAGCTGTAGTTTTAGAGCTAATATTTCAGCACTGGAGATTTGGGGTGGTTGAGTGGAGTTAACTATGACATTAAGTGTGCTTTTATATAGCACGGCTATCCCACCTCCCTTTTTCTTTGTACGATCAGTCCTGAGTATATTATACCCAGGTGGTAAGATCTCATTATCTTTGGTTGATGGCTTAAGCCAGGTTTATGTTAGACACATTATATCAGGGAGGAAGTTGCTAAAAGGGAATGTAGGTTATTTACCTTGTTGTTTAGGCTTCTTATGTTTAGGTGGCAAGTTAGGAGGGAGTTAGATGACCTAACAGAAAATGGTGGGCTAGTAGAGTTTGGGGTTGAGGATGAGCTTGGGTTAGGATGGATGTTTCCGTCTTTAGTTATATTTTTTCTTAGGTAAGCTAATAGTCTCATGAGTTTATATAGTAGCTTTTGACCATATTTGGATTTAGGGTGCTTTTGGTTTGTTTTATTAAGATACAGGTTATTAAGTTTTGTTGTTTTAGAGACCGGATAGTAAGTAGTGTGTTCAGCAATAAGTGGAGATAAGGGGGTACAGGTTTGATATTTAGGGTAGTGGAAGCCTGAGTATTGCTGATCTTCATAACTAGTTAGGAGGTATGGTATAATTATAAGAGGTAGAATGAGAGGTAGGGTTTTGAGTGTTGCCTTTAAAATAGTGGGTGAGATGGTATTCATTGCCTTAGGGTGACAGTAAATTGTCTTAGAGGGATGTTAATGGTTAATTTGGAAATTGGTGGAAGGGGAGGGTGATGATAGGGAAGTGCCTTTGTATGGCTAGAAAAAGGTGGGGGTGTGGCTTTATAGTTATAAATGTAGCACTACTGGGGGCGGGTGGGATATGGGGGCAGGGTGGGGTGCAGAGCGAGCCCAAACAGAGTGGGGCTAAACCTGCACCAAACTTTCCAAGGGCCAGTGAATAAAGTAAGTGTTTAGAGGAACCTTTTATTCTACAATATAGTTCACCAAGCATAAAACTATTCCCTCTCTCTATTGTTAAGGTAAACTACGATTTCTGCTAAAGTTATCTAGGGGAGTTGAATTAATTAGCTGGAATTAGGTGGTTTACTGCTGTGCTTTGAACCCAGTACGCTTGCTTTAAATGTTATATTTATAAGGTTTATTTTTACTTTACAGTATGTAAATATTGACTTTGGCCGTTTTTTATATTTGTAGTGGGACTGTTGAATAAAGCTTGTCCGTACATTCGTACCAAGTATAGCGACCTTCTTTAAAGCAGGTTTTGTAAGTTGTAGCCAGGTGGGGAATTAAAGGACAGTACCTTGGTTGTTTTTTATATTTGTAGTGGGACTGTTGAATAAAGCTTGTCTGTACGTTCTTACCAAGTATAGCGACCTTCTTTAAAGCAGGTTTTGTAAGTTGTAGCCAGGTGAGGAATTAAAGGACAGTACCTTGGCCGTTTTTTATATTTGTAGTGGGACTGTTGAATAAGGCTTGTCTGTACATTCGTACCAAGTATAGCAACCTTTTTTGAAGCAAGTTTTGTAAGTTGTAGCCAGGTGGGGAACTAAAGGACAGTACCCTGATTTAGAGGCAGCCGACTAGGTTCAGAAACACAGCAGTCATTTCTTCTTTCTTTATTATTATGATTATATTTAATGATATATATATATATATATATATATATATATATATATATATATATATATATATATATATATATATATTTGTGTTGTACTGTTTTAAAAATCCAGATGAGATCATATCTATATAATCTATAATGTAACCTGTCTTCATATTCCATTTGTTTCACTGTGATAACCTTTTCAGCACATTATTGTTGAACCCTTTCCAGAATTATTAGATTATTAATGGTTTCAGAACACAGACCCCTATCATATTATAAGACTGGTCTAATAGTATTCATAAACAGCATCATCAATACAGATGCATTTCTTGAACTAAATGACCTCAGAATCATCTTTGAGATACAACGCCCTTTCCTCACCTGCAAGCTCACATGTTCATTGTAATCTAATGATTCTGACATTTTAACACCCAAATCATTTAACTAAATGCACTTAGAGATAAGTTGTTAGATATGGCAAGTGGGTATTAATTGCTCCTTCATCCTTCATGCAAAGGTTTGCACTTTTTTGCATTAAGGCCAACTGTATTTTGTGTAGCTGACAAATTAATCTGTCAGTGCATTTTTGAAATTCTGCTTCTTTATAAACATTAGTAATGACTCTTAACTATTTTAGAATCATCTACATATTTTTCTTCCCCAGCAAGCGGGGACATTTGGAAGGTAGATAGAAAAATATGGAACAAATATAGCCCAATTAATAACCCCATTGAGACCTATTTAATTATCTCATATGCAAGGGATATCACTTCTTTTAGTCTTACTGCTAGGTGTCACCCCGACAGAAATCAATAAGCACGCAAAAATTGCAGGTGTGACCATTTATTAAACCTGATGATGTAAATGAGTCACCACAAAAGTCTCATCTGAATGAATAATTAACAGAAATACCATTTCATATTATAGCCGGTATGTATAGCCCTTACCATTCTGGCCTGCAGTTCATCCCAAGTGGTGTACACCAAGCTGCCTCAGACAACATTACCAGCAACCAAATAACTAATGCATTTACTTCCCCCCACTTGACAGTTAGAGAAATGTAAACATATCCCAAGATAACTCTATGATTTTACAATGATGGCATCAGTGACCACTGATTGAGGCCAATGAATTAAGGGAGAACCCAGCGGGAGATGTTAGTTTGCTCTGCAACATTACCAGCATGCTGCACATGCTGTTTCCTGCATTCATCACAACCACTTGCACACTGTTAACATGGAACCTGACATTTTTTAAATAAATAAATAATATACAAAAACCTTAATACCCTTTAGATCTTCAAATTACACAACGTGCATAGGTTCGTAGCATATTAATAAACTAATGGTTACAGAGCCCTTACAAGCCTAACTCACTTTTATCCAATATATGCCCCCTAGGGACAAAAATATGGCATGGATGTGTGCTTATGCCTTGAGTACCTTTCAGATTTCCCTGTCCATAAGAGACATAGGCACCATACTAGCACACCGTTTGTACTAGATTTGATCCATGGTGAATATTTGTAAATCAAACCAGTCCAAACCTAGGTCATTTAGATGAATTCCATCCAAACGGTAAAAATCCTTTAGCCACTTTGGCTAAGTCTGGATGTTAGATGACCATAAAGCCAAGCTGAGGTCCCTGTCCAGCTACATGGTAGTTAATGAATATTCTGTACCATTCTATGTCTTCCTGCTTGTGGGCACAAGCCACTGCAATCTTGGGATGACAGCTGACCAAAATATTGAAACTTGTGAGAATATCTCAAAAATAGCCTCCATATCCAACAACATTCTGGCTAGTAAAATATATTTTTTTAAAACAAAGACCAAATAATTCCCACCCAAATGAGCAATTAAACCATGGGAAGTGATGCCAAATCTAAAGCTCCTTAAAAATGCCCCATAGGTGGAACCAGGACAGGTCAGGATATCCCTGCCATTGTGCTGTCCAAACTGCCAGATCAAGGAAGAAGTTCAGACCTTTCCAATGGACTGACTCCCCAGATGTACCTCTAGTTGATAAAAAAAAGTGTCCTATCACCAACAAGGAATATTGGCCTCAAAAAGAAAATGAATCTATTAGCACTGGATGTAAAAAAGAAAAACATTAGAAGACCATCTGCCTGTCTCCACAAAAACTTGCACAGATTGTCTTGGAGTGCCCAGTCTGATGTGCTCATGATTCTAAAAGAATGGAAGGAAAAAGCAGTAGGTGAAACTCTTTAAATCAAAAAAGCCTTAGAAACAATTGTATTACCTTGTCTGACTGTTATCACTTGTCCTGACAATAAAGTGAATATGTGGGTCCTAGTTAATAGTGCTGGAATCAAACAAAATAAAGTTACTGACCAATGAACTAGACATGTTGAGTAATCAATAGACCTTCATAAATAAATGTATTGACTCCAAGTGAGTTGACCTGCCTTTGACTTCTTGACCTATATACTAACATGACCCTTGGAAACTATGACATCTTTGCAAAATAAGCAAAATAATACCTTGTCAGTTCTAAAGGCTCCTGAATAAAGCCATGTAAACAACATTGCCTACATGGCAAATGAATGAAAAATTCCCTATATTGACTGAACCCCTAATATTAGTGTACCTAATAAATATTTACCTATATGTTTCCTGAGGTCTGATCTGGATCCCTTGATTGTCATAGATTCATAGGTTGTTACTAGGCTAACTAACACTAGAACTCTTATATGTCTAACTATGCAAGTCAAACCATTTGGGTCCATAGTATCAAGGTCTATGGGAGGGCATGTTAGTAGGGGGTAACTAAGGATCTGTAGTAGGTGTTAGTTAGGATAACACTTTTCTTACTGATGGCCTATGGAGACCAGACTGGGGGTGGGGGTAAATTTATGATTTCCCATCCAACTGTCAAGATTTTATTTGAATAAGGTAAAGGATGAACTCTGTTTTCCTAGGATGGGCAGGCTATTTCATAGTGCGAGGCTCCTTTGGGACATATATCTGTCTCTGCAGTATGTTTTGTTTATATCACAAGCAAAGTTCAGATCACTGGATCTTGTGTTTCTGGTGCTGTTTGTTTTACACATGTGTAACTGATCTATCAAGGCTGGGTCTGAAGAAGCCCTGGAAGCCAGGCAAAGATCACAACAGCCTGTAGTAGTCTGAATATAGAGATTTAGCTTGTAGAGGATCAGTGTAGGACAGATTATTCATGTTCTGAATTCTCCAGGTGAGAAACCTTTGTGGGTATTCCAGCTGTTGCAAGTGTCTGGTCAGATGCATGTCAAAGGGGACATTGTATTCAGTGGCAGGTCTGATAAGGGTCACATAGAGTGATACTAGAACTTTCTTGGACATGAATGCCATACCGTTACCTATAAGTTGGATGACACAGAATGATTTCCTTACTAACTTATCTACATGTTGGACTTCATACTATCTTAGCTACATGTTGGACAAAGGCCAGATTGCTGTCTATATATGTTCCCAGATCCCTTATTACTGGGTCGACTCTTAGGGGTTTATCGTTGGAGTAATTCATTTGGGTTGACAGTTCCCCAAAGGGCATTATAATGCATTTTTTGGCATTGGGTTTTAGGTCATGGCTTTGGCACCATTCATTTGTCTGCTTCAACCTCTCTTGCAAAATGTTTGCATCTTTGGGGGAATCTATAATAGTTCCCAATTTACAGTCATCTGCATACATTGTAAGCCAGAGGCCTTGAACATTAGCCTTGACTTCTGAGAGGTAGTTACCAAAAAGGAGCAGGCCTAGCATGGAAACTTGCAATACTGTGCTGGTGACCACTCTCTAAGTGGAAGTAGTCTCACCAATCCTGACTTTTTAGCTCTGAGAACCAGCTGGCAATTCCAGTGAGTTATGTAGGGATTTATCCTCAGAGAGTTTGTCAACAATGCCTGAGTGGGGTATTGTACTGAATGCCTTGGCTAGGTCAAGATATGCAGCAGGCACTGTTTTACCCTCATCCATTGCTTGGCAAACCTCTCAAAGATGTCAACCAAGTTAAGTAGGCATGATCTTCCCTTATCGAAGCCAAATTGGGATGGATCCAGTGTCTGTAGATTGCAAGTGTCCTTGTTTATTATTTCCATGATAATTTATTCCATGGCTTTGTATATTAGGCTTGTTATACTTAATGGGTATGTAGTTCCTGAGTCAGATGATGGTCCATCCTTGTGGAGGAGGATGACTGTTATGTCTTCCATTCACTTAGAACCTCAGAACCTACCTGTTTCAAGGTTGTGGTTGAAGAATGTCTGAAGTGGTCCTGTTAGGCCATGTTTTAGACGGGTCTATATTATAACATCGAAGTTCTCTAACATCGAATGTTATAATATCGAACCTGTAATGTCGAACACTGAAAACAGCAAAGGTGAAGGTCATCAAATTCTTTCCCAGGGAAAGAATTTGGTGGGGCGTTGCTGTGGCTTCGCTGTTTTCAGTGTTCGATATGTTGGAGTGTTATGGGTCAGGTTCAGGTAAGTGTGCGATTGTGTGTAGGTTAGGGTTAGGGGGCGGGTTAGGTGAGATAGGGTTAGGGAGCGGGTCAGGTAAGTGTGCGGTTATGTGGACGTTAATGTTTGGGCATGGGTTCAGGTAAGTGTGCGATTGTGTGTAGGTTAGGGTTAGGGGCGGGTTAGGTGAGTTAGGGTTAGGGCGTGGGTCAGGTAAGTGTGCGATTGTGTGTAGGTTAGGGTTAGGGGGTGGGTTAGGTGAATTAGGGTTTGGGAGCGGGTGAGGTGAGTGTGCGATAGTGACGGACCTTAGGGTTAGGGTTGGGTTAACGTAAGTGGATAGCTAGTGCTATATGTAAAGTTTAGTTTAGGTGTAGGATTTTAAGTGTATGTGTGTGGATGGCTGTTTTTTGTGTGTGTTTGTGTTGTGTGTATGTTTCTCAGAATAGCGATTTTTTCCCCTGGGAAAAAATTTGCTATTCTGACTGTTCGATGTTTCCACACTTCGGTGTTTAGGGTTCGATATAATAACATCCGATGTTAGAGAACTTCGATGTTATGATATAGACTGTTCAGGAGATAACTGGGGATGTTTCTGGGACTCATGGAGGTGATGATCTTGGCTTTGTCGAGAGCTACCAGCACCTGATCACTGCTAATAGTTGGGGGTAGTATATTGGCCCACCCTCTAATTGTACTGTCCTCCACTAAATGGGAAGTAAACACAACCAAACCCAATACTTTAACCACCCAAGATAATGCCAATAAGTGTACCCTCAAGGTACTGGCTGCTTTCTCTTATAAGCTACTGTGTAAGAGGTACCATATTATAAGGGATGCCAACCACCTCCTGTCTTCCAGAGGTAGGCTAAAGTAAAAGTCCATAAAAGAGTAGATAGCTGAGGAATAAGCTTTCCTGGTGTTGACACCCCCAAAACTGGTGATTATCTGCAAGCTAATCTTGACCAATCAGCAACACGTCTGCTGGTATGAGGGTTGAGGCTTGACATGCCTCTTTCACCAGTTCACAAAATCTGGAAAAACTACAAAGAAGATAAGCAATCAGCAATAGTGTTATGTTTGCTGGGAATATACCTAGCTGAAAATGACAGGTTAATATGCTGATTTAGTAGCACCAATAATCTCAAAAATCATAGTACCCAGGAGGAATGGACAGATCTGTTTTGTAAGGCTGCAACCACAGGTTATCTGAGGAAAAGATTATTCCCTGGTCAGCCTCAGCAAAAAGCTGAGATCCCTCATAAAATCCTCCAAAGCCAATTATGAAAATAAAATCACCACTGATTCCAAAGACAACCACAAAGCATTCTACAGCTATGTCAAGAATCTCAATGACAACACTCAGATTTGCTGTGCACAATGGCACTAAATATACAGAACCAACTGATGTTGCCAACATCCTGGCAGATAGGTTAAATGCTAATTTTAGTGTTCCTATTAGAACACCAAATGCTTGAAATGTCAAATGTCATATGGTTGACACCATATGATCGACATTTCAAGAGTGCAAAGGTTAAACGCAACGGCGCTGTATGGAGCAGAATGGGAGAATTTCCCTTTTCTGCACTGAAGTGCAGTCTCGGAGTTGGTATATTTAAGTAGGGGGGTGTGGGGGGTGCAGGAGGGCTTGCCCCCCTGCTTGCAGCATTAAGGTAAGTTTTTCTTTTTTTTTTCTTTTTTTTATTGTATATTCAATCTTTCTGACTTCAACCATATGTTGTCGAACATATGGGATTCAAAGTTTTGAAAGTTTGAATATATAATATAGACCCTAACTTTACGCCCCTCTCACCCTCCAAAGGGCCCATCTTAATACCAGAAGAATGCAAAGTCCCTGTAATCATGAATGAACAAGTAAAGACCACACTCTCCAAAGCCAAGAACATAGCATCCATGGGACCAGACAACATCCCAGGCTGCAATATTGCACGAAAAACTGGCACCTCACCTAAGTACTATGTTCAGTCATAGCTTCACCTCAGGCTATGTGCCTACTGAATGGCGCACAGTGACGGTTATCCCACTCCACAAATGGGGTGCCACCATGGACCCCAGAAACTGCTGCCCCATTAGCCTGATGAACCTGGTCTGCAAGGCCATGGAAGTATCATCTTGGAGCTTATAGACAAAGACATAGGTAACCTCCAAACCCTGGACCCCACTCAGTTTGGGTTTGTAAAAGGTAACCTAGGAAGGCGAAGAAATAAAGCCCATGGACAGTGCTCCAAATAACATGGAGTTTAATAGGTGAAAAAAGTAAGAAAACTCAGCATAAACTCACAATTACATTTTCGTTTCTATGACTTGCTCAGATGTGTAGCCCACATCTGAGGAAGTTATAGAAATGAAAATGTAATTGTGACATCTATGCTGTGCTTTCTTACTTTTTTCACCTATTAAACTCTGTGTGTTATTTGGAGCACTGTCTCTGAGCTTTATTGCTTCACCTTCCTAGGTTACCTTGTATTTGTTTCTTGGTTTTGGTTTGGTGACCTGATGGATTTTATTGTATTTGTTGGGTTTGTAAAAGGTAGGTCATGTCTACTAAACCTGAATAACTTCTTTGAAGCAGTCACTAGAGCCATAGACATGGGCAAGGTAGTGCACACAACCTATCTTGACCTCACCAAGGCTTTCAATACCATCCCCAACTCTGGAATTATAGATAAACTCACTAAACTGGGCATAAATCCCTATGTCACAAGATGGGTGACCAACTGGCTCACTGACAGAACCCACACAGTAAAAGTAGCCAACTCCAAGTCCGACTTCAGTCCACTGATGAGTGGAGTACCACAGGGTTCGGTCCTGGGTCCTTTCCTGTTCGGCATCTACTTCTCGGAAGTCCAGGCCAACACAGAAGGTCTTTGGCTAACAAAGTTTACAAATGACTGCAAACTGGGAGCCATACTAGAATCACCTAATGATGTAGACATTCTAAAAAAGGGCCTCACAGAGACAGATGCTTGCTGTCAAGTCATGGCCTCAAGCTCAATGCAAAGAAGTGCATTGTCATCCCCTTTGGGAAAAACTCAGTACCCATGAACTACCATATAGGCGGTAGCTCACTAAACACTGAAAGTGTGATAAGAAATCTCGGGACACAGGTGGACAGTAGTCTCTCCTTTGATAACCACATCAGCACAGTAGTCAGGAAATCCTTCTACATGGCATACCTCATCAGAAAGGGGTTCTCCTCTAGAAAAAAAGGAGCTCATTGTTCCTCTCTACTTATCCCTCATCAGACTCATAATAGAGTACACTGCCCTGTTTGGCATGGATCTCATAAGATACCTACAACAACTGGAAAGGACACAGAAATACCTCATTAAGAGGATTACCAGCCTCAAACAGATGCCATATGCAGACTGTCTCAAAAAACTCCAGCTCTACTCCGTTGCATATCTCCTACTCAGAGGCGCTCTCTGCCTAACATACAAAGCTATGTGAAACTCAGAGCTGTTGGACATGCTACACTTAAAGAAATCCCAATCTCTCTGAACTACACACTCCAGGGACCTAAACCCTGTCACCACAATAAACAGAACATGCTGGAGGGATAGATTCATGTCCCAGAGACTTCCCATACTCTGGAACAAACTACCCTTTCATGTCAAGCAAAGCTCCTCATTGGCCCTCTTTAAGAAAAATCTTGACGACTGGATGGGAAATAGAAAATTCACCCCAGGGATCACTTCTGCAGCACTGCTTGACAGGGGCACAGGAAAATAATTTTCTTGGGTGGCAAAAGCCAGGGAACTTTTTGGCTAGACTTAAGCCAGGGAACCTTTTTGGCTAGACGTATATAGGCCACAGGGCTGATAGCATAGTACCTACTTATGAACCTATGAACCTATGTTGTTTCTAAAATTATCTTTCCATTCTAGGGTGGCAACCCAGATAGTAAATATTTCTAAGAAGTTTATGGTTCTCTTCCTTAGTTCTCCCCAAGAAGACTGCACACAGCTGAAAACAATTGCCCTTGAAAAAATGTCCTATCCCAATACCAACCACAGCATCTGTGTCTAGCTGCAGTGAGTCAGAGGTGGCCCACTCTGACTGCCAGAAGGGCACTCCCTTAAAGTCTGGCAAGAAACCTTCTGCAAGTGAAGGCCATGTTTGATGGATGTGAATCTAACCAAATGGTGTTTTGCTTTGCCCCCTTCAGCAGATTTGAAAAATATTGTAAAAATGTCCTGCTTGGGTTACAAGTGAAATTAAGCATCATGTAGAGCTCCAAGACACTGCAACTCCGAGCTTTATTTATGGATAAGAATTGCTCAATCAGTGATTTCAGATGAGAAAGCTTGTCTTCTGGCAGCTTGAAAGCCACATGAAGTGTCTATAGAAATGCCTACAAATGTGAGCGTATTAGACAGGCCCTCAGTTTTGTCCTAGACTAAAAGTATCCATAATTTTTGACATAAGACAATGAAATTTGAATTCTCTAAAGCAGCCCCTTCTTCCCCTTCTCTGACTAACAGAAAATCTTCTAAGTCATACACTGTTCATTGATGCTGGGATTTCACTTGCCAGTAGCAGTGAAGGGCTGTACTGAAATAGCTAAAGGTGGGGCATGCCGTAGAGCAACCCAGTAGCATGGTTTTATCAAAATAGAACTTCCCTTGGAAGCAAAATCCGCACAGAGGTCAATCGTATTCGTGAACTAGTATTAAACAAAAGGCCGACTGAATGTCTAGCTTGACTAGCCATGAGTCAGAGAATTTCTTAAATAGACATGAGGCTTCATCTAGTGAAGCATAGTGAAATATATAATAATTCCTTGTCTATGAAATCATTAATTGATGACCCCTTCAAAATAAAAGTAGATGGATCAGGCAAAATTCGCCTGGTTTCTTTTTTGGGACATGCCCAATGGGGGAAATTCAGAATGCCTGCCACGGAAGAGAATCAAATGGGCCCGCTAACCTTTCATCTACTAGTTCTTTGTATTCCTTAACCTTCACTGGCTGAAGGCTCTGGGGCTTTGTTATCTAAAGGGGGCAGCTGAACCCATGGGGAATCCTTTGGGAAATCCTAGTATCAAAAATGAGACTAATAGTTTCCTTGGATGGTCCTGGAGCTCTTCAAGTGTGTTAACTCTTACTGGAAAATGAGAGCTGTTGCATCGTAGGCTGGTTACAAAAGGAGTTAGAGCCACTTTATCCCCAAAAGGACCACCTTCCCAGGGCAGAAATCTTGTTTCTGACCTTGTCTCACAGCTCCTCCTGGCACACACAACACACTCAAGGAAAATTGATGACCTAATTTACTCCAACACTTTGATGCTGGGTGTTTTTTTTGTGCAATGACAGCACACACGAGTAGGTGCACTTCTCAATATTAAAGGCCCAACACTATTTTTGCTTAGGTGTAGACTCAGTTGAGTAAAGGAGCTGAATCTGAGCTGGTTGCCAGGCTTGGAACTTAACCAAATGTTGGAATGTCTCTCCCTCCACCTCAAAGATGTATCTATATCCTTGCATTTTCTGACTCACTGGCTGTAATCCATCTAAGCTATGCCCCCCCCCTCCCCATATGCAGTGTGCTTCTGAGATAGTAAGAAGGTGAGCCAGCAATCGTAGTTTGAATGGACTCTTTCTCAATCAAAATCACCATGAAGACCACAAAAACAGCTTCCCAGTGATCAAATGTTTTCACTACTGTCTTGTGCAAAGATTTCTTCCCTAACACTAAAAGAAGGAGTTATGTCCTTAGCCCCAGGTTTCTCATCATCTGGAATATGCTGAATGCCTTCTGAATTGACCAAATTAAAAACATTTACATAATTTCCTTTTATGACTTTCTCCCTGATAGAAATGGGGGCATGGGCTGATATATTGGAACCTGATGCAGTGGGAACACCAGATATACTGTGAGGAAGGGTGAAAAATGACATGTGAGCCAGGAAATGGGTAACTCTTATATCATCAACTTGACCAAAATTCAGTTATTGTATATTTGTAGCTCCTGAACCTGAGGGACTAACACTGTCCTCCTTCTTCTGAACCATCTGAGAAAATTGTGAATTAATATTATCAGTTCCTCTGGATGTAGTCTGTTTAGAACCAAACCTTTTCTCTAAAACCACAGTGAATAGTCTAACCTTGTCTTTCTCAAGTAATTAGTTTAAACATTCCTCTAAGTATATGTCAACAGAAAGCCTGTGCTATTGAAAACCTCCCCGTCCAACTCTATATTCTCATTACATTCAGTTCTGGGACGTGACACTCAGAACAGCAGAGCCGATGACTGAACTGACAGCGAATGATCGTTCTCCTCTCTCCTGGATTTCCATTAAGCTTTCTTAGCTATCATGTCTGGAACAGGATGCTCATCGCCCAGACCAGTCACCATATGTTTCCTCAAACTGAAAGGTTTAGATTAAACTTGTGTGGCTTCAGTCTCTGAAAACAGCTCTTCCGCTTTTGCCATTAATCTTACCTGTTTAGATTTGAAGGTCTGTGTTAACAATGACCCTAAAATAAACAAAAATTGAAATTAAAATCTTCTGATAACACAGAGACTGAATTTAATCTGGATGCTAAACCTTCCATCCCTATTACCTATCATTGTAGAATATGACATCAATCTTAATCTTGTTGAGTGTGATCCTTCCAAAACCTATGATAAAAATATGAACCATCTTTCAACTAACTGAAAATATGTAGCCCTTAAGCTTCTATTTTATTAATAATATATTTTATTCAATATTATTATTTTTATAACTAGATGCAACTTTTCTATTATCTAAGCCTTTTTATACCAGTACAAATATATTATGAGTAAAACAAAACCATCTCTGAGTCCTTATTTCAGATATCCACATTCTAAGCTTAATTGAACCTCTTTCTAAAAGTTGACTTTCAATTTGTCATAACATAAACAGGGAAATCTTCAGCACCCCCAAACCACCTACCTATTTAAAACATGATTAGAGTACACATATGTCCAGACTACATGTATTCCTATGTATTTTGCTCTTTCACAATTGTAGAATTCCCCCATAATGCTTTGAATACTTTGATAAAATATATTTATATTTAGCTACAGTATGTAAAGCTATGTAAGTGCAGTTTGGGCACTTTAGTGGACAGCTCACCAACAGGCTTGTTTGAAGAAGTGCTTTGGAAAGGTTTCTCTTGCAGACCTTTTGTTGTGGAGCCACCGGCAGGTGACCAGTTAGGTAAATTAATATGTATAATTTATTTTATGCAATTTTTGTCTGAGCTGGAAGCATAGAGATGCCTGTGTTTATTTATCCCTGTGATTATATTTAGAGATAACTTGGACGTTATTCATTGTAGTCAGTCATATCTTCCTTGTGTTCTAGGGAAAAAAAAAACCCTTTAACGTTTGGTTCAGCTACTCACTTTGTCTTCATAACTAGCACTGTTTATTTATCCATAAACAGACAGCTTTAATTGTCTATAACCAAATGTGGTGCTCAGTAAAGAACAGATGCTCACTATATAATGTATAATTTTCTGGGTCGATTGCCTTCACATATCTTTTAGGCACAACAGTACATGCCTGGTCCCTGGCGAGTCCATGAATTTTCCATCAAATTGTCCGGCAGATTCTTGGGGTTTAGTTATACCTGAGAATCTGTGCCTAACTGTTAGCCTCTGATGTTTTCCTTTACTTTACTAGATGTCACGGCAATACTCAAGGCACACCAAGACCATCAGGACTATTTATTTTCATCTTGTAAAAAAGGAAACCAAAAAATGTGTGGGTAAACACAAAACCAATAAAATGAAATATGCCCAATCCAACTCACATGAGGTTCAAAAGCTGACAGTTTATTAATATAAAAAGACAAACAAAGATGAGTGCATTCATCCCATAAAAAGAGACTTCATCAGATAAAATTCATGGTGCAGTACTCACTATAAATATCCAACAAGGCACCTTCCCACTGCCCTCAAATCTATTGTTTGCATGTTATAATTACTTTATATCTGTAATTATTATATAAGATTGTTTCATTAACTTCTGTGGAGCTTCTCTCCCTGGGCGTCCACTGAAAATGGGCTCACAATGGCCCAGTGGACTATCCCGATAAACAAATGCAAATAAGCAAATAACTAAATAAATATATAAATAAATTAGCTTTCCAAATGTATAACGGGCCATGTTTGAAACATATCTGTATGCAGACTCTGTAATGTTATTCAATTTAAAAGTTAGAGAACATGAGCCAATCAACATATTTCTCTGTTATACCTACATAGTATATGATTTTTATTTTTTGCAGGTGATGAGGAGCATGCTAGGAATTGAGCTTTGTGCATTAAGTGGATGCACAGAATGGAGGAGCAGCACAGGGAGAGATGTATATTGATTACTACATTTTTTACCTACAATAGAGCTGATCATTGATAGAGGATTTTTTTTTGCATTACCATGTACACTAATTCTAATGCAGGAACACCCATCATGCAGCTGTAAGGCAAGTGTAATAGTCATACAATCCATGTGATTACCAGTATGAATTTCATAAAAATATGTTTACATCTGAGGTGGCAGAAAGCCATTTTTTTCTGAAGGTAATGTTATGAATTCTACTTCACAACTTAGATGACAGTCAGTTATGTGCAATAGTCACAGTGCGGTGGATTTCAATGGTTCATATATAAGTTAGTACTATTTTGCTTGTTGTTGTACTGTAAGTATTGGTACACTTGCATGTATGGATGGGTTTACTTCAGATTGTCAAACAGCCGTAACATTGATTTGCATATGGACAAGATGACAACATTGTATCTACAAAACTTCAACCTTAAATAAAAAACAAATAAAAAGCCCTTTTTTTTTTTTTTGCTGCAGCAGGAGGGCATAGCCCCACACCCCCTGCTACTTAAATATACCATCTCTGAGGTTGCACTTACATTGAAGTGAATGGCAAGATTTCCTTACTGCAATCTCCATGCAAACCGTTCAATGTTTTGAAGACACAATGTTGTCATCTTGGCCATATGCATGTCGCCATTATGGCCATTCGACGATCTGAAGGGGACTTGTCTGGATATGCAACTCAGTTGTGCATAGTCTGCCTATATGCATAATGGATGGGTGTTTGTCTCAATGTTAAAACTGTTGTTGTACACTCTGTCTAGCATGCACTTCAGTTCTCCATGGGTGTATCTTCTGCTTCTAACACCTTTGATGTTCTGTTTACAACATACTTGTATCCTGTATTTGTGGTAGTTGTGCAAATAGCCATTCCCGTTTTTCGTTTCTGACTGCCTGTTATGTAATCAGCATTATGCTATTTGCATTTTAAAGGATCATACATAGTGATCGCTAATAAATGTATGCTGGGCACTGATACATTAGTATACAGACTCTACTGTCTGTAGGGCATAACCTATGTTTTTATTCATCACAGGCTTTCACAGTGTTTAAGACTGTCCATTATTTCTAGAATGTTGTGTTGCATTGCAAAGATTTGATGTTGGATCAGCCACTGACCTTGTTACCTTGCTCAGCTCTTTTGCATATAGCTTTTATAGTTCTCACTGGATTGTCATGTCAGTATATCTTCATTATACCAATATGTTAATTGTTGGCTAGTCACATGACTCATTACATTCACAGACCAATGTAAATGGGCAAGGCACACATACAAGATAGGAAACATGGAAACAGTGATATTCTGTCAGAGTTAACTGAACAATGTAGTGAGACATACATGAAGTATTAACAACTACAGGTCACAGTACTTATGTTATGCTGTCATTTTCACAGTGTTAGCTTGCAATGTCAGCACATCAGTGTGGTATGACACAGTGTCATGGCATGTTTCTCTTCAAATGTCATGATATGTAAGTGTGCTGACTGTGTGTAGGTTTGCCATGCATAATGAGGGCTGATAAATAGGTGTTCAGGTAATGGTAGAATTTCCACTGGTAAGCTGTGTTATGCATGCCATTGCATGGCCTGGAGTAACTTTCTCACATTCTGTCAGGGATACAGTGGCCCTGAAATAGACCTGTATTGCAATCATCCATAAGTATAGAAAACAGGATATAGGGGATGTGTAGTGTGCATGAATATCCATCCGCTAGCAATTTTTTTTTTTTAATTATACTCTTCCTACCAAATCATTTTAGGCCATATCATCTGAGAATGTGGTTTTAATGACACCAGAATGTATGCTGATATTTATTTTCATATGCAGACATCACGTGTCAATGGCATAGTAGTCAATGTCTGTTATATTTCTGACATACGCATTAGTTTGTGTTTAATTTCATCCATTCTTTTCACAGTCATGAGAAGCCTGATAGATATGTGGTTTTCATTGTTATAGTTTTGGTTAATGACCTACATTGTATATGGTGGTAAACCCGATCATGGTCATGCCTTTTTCTCAGGTTTCATACTGACCGTTTTCTGCCTGAGCATTGTGTCATAGTAGGTATGTTATGTACTCATGTAGTTTCAGGCATGCATATTATGTACATTCTTTCTTGCCTTTTTCTATACCTTGACAGAGCTTGGGATCTGTGTACACTCACTCATCTGACACCAGAGATGAGTGCATGCCATATCACTGCTCACGTCCTACAATGATGATGACAACCATGACAGAGACAATGGTGAAGAGGAAGAAGTTGGACCTGCACATGCCATCATCCATGCTGTACCCTGGAGGAGATGCTGCCCAGCCTCACCACAAGACAATTACTAGGAACAAATCTGGGAGGTGATGACTGATGTTTTTCAGACACAGATGATGGACATGATGGGGAATATTTGTTCAGGATATGGCATGGACTATAAGGGAATCATTCAGGGAAATAGCCCTGAAGATCATTTACATTATTCATCTTCATCAGGGTGGGCCCTCAGAACATAAATTATTGTCCATGTGATCAACTTGCTAATGCTGCCAACATGGTATTTGCCATATAAGTGATAGGACTGTATATGCACACTTGTACATCCGTAGCATTTTGCTGCCATGCTTACCTGATACATGGCCAAATGTACTTTGCAGATGTTGTGTGGCACTTAGCATTATGCTGCAACAGGTGCATAACACACATTACCATATTAGACATTCTGCCAGCACTCTGCCGTCCATGAGTTTATATACTTGATGCATACATTGCTCCATGTGGGCAGCTATGATACTCATTACATATGTGTATGTGTGTACTCCTGTTCATGCTGTGCAGCATATTGTTGTTATGGCCAATGCACTGTTGCTCTCTATGTCACAGTTATGCATTTTACAGTTAACATGCTGCTCCTGCTGCAAGACTTCCACTGCATACATGTGTGGGGCTGACAGCAACTCACAAACAACATTTTGCCCATATTCCACTAATAACATAGCTGAATGGGTAGGATTTGTAGTTCTCATGTCATGTCTGTTCAACAGCAGGACATGTCCCTGCCCCTGTGCTTTGCATGACACTTTTGGTGCTGTCACACTGGCATCCTGGCTTTTTGTGTAGCAAGTATTGGCAATGATGTTGCCATGTTGTATCATATAAATGTATTTGCTATATATAGGTAGTCTTCCTTTACTGAATCCATAGACCACCACTGTACCATTCCTGTATACACCCTGGTACTGCTGATTTATACAGTAACAGTAAAATATGCTTTCTTTGGCCTATGTTACATTTCCACACCCATTCCTTATTCATATAAATTCATATATTTTAGCAGATGGTGTATATATACAATGATTTATGTACATGTCTCTGCACATATTCCAATCAATACAGAAACACCATTGTACCTTGGGACTGTGAGTGGTCACTGGCTTCATGTTAATATGCTGTAATGTTCACAGGACTGTCCTTTGCTCAGTCATGCCCATGGTCAGTGATAAACCACAGGTGTTTATTCTACATGTTGTTTTACATTGGCATGACAGTATATATGTGTATGTGATACCAATTCTTAGCTTGTTTACATATGCCTTTTCCTGTTAGATGACTGCAAAAGAACGTGTCTATGATTTAGTCCTGGCCATTTTTTATTGACATCAGCAATGCAGTCTGCCCATGTGACATATATTGGCCAGTCTCTTCAATGTAGTCTGGGTTGATTTTGACATTGCCCTATATAATGTACATATACATTTGCAATGTGTCCCCTTACATAATGTTCACCTGCTTTATCTTTTGCCTATGTTGCTTTGCTGCCATGTCCTCCTTGATGTGGGCCCATATTGTCCACCTCCCTTCCACCTTTGTAGTTATGGTATATATCTTGCACTTATGCATGGTATATGCTCACCTTCCTTGGAATTATCATCTATTTCCATCTAGTTGTTTTGTTAAAAGGTCAACTTATGCCAGCCCTATGGGCATTATACACAAACAGGACCTATGTACACAAGTTGCTGGCTACTGCTTGCAATACATCCTTGTTCTTGTTATACTTGTGTGTTACGTGTAATTTGTTGAACTTTATGTGCACAACTTCATAGCTGTTATATAGCATTAATCGTAGATTTCAGAACGTATATTTTTATATGTCATTGGTGTGTGTATGTGAATTGACATTGCTTATCGATAGTTTCCTGTTAGCCAAATGAAGGTCATGCATATACATATACACCTGTGTGTTGCCTATGACATGGCATATGTCTGTGACATATGCGTTCCACTACACATCTGTTTGGGTTGTATATACCTATTTGTGTAAGTAGCAACCAGTTTGCTGCTTTGCTATAGTACTTCTGTTTGGCACTGTGCTTGGTTTTCACATGCATGGCTGGAGGTTCTATTCTGTTCTCTGCTGGCATTCTCCAGCATTCCATGGGTTGCATTTGCTCATTTGTGTTGCTGCTTGGCTTACACTTGCACTGCTGACAGAGTACTTCAATATTAGATTATTTATCCAATGTATAGTGTGATCCCTATTTATTACCCTACGACCCACAAATGTCTTTGGTCATACGCATCCAGGTATGGCTGCCAGACAGTCTGCAACATGTCAGAATGTAATAGTGCATAGGTACATATGTATCTCTGCATTTCACCATGGCTGGTATGTATTTCCACCCTGTTTGCCACTTTTCCATTGCCCATGTCATAGAGTGTGCCATCTATGTATCTTACCTTTCCTTTATGTTTATTTGCAAGCTTTATCTGTCATGTCTTGTGATATTTGTTATATGTCTACACCTGCTGTTTTCTGCTTCTCCTCCTCTTTCCCTTTCCTTCTAGTCTCAAAAAATAAATTAATAAATAAATAATGTGGCCTATTCCCATAAAAAAAAACCTGTCCATGCCTGTCTGACTGTCCCTCAGATTTTCCTGTTCCAATGTACTTCTTGTGGGTCCCTCTTCTTCACCCATACCACATATCTGCTTTTCTATCTCCCTATTTCCTTGGGTGTGTGTATTACCTGTATTCTCCACGCATGTCTCGCACCCATTATTAGCTACTGTTAGCTGTAGTGATGTGGCCATGATTGCCTTTCATCATTATTAATATTTTTTATTAGAGATTTTACAGATTCCGTTAGAACCTGTAAGTGCAAGCAAGTATATTTGGTTAGTGCATGGCTTACAGACACATTCATAGCTGTCTCTGTGCTTACTGGACAGATTCATGGGAATATGTATGACTTACAAATGTCATGCAGCTTAGATTGGGATAGTATAATTTCTATAACTTTGATAATGTACATCAAGCTTTATGCGACAGTTTCAATGAGTGGCTGTGACTGCTCCATAGTGTGCTTATGCTGATGGTCAACTGTCATGCACCAAGATATTCTAAGTTCACTGAAGCATATTGCATAGTACAGGCATATCTGCAACATCTGTACTGATATCGGGTGAAATGTGTCAGATTCCAGGAACTTTAGGAATCCGGCCCTGTGTGTATACAATTTTATCTTTCCCCATAGGTGCTATTTTTAATATACACCAACATTTATTTATTGTCTTGCAAGATAATGCACTGCGTTGTTTCATCAGGTTTCACTTCATTTTCACTTCTTATATATGTTATTGAAACATACTGTTTATTATGGAAAAGTTCACAGTTTTTACTCATACCATTGTTTCAAAACTTTAATTCTAAATTCCAAACTTTCAATTCTTGGTTTATTTTTTCATAGTTTCTTTTATAGCCATAGTTTTTACTACATTTACAGTTTGTTAAGTGATGGAATCACCTTGAATTCAAACAAATTATGGTCAGAATTACCTGTAGTGCCACTGATACCTATATCTATAACCTTTTTACTTTCCGTACT
This sequence comes from Protopterus annectens, assembly GCF_019279795.1. Classification (NCBI taxonomy): domain Eukaryota; kingdom Metazoa; phylum Chordata; order Ceratodontiformes; family Protopteridae; genus Protopterus; species Protopterus annectens. Next base: position 314,997,710 of record NC_056730.1, read on the forward strand.
AACATTACATCCAAAATTGTATTTTCTCTAATTGGATACCTGACATTATAGTAAAGCTCATTTATTAATAGCTTCTGTATTATTGTTTTGTAGTAGATATTGGATGCGTATGTATCCCAGAATACTGAAAAATATTTAAATCCCTTGCAATTATAGAGAAGGAGCACAAATAAGAAGTTATGTTCTTACCATAACGTTCCATGTGAATTGTTCATCTCGCCTTTGTTTGTTCGGAGCCAATCCTCGGCTCCGAGTCGGCCGAATCACTAGCTCCGCATCTTCGAGAAAGCTCAAGGTACAGAAATATCCCATGATCCTCAGGTGCTAACCCTCAGATCTAGTTTGCTATACCAGAAGAATCCCTTTAGAACTGTGTCTAGAACACTTATAAACAGATACTACACAGTGTTTGGAATCCTACTCTCAAATAGAGGAGAAAAGATGCCATTACTAATGTACAATAATATGCTAACAATATCTAGAAAAGACTGAAAAGGAATTCAGTTGAAACCATTCTCCCAGACCGCAGGATGGGGGATGGAGGAGGGGAATGTAAGAACAAAGGCGAGATGAACAATTCACATGGATCGTTATGGTAAGACATAACTTCTTAATGTGAAATTGTTCGATCTCACCATTTGTTCTTACACACGGGTAGCATCCCTAGCTCCTTTTTCCTGGGTGGCTCAAGGGAGAACATTCCTGAGTACAGTGGAACCAAACGTCGCCCTGTCTCTGGAGCTCTTGTCTAGTTTATAGTGGGCGATAAAAGTATGTGGTTTTGCCCAAGTTGCTGCTGCACAAATGGTATCTAAAGGCAAACGAGCGGTATGGGCTGAAGAGGCAGCGATTGCCCTTGTAGAATGAGCTCTGGGTTTGAAAGGGAGTTGCTGTTTCGATTCAGCATATACAAAATTTATGCAATCTGAGAGCCATTTGGATAAGGTAACTTTCGTTACTGCTTGTCCTTTCCTTTGGTCAGCATATGAGACAAATAGTTGGTCTGACTTTCTGTACTCTTTTGTCCTATGTAAGTAAAATCTCAGTTGCCTGTGAACGTCCAATTTGTGCAATGTGTATTCTAACTTATTGGAATGTTTTTTAAAGAAGGTAGGTAGCTCGATAGACTGATTGATGTTTTGAATCGAACAAACCTTCGGAAGGAAGGATGGATTGGCGCGCAAGGTTACTCTATCTGGATGAAAAATCATGTACGGGGGTCGGATAGATAGAGCCTTTAACTCTGAAACTCTCCTGGAGGAAGTGATGCCAACCAGAAAAAGTGTTTTCCTCGAAATAAATTTTAACTGAGTTGTGGCTGCTGGTTCAAATGGGGGCAACATGAGTTGTGACAGCATGAGATTAAGATTCCAAGGGGCTATTGGATTACAAAAGGGGGGACGGAGGTGAAAGGTTCCTTTCATAGGTTCATAGGTTCATAGGTTTATACTAGGCTATCTGCCCTAAGGCATTTATAAGCCTAGCCCAAAGTTTTGTGGCTTACGCCACCCCTTATGTTAAAAAATACTGTGCCCATTAGTTTGTTTTGCCTCTGTCCAGCAGTGACACAGAGATGATTCCCGGGGTAAACCTACAATCTCCCATCCACCGGTCAAGATTTCTCTTGAACAGAGCCAGTGAGGTGCTCTGCCTCACATGGACCGGGATTTTATTCCACAGCATAGGGAGTCTCTGGGTGACAAATCTATCCCTCCAGCATGTCCTATTTATATCCGTGCTAAGGTTTAAGTCACTTGCTCTAGTGGATCTGGTAGATTTGGATTTTTTGAGGTGGAGCATGTCCATTAATTCTGGGTTGGACATGGCCTTGTATGTCAGGCACAGGTCACCTCTGAGGTCACCACCTTTCATGAAGGCTTTACAAAGCCTGTGGGACATAAGAGAACCATCTTCAAGGCCAATATGAAAATTGGATATAGCCGCCAGTTGAACCCTTATAGTGGATGTTGATGCTCCTTCTTGAAAAAATGTGATAAGGAAATCTAGTATCTTGTGTACTGGAGCCCCGAATGGATCTATACCTTGTTTGGAGGCCCAGTGCACAAAACGGTTCCATTTGCTGTTGTACAATTTCCTTGTAGATGGTTTGTGAGAAGATACAATAATTTGTTGTACTGCAGGGGATAGTAACTCCGACCTGGCTAAGATGGGAAGCGGAGCAGCCAAGCTTTCAGTTTGAGGGACTTGAGGAAGGTGTGAGGAACTCCCGACGAATGTGTCAACAGGTCTGGCTCCGGGTCCAGCATCCATGGTTCCTCCACTTGATGAGATTGAAGGAAGGGAAATCAGATTTGTCGAGGCCAGAATGGGGCTATCAGTATTATGGTCCTGTCCAGACATTTGGCTTTCTGCAAAAACCTGGGAATTAGTGGAACAGGAGGAAAAGCATAAAGGAGACCCGGGGGCCAATCGTATACCAGTGCGTCCCTGGGGACACCCCCCTGGAGGGGGTAACAGGGCAAAGTAGCTTCTGCATTTGGCATTCAATGGGGATGCAAACAGGTCGCAGCAAGGCTGGCCCCATCTGCGGAAGATCTCTTCCGCCACTTGAGGTTTGAGGGACCACTCGTGAGGGAACAGGATGGCTCTGCTCAACCTGTCCGCGATTATGTTGGAAGTCCCCGGGATGTGCATTGCTATCAGACTTTGCCCATTGCCAAATTCTGAGGACCTCTCTGCATAACGGGTAAGATCTGGTTCCCCCTTGCTTGTTTATGTACCAGACCACTGACATGTTGTCTGTCTGAACTGTCACTGTTCCCCGAGGTAAGGACTTGTGAAAGTGTTGCAATGCTAGAAACACTGCCCTCAGCTCTAGAACATTGATGTGCAGATTGTACTCCAAGTTGGACCATTGACCTTGGACTGTTTGTCCCTGAAAGAATCCCCCCCACCCTATCAGGGAAGCGTCCGTGGTTAGAGTTGCTACCGGACTGGGTAATACAAATGGTCGTCCTAGTGTTAGCTCTTGACTGTGTATCCACTACAAGAGATCCTTCTTGCAAAAATTCGTGATCAAGATTTCGTGCGGCAGTGGAAGTTGTCGATACGATCACTGGGAAAATAGCATACATTGAAGAATTCTCATATGCATCCTGCCTAAAGGAACTACAATAAGGGAGGCTGCCATCAAGCCTATTACTCTTAATATTTGTCATTCAGGGACTCTCTTGCTGTGTAGAAGTACTGAAATTTGATGCCTGAGGTCTGATACTCTTGGTGGGGGGAGAGTAACTTGAGCCATGGAGGTGTCTAGCTGTGCTCCTATAAATAAGATACTCTGTGACGGTGATAAGACAGATTTTCCAAAATTCACCATTATGCCTAGTGAAGAGTAGAGACTGATGGTGTAATCCCTGGCTTGTAGAAGACGATACTCAGTGGTGGCGTATAGGAGCCAGTCATCTAGATAAGGAAACACCCGGAATCCCCTTCGTCTCAAGTGAGACGCTACTACTGCCATGCATTTGGTGAACACCCTGGGGGCTGAGGTGAGACCAAAGGGCAGAGCACGAAACTGGAAATGACTGGCTCCCAGCCAGAAGTGCAGGTGATCTCTGGATGCCCTGGCTATCTTGATATGGTAGTACGTATCTTTGAGATCTATAGAGCACATCCAGTCGCCCTTCTGCAGAAAGGGAAGGATTGACTGTAGCATGACCATCCGGAACTTTTCCTTTTTCACAAAGGTATTTAATTTGCTGAGGTCTAAAATTGGCCTCCAGTCCCCTGTTTTCTTTGGAACTAAAAAGAACCTTGAGTAAGTTCCGGATCCTATTTGGTCCGCTGGGACTGGTTGGATGACTCTGTTTTCGAGCAACCTTCCTATCTCTACGGTTGCCTGGTCTCGCAGACTGGGTGGAACGTCTGGGAGTTTTTTGGAGTTGGGTGGCATTTTGATGAAGGGAATGTTGTAGCCTCTGGTAACTATGCTTTTTACCCAGGAATCTGATGTAAGATTTAGCCAGGCCTCTGGGTATAAAGCCAAGCGACCCCCGACTGCCTCCAGAGTAGGACAGTCGGGCCTGCACGCATGAGTGCTGGAAGGGCTTTCCAGAGAAAGTCTCTCTGTCGCCCTGATTTTGCGGACCCCCTCTGCCGGCTGGGCGGCATCTTCCATTTCTTCCCCCTCCTCTGCCTCTGGAGGGGGTGTCACTTTGGGTGTGCTGAAAAGATCCCCGAGTCTTTCGGAACCACATTTTTCCTCCTCATTGTCCTTTAGGGTAGGGTCTAGATGGGAATGAAAAATGGACCCCTACGGCAGACAGGGTCTTCCCTTCTTGTTCACACCTCGTGAGAGTCTCCTTTACTTTGGGCCCAAACAAGGAGGCACCATCAAAGGGGGCGTTGGCAAAGGAAGACTTAATGGCTTCCGCAAAGGAGCATAAGCGCAACCAGGATTGCCTTCTCAGGGCGATCGCTGAAGCTGCCGCTCTACTCGACCCTTCGGCTGTGTATGAAATCAGCCTCATGGACGAGTTGACTATGGAGCTTAGGGTGTTAAGTTGCGCTGTCACTTTCGCGGCGACAGCAGCATCTGTGTGTCCCTGGAGAGTATCTCCCAGTTCCTTAATGAGATCTCTCTGTAAACGCGTGAAATGCATAAGGTAGTTGAGCAATCGGATGGAAAAAGTCGCCGAACTAAATATGCGCTTCCCATATCTGTCCATCGTCCTAGAATCCTTATTAGGAGGATGGACAGAGGAAGATGATACAGACATCTCTTTCTTAGTGGCTGCCGCCACCACCATAGTATCCACAGGAACCCCTTTTGTAAGATAAGATTTGTCCTGGGGGGCTGTCATGTATTTATTTGGCTTACGAGGGACTGGTTCCACTGTATCGGGCATTTCCCAAGCCCTCCGGGCTATTAGATCCATGAGATCGTCAAATGGCGGAGTCACCCAGGAGGTAGAAGGTTGAGTCCCAAATGCCTTCAGCAAGACCGATTCATCCACAGAAGGGGTAAGAGTTTGCCAGTCCCCCCTTAGTTTCAGGATTTCCAAAATGTCTGCAAACAAGACATCCTCAGAGGGGGACCGTGGGGGACCCTTCTGTTTCATCTAAATTGGTATCAGATGTGAGAGATTCCTGGGGGGAATCTATGTGCCTCCTCTTGCACAATTGTTACCTTGGAACATCCTCAGCAAGAGCTTCTGGGGATGCATTTGAGGAACCAGAGTCACCCTGTGGGGACTTCTGAGGCATTTGGGTCTCGACGCTTGGTAGGAGCCAAAGGCACAGAAGCAGAACACGGACCTTTTGGGGAAGGAGACGAAGATACTGATGAAGTATGTGTCTGATCAGACAAGACCTTCCTCATGATGTCAAAGGCACCGGTGCCCCGACCCGAAGTTCCGACCCGATCCGAAGAAGGAGGTAGTTTCTCTGGAATCGGAACCACGGGCTCCAACACTGAGGATGGATCTGAACTGATCTGAGCCGAGGCACCGAGGGGAAGAGTCGGAACTGATATCTCGGTTCGACTATCCCCCCCAGAACCTAGGAAAGATCTTCGGCTCCGAGACTCTCCGGCTGGTTCCGAAGGAGTCGAGGTCAACGGAGCCGATAGCACTACTGGAGGCTTCAGCACCAAGGGCTCTACAATCATCAGTTCTTCGATTCCTAGCTCCGATGACTCGACGGGTCTCGGAGGAGGAAGTGTTGAGGGAACAGGAATAGTCTCGAGTTTCGAAACCAGCTGGGACGAAACCTCGATTAATTTGGACAAAGCCGAGTTCTCCATAAGCTTCTGTACCACTCGGTCCACATCGGAGTCGGAAAGGGGCCTCGAAGAACGGGTCGAAGGGATCAAAGCCATCACCGAGCGAAGGATAGTAGACGGTGGTACCTCTGACACCGGCTCCAAGACCTGAGCCTCGGTCAGAGATAAACTCTCGACACCTGGCACCGAGGTCATAGGAGCCGGCGTCCAAATCTGAAAAGAGGTGCTCGGAGCCGATGACTTGGGCTCTGACACTCTTGAAGACTTCGACCCCTTCGAAGACTTGGATACCTGTCCAGCCTTGTCCAGGGCCTCCTGAAAATCGGGTTTAAGCAACCCTCTGTCAACCAACTTCCTGCGTCTTTCCAGCATGACCCTCCCACTAAAGGAATGACAAATGGAACAGTCTTCCTGCAAGTGGAGAGGGCCAAGACAGTAGACGCAGGATGAGTGGTTGTCAGTAATGGACATCTTCTGTCTGCACTGACACCTTTTAAAACCAGATTTGGCTTTCTCTGACATTTTGAAGTAAAAAATCCAAAAAACACAGCACACTTAAGAAAAATCACTATATAATACTAAGTGTAATAATTTTAAAGTTTGGAATAATAATAAACAATTTAAATCTAACCTAATATATATATAAAAGTGCAAAACACACAGCACACTATTTTATATATATATATATATATATATATATATATATATATATAGAATAAAAAAGAGGAAGTTAAGGCAAAACATTTTTAAAATACTGTCAATCCTGACAGAAAAAACCCGAAGGCCTTAACTAGAGAAAATTTAAACTAACTAAACTAGTCTAAATACTCACAAATAACACCCTATATTATATTACTTATTTAAACACTAAAAAATGACTATAAATCTGTAGAAAAGAGAAGTTTATATCAAGAAAGTAAAAAAAAATATACTGGCCCGAGCCTCTCAATGCGATCTGCTGCTAGCGGCAAACTAGATCTGAGGGTTAGCACCTGAGGATCATGGGATATTACTGTGCCTCGAGCTTTCTCGAAGATGCGGAGCTAGTGATGTGGCCGACTCGGAGCCGAGGATTGGCTCCGAACCCATGTGTAAGAACAAACGGCGAGATTGAACAACTTCACATCCTTTATTTTTAAATTCTTCTAGAAAACTGTCATACTATTCTTGCCATGTATTTGGGCTCCTATAGACAACAGTGAGTAGCAGCTGTGCACTGTTAACTACTACTGAATATTAAATAAACTCAACTACTAAGCTGTTATAGTACAGAAACAATTGTAGTTTGTCCATCATATAAACTGATGCTCCTCCTACCGTTGTATGTCGACTATAATGATGGTAATCCGTATAACCTTTTTATTCGTATTAAACCAAGTTTCAGCAAATAACGATAATGTAGGTTTTATACTCTGATACTGCATTTTTCATAGCCAACATTTTTGTTTAAACTTCTAATATTACACAGTAGGTATTTTAAAACAGCAGAACTATTTACTTTCTTTAATGAGAAATGAGATTGTCCTCTAAAAATGTTTGAGTAGGTTTTAGAAATGTGTACCCCACTATCTGCATGGGATAAGTGATAGCTGTCTCATGCAAAGTAGACACTGTTGTATTCAACATACTCAAAGAGCTACAACTAATTATTACCTAAATGCAATATATAGCTTTCTGACAGAACACAGCTTGCTTGTCATAATTTCTTATTCTTGCATCTTAGAAATGAAAGGGTGTCAACTCTAGTTAGTCTTTTTTCGTTGTTCTTACAGATTGTTAGAAACTCCTCAATCTCTTTAATCATATCATCACTTATGGGTGATACCTATGTCATAGAACATGTCCACTTTCTAAAGTACATCTTTTATTCCCCTTGGTAAACATAGCAAGTCCAGCTTAAAATTCTGCAATCTAATTCCTCTAAAACAACTAACAGCACTCTTTTTTTCTTCTTTTGACAACAATGACAGATAGATCCTGACCCCCTTGAGCACTGAATCTCCTTGCACCAAAATTTGGTTTTGGTGCAGTCTTATATTGTTCAGTATGGCTGTTCAGTATGGCTTACCTGTGTAAGTGCTTTGGCATTTTCCATGTGATTATATTCAGTTGTCATATTCAGTGATTGTGGCCTATTACTGTCGTTGCCCCCTTCTTTTTGTTTTACTTTTCTGACTATCAGTAAAATGTATTTCTTTAATCTTGGGACTATCTCCTTTTGAGCTGTCACTATTGGATTCAATGATTTGTCTTTTTCTACAGCTGACCTTCTTCTAGGTTTATAGTTTCATAGATACATATTAGGCTAGCTGCCCTTGTATGCCATTTTTAAGTCTAGCCAAATTCCCTTTCAAAGATGAGAATCAAACCTTGTACCTTATACGTGTAAGGAAAACATTTTAACCATTATATTAACCCCATCTTCTCCAGAATTTTGCCTGTAGAATTTTGTTCCCACTATCATTCCCAGGGTTGTGGTTTGGGATGTACATGTTAACAACCCCTCCCTCTCATTTTTTAATAGTGGGATTATTATTACTTGGTATGTATATTAACTCTCAAGAAGTGCATTCATTCTCAGTTTCTGAAGCAATATCAGTATATGTTTTTTATCCTGTCTCATACTATTTAATTAAATGACTGCACTTGTTACAGATAATGATATATTTGTTCACGATGATAGTGTCTTGAGTTAACAAATTGCAGTTTTTACATTTCAATAGACACCCTCTCTCAAATGGGTCATCCAAACAGACTTTGACAAATAGCTTCATTGCACATGCAATAATATACAGAGGTGTAAGTAAGTGAGTGAGACATTCACTACTATGATATCACCAATGCCTCAGTGTTGCTAATGTTAAACCACTTACGTGACAATAGTAAAGACTGGTATATAGCCTGGTACCACCAAAATTATTGTGATGGTCACATTAACCTTTACAACAGCAAATATAAATGCACCAGTATAATGCACACTTACAGTATGTTTAGTAAACTTAAAGATTTCAAAATAACAAGTACATTAATGATGGATCCGCAACTGTATACTCTTCCAGCAAGTTAGACCAAACATTTGCCACAGTTTTCAGGACCCTATTCCAATACATTCAGTTACTGCCCAGAATGCAAATCAATCTTCAATGAAATTCACAGCAACATGTAATATTTCTTTAGATAAGATATGATCATATATTGTATGTTGACAAACTAAATAGAAGGAATGACTTCAGAGTAGTTGTTCTAAAATAAGTATGTCATATAAGAAATCTATTACATTTTTCACTATAGTATGTACAGTGTAGAGGGAGTTTCCCACTGTACAACTGGCTCTACTTATTGCTGTTTCCTAGTGAACCACACTCTGTGAGAAATGCATTTACATTAATCCCAGGATTTAATAAACTCCATGTAGGTACCTTCTAGAGCCTACACAGAATATATCCATGTACATGACCATGCTTCCCCCTCAGTAGTGTGCCATGCATATTAATGATGGTGCACTGCTGAGGGAGAGCATAGGAACAGGGTTATTGAATCCATGTAGGGAGAAGTGTAGAGGCTACCCATGGTTTTGGATGGCCTGTACTGCTCCCCACTACTGTTGTTATGCTATCAATGGGTCAAATTTAGTACCTGCTGCGCATCCTGATGAGAAAGGTGCCTAAAAGGTATCAAAACTGAATTATCCAGGCAGTCAGTTGAAGTTAATGGTTATTGGGGTTTATCAAACTCCCCCTGTCTACAGAAAATAGATCCAGTCTGTGAGGGATCTTTTAGTAATTAGTGAAGGTCTGTACTAGTTCTGCTCAGCTTGTCTGCCACTATATTCTTCCCTGATGGAATATAAAATGGTTGGAGGGTTAAGGAATGCTGCAGAGCTAACTCCCATGCTATCATTGCCAGCCTGCATAGGGGTACAACCTCATACCTTCCTACTTGTTTATATACCACATGACTGCGGTATTGTCTGTAATCACTTGAAGAGGTCTCAGGTTCCAAAGGTGATGTAGAGGCTTCAAGGCATATATCACAGCCAACATCTCTTTTAAATCAATGTGCTTTGATCTGTTTGAAAGATTTTATAGGGCTTGCACTTTTATCCCTCTGGAAACTGCTCCCCAAGTAAAATCTGACATGTCTGTGGTGACAAACTGGAGTGGGGTCTGAGGAGAGAAGGGAAGACCTGGATTCAGTTGAATTTGTCTCTGTGAAAGTAATTCTCTTTTAATAAAGCCCTGAACTGAAATTTGATTCTTCAGAATGTAAATGCTGGGTCCATATTTTTTTTTAGAAACCACTTATCTTTTTCATGTGTAATTTGGCAAGAGGTATCACAAGAAACAGAAGCCGTGAACCATGGGATCCTGCAGAATTCTGTTGCAGAAGTCAGAAATGTTGAGGAAAATATCCAGATAAAGATCCACCTTGTCTTGTGTAAAAAGGCCTTTTGAAAAAAAGAATCTATAAGGCATCCCAGAAGCACAATCCTGTGAGACAGAGTCAAGGAGGATTTTAAAATATTTATCTGGAAGCCCAGATTAGTCAAAAGATAATCAAGTCTTCTAAGTAAGAACATATGTGAATGCCATTCAATCTGCAATAAGCTATGACTGGAACTAGCATCTTGTGAATACTCTTGGAGCTGTAGGTAAACCAAAAGGTAAAGCAGAGAACTGTTAATGTGACCCAAAAACAGAGAACCTTAAAAATTTCCTAAAGCCTATGACTACGAGAAAATGATAGTAAGCATCTTTTTATTCTATAGTTACCAAGTAATTCATGTGAGGAATTAAAGGTATCAAATTCTGTAAGATCAAAATTTTAAACTTTGGTACTTATATATAAAGATTTAGAAATACAAGATCTAGGACTGGTCTCCAAGAGGCCTCTTTGTTTTGTACCAGAAACATTCTGGAATAGAAGCATTTGCCCCTTTCATCTAAAGGCATGGTTCTATGACTCCCTGAGAGTGTAAACACTAAAGAATCTGAGAAAAAAAAATTCTGTTTGGTTTTGAGGGTAGGAATCTATTCCTCTGAAAGGAGGTTTTTGTATCCAATGCCATCTGTAGCTATCTTGCACCACTTTTAACACAGAGGAGTCTGAAACAATCTTTTGCCAAAGGGGAATGTGGATGGCCAAGTTTTGGGGTAGATTTTAAAAGATATTGGCTGGAGGAGAGGGAAGGGGGGCATTGAATGCTGGCATAGTCATTCTGTGAAGACTTTTTTTCTTATTGTTGTTACACTGCAATTATCACTTTTTTGCATTTTGTTTGCCAGAAGAGAATTTGTTTTGTTTATTTTACTTTTTAGTGTAAGAGAGAGGCCTATAAGATTTGTATCAGGGTACATGACCTATCTTGGAAACTCACTGAATTAATTTCCCTCCTTTGAGAACCTGGTTAAAAGAAGAGTTAAGCAATACTTCCTTATCTAAAGTTGAATCCAATATTTCAGCCATTACCTCATCTTCAAACTTTTGGTTATGTATCTAAGCAAATTTTCTCAAAACTGCAGCAGTAACAGTGGCTCTAGACACAGTATCTGCACAATTATACATGCTCTTCAAAGAATGTTTAGATACCAGAGAAAGGGTAGGGACAGTTTGCTTCAAAAATAACTTTCTTTTATAAGAACAGTAGAAGTTAATTCCCTCAGACTGTCATTATGACATTGCATAAATTTCTACATGTATCCCTGGCAAGTCAGAATTCTGAAGGCTAAAGTGGAAGCCAAAAACATTCTCTTACCTATATGGTCTAACATTTTTCTTTCCATATCACCAGGAAAGGGTTGGTATTGAGCACCAGTCTGTTGCCAAACTGGAAATGGCAGCAGGGTCTGACCTAAGGTGAGAGAAAAGAAATGTATTAGCCTGAGGTACCTTATACAGCTTATCTTCTTTTATAGGGACCGATGGCTGTGTATCAGGAAGACTATAAGAGTAATACAAGACAATCTATGAGAGATGTAAATAAAATAAAGTATATCCATTTGTAAGATATCATAATGCCTCCTCATCTCTCCCCATAAAATATGTCATTCCTCCTGGCAATGGTCTGATTAAATAAAAGTTCCTTCATTAAAGGGTAAAAGTTAAAGTTTTCCTCATAATGATCAGATAAATGGTCTTGGGAATCCAAAGGTGAAGAAGCCCTATTTCTGTCAAATCAGAATCAGACTCATCTGACTCTGTTTTCTCAGGAATAATTTGATAGGAATGCCCAACTGTAAAGGTTTCTACATGGCAGGATTTAGCACCTATAATGCCTGTTTAGCCATGGTAAGGAGCCTGTCATTTTTAATAGTAATATGTTCATCAGAAGAACAATGCATAATGTTTTGTTTTTCTTAATAGGGGCTCCAACAGAAGACAACCATCTTGAAGGAGGGACATCTGACAAGTCTAATGGTTTCTTGCCACAGTTAACATGAGAAGAATCTCCCTGAGTATTTACCTGATATAGAGGAGATGGTTCTTCCATGCCCATAATGGGCAATGGAACAGCTGAAGAGGATGTGGCTGACCCCCAGTTCATATTGACCAAAAGGACTACAACAGTGGGAGCTGAAGAGGAAACCGAGTGGTCTGAGGAACAATCAACGGTCATTTTAGGTTCACCCACTATCTGTTGAGGCATAGACTGAGTCTATGACAACATCAAAGACTTTTTGGTAAGCACATTTTACTTTCTAGGTACTACAGGGAAAGATACAGCTAGACTAGATTGAGAATCCATGTTGAAGCTTGGTAAGAAACATCAAAAGTGGCAAGCATTGCTAGAGTTAGTTGGTGGAAAGGTAGGTTGTCACTATTCATACCACTTCCCCCAGTCCCTTAGGTTATTAAAAATAAAAGTAGAGTAAAATTTCCCTGTCAGTGCTCTTCAAGCACTCACACACACACACACACACACACACACACACACACACACACACACACACACACACTCTGACAGAATCAAAATGGCAGGTAAGTTGTCACATAGCAAACATAAGCATAAAACTGAATAGAAATATACAGCCCATTCCTCCATAAACTTTTCTGTCCCACAAAATTCAAAGTCTACACAAGCAGTACACAACTTTTCATAAAAGTAGCCCCAAATACTAACACTCTAAATCCCAATTAGTAGTCCCTGACAAGAAACTTCTTACATAGTGAAAAAATACTGGGTTTCTTAAAGGGGAAATACCACTTTTTATTAAAAAAAAAAAAGAAAAAATATAAACTGCTAATTGACTTAAAGGGGCAATAATTTGCGAGTGGAATGGTTCCTCAATGGGGACTTTTCTAACAGAAGCAAATATCTGGCCGATTTCTGACCCTGATGAGTCCATAAGATGCTTCTTCTTGTGATGGCAAGAAAGTAATACAGTAAGTTTTACTCATACTGATGATTTCCCTCCACAGAATTAGCCAATCAGCAATCAGAGTGAAGGAAAGGAGAGAGTCAGAGCTCTTTAAAGTTGGCCAGTTGTTGTTTCCAGGGCAGGAAACAACCCATATAGCCAAAGGGCTACTACAGCAGTGGAAATGATGAACATCAGGAATTCTCCATGATGCTGCAGTTTCAGATTCTTGGTATAATGCAGCAAACTCACAATCAAGTGTTCACACAAATGAATGGCGAACACATGATGTACAATCTGTTCCCTACATGTACATCTGTGGACTTGAATGAACAGAAAATGATTGCTGAATTTGTTGTGAGTTCTGAATTAAGCATAGCAACTTAATGACAGTGGAGACATTTTGGTTACTTTTGTCTACCACTTCCACCCAGCATAAAATAGAATAAAATACTCATCTTCACTTAATTTTGATCCCATGGTTATATCTTTTACCCATAGCCACTTTGTATTGTTTCTACCATTAGAAACAGCTTTGTGGAAAAGTACCAGAAATAACCAGAATTAATAAGAGTTTTTAACCTAACCTGTAGTTATGAAAACATTGTATTTTTAATTATTTCAGTTAACAAAATCAGTTATGTTTAGTTTTAACTAATTCATAACTGAAAAACCTTCTGGATTATTACTTATATATATATATATATATGTGTGTGTATATATATATATATATATATATATATATATATATATATATATATATATATATATATGGGTCTAGGACACATGCTCGACTAGCATATGTCCGAATCACAAAACATCGAAGACACATACACGAAAGCGCTTAACATCGAAAAGCACTTCCGTGTATGTGTAGTTAAAAAAAAATCTACGTTTCTGCAAGGGGGCAAGAGATAAATGTTTTGTTGCCAAATAAAAATAAAAGTAGTAAACCAAAGTCCAATATGGTAACGAAGCAGCCAGGCACTCTATCAGCTTCTTTTAACATAAATTTATTAAAACAGAATAAAAACATTGGTAAGCGCTTTCACTAAATAGCTTCATCAGACCTTATAGCAACTATGCATTCTATCTCTTATTTAAACAGATTCAAACTGCTTACATCCAATCACAGGCTTTCTTGTATCAAAGCAATCATGTTAAAGCTGTATAGCACAAGTCTAAAATCAACATATTAAAAAAGAAAATATACCTGAAATTTACGTACATTTCATGCAAATAAATTTCATACAGATAAATATCAATAATGTACATATTATAAAAGATAAATATTAAAACTTTTACTAACTAAACCTTTTCATTTAATTAATTTATTTATTCATTCTCCTATTCTTTTTAATAGGGGCTTTATAGAGGCTCTTTCATTGAGCCCTCTCCCTGTATCTGCTCTCATAACAATAATCCAGTTTGCTTCCTTACTTTCCGTAAAATTCCTAATGTCACCTTCTCTGATGCTTGGTCTGATGACTTCTATGACCCTGAAATTGAATTTATGCTCTTCTCCTAAACTCATAACATGTTTTGACAGTGCATTACATTCAGATTTAGTTCTAATGTTGTGCAGATGTTCTCTTATCCTATGCTTGAATACACAATTAGTCTTCCCTATATAAAATGAATGACAGAACTCACACTCTGCCAGATAAACTACATTAGATGTAAGGCAGGTAGCTGATGACTTAAAAATATATTCTTTCCGTGTGTCTGGATGTTTAAACAAATTACTTGTATTAATGTATGGACAATAGTTACATCTTCCACATGGTTGTGTAGATGTATCTATGTCCATCTTCTCCCTCTTCCCATTATTATAACACAGTAGTCTCTTCAGATTCTTTCTATTCTTATAGGAAAATTTGGGTCTATCTCCTATTAGTTCATTTATATCTGAGTCCACTGTTAGTATAGACCAATTTTTAGTAAAAATATCCATGAGTTGCTTATTATCACTGGTATAAAAAAGAGGTATCTTTAAAAGACTGCTGCTAGAATTTGGTATAACCAACTGTTCCTCTATAGCAATTGGTCCATAGTAGGGCTTTGCAATATTTTTCCTCAAATTATTTACCAGTATCAAATTCTCCTCAATCTCTTGTTTCCTATAGCCTCTAGTTATAAGGCGTTACTCCAGACTTCATTTCATTTACAAACCCTTCCTCTGTAGGGTTTAGTCTAGATACCCTGACCCCTTGGCTCCTAACTAAGTTCTTAAAGACATAACCAGGATGCATACTGGTTCTAGCCAGGAGGGAATTCCTATAGCAGGGCTTCCTAAAAACTCTTGTATTTATCAGGCCACGTGGTAGTCTCTCAACATATACATCCAAGTAGTCTATTCTAACATCTGATGATATCATAGTAAACTTAAAAAAAACAGTCAAGCTATTTATACCATCAAAAAATTGTTTTTGACTACCTGTCCACAACAGAAAAATGTCATTGACAAAATGACAATAAAAAGTAACATATTGTATATACGACTCTATCTTGAACAAAACAGTATTCTCCCAATGGGCCAAAAACATGTTGGCATAGCTACTGGCACAAGATGTGCCCATAGCTACGCCATCATTTTGAATGTATATCTGTTCATGAAATACAAAAACATTATTTTCCAATACTTTCTCCAAAAACTGACACATCAAATCTATCTTAACAATATCATATTCACTATTATTGGACAAATAATCATGTATATAGCAGATGCCTAAAGAATTTGGAATAATGGTGAAAAGTGATTGGACATCTAGTGTAACAAATGTGAATTCTCCAACCTCACTATGATTATTCAAATGCCCATACAAATCAATAAGAAAGTTAGTGTCTCTTAAGACTATTTTATTTTTATCTATGACTGGTCGTAAGTGTTTCTCTATATATAAGGACAGGGGTTCTGTAACCCATCTGCCACCTGTCACAATTGGCCTCATAGGTGGTCTAAGTCCATGTTTATGGACCTTTGGCAACCCTTGTATAATAGGAATCAGAGGGTTATCTACCTGTAAATATCTATAAGTTTCAGAAGAGAAGAGTTCACTTTTCAAGTGGTCAGTTAGCATCACACTAATCAAGTTAACAATCTAATGCACTTGTGTTACAGTAATAAGATTATAAAATATTTTATCTGATAGCATCACTTCCATAGTTTCCACATATTGTTCATAGTCCATTATAACAAGTGGGCTTCCTTTATCTGTGAGTCTGATTGCTATCTTTTCATTTCTTTGCAATTTCTTAAGTGCTTATCTTTATTTATAACTCAAATTATTTCTGCTCTTGTTAAGTTTACTAGGATATTCTTTCTTATGATAAAATTTGTACAACTCGTCTTCTGTAAGTTTTAAATATGCATCTACCAAGGGGTGGTTACAGGGCACATATGTGCTCAATTTTCTAAAGGAATGTAACTGTTCATAATTGTTTTTACCAAATTCCAATTTTAGCATAATATTCCTACAAAACACCTTCAGATCTAATATGGTGTCTGAAATATTACTCTCACTAGTAGGAATAAAATTGAGCCCTTTGTTTAGAACAGAACTGTTAAGACATAATTGGAAATATTCCAAATCAGTGTCTCTCCACATTCTCCCACATTTTCTCACCCCAATCAATCAATCAATCAATCAATCAATCAATCAATCAATCAACTTACAGAAGATGAGCTTAATTTTTTTCCCGTTTTTTTACATGCTTGCATGGTGAGGAGCACAGCAATTCCAAGGTGTGCTCATATATAGATAACTGATACCTGCCAGACATCTAAAAATACAAACCAGATGTCATTAATTATCATAATTATGTATTTATAGAATTTTAAACATTTTTTCTATTGTTTTGTTTTTATTTAATAGCTGTTTGCATGGCGCAGCACACTGAAGAGCCAAGTGGCACTCATACATACATAGCCGACAGTTGCTAGACATCTAAAAATAGAAATTGGATGTAATTAATTATGTATGTCTGGGTCTATTTAAGGGCATTTGTACAGTGCACAGCAGTGCTTAGCAGCACTAACAGGTAAGCCCAATAGTATATATGAAGGTATACTAGTTTTCATAATACCCAAGTGGCTAAATGGGTAGAGATACAGTCTAATGTTTAGTAGGTCCTGGGTCCGAGTCTGTACCTATGATACAATGTCTATAAATCAATTTATTATGTAGACTTAAGCAAGAGTTTCAGAAATAAATGCATGACTGTAAGGAGATATAAGGAGAAATAAATGCAACAGCAGGACTATTGTAAAAACACAGGTTTAATGTAATGAACAAGGTGAACGCTTTCACAAATATGCATTTGCTTTATCAGACTTTCATCACATTAATCTACTTCCATTTAAATACAACTGAACCTCTCCTTCAAATTAAAATAACCAGTAGGAATACTACTCTTGTTAAGTGTGTGCATCACATGAATTGCTCTATACACAATAAAATATAAAATGTTTTTAAATCTATACATATGTGTACAAAATGTAGACATATCTTATATATGCATGTTTATTTTTACTTTCTTAACTTCCTATTTTTCAAAACAGGTCCAATAGGAATGTGTTCATTGGTCCCCCTTTCCTGGGCTCTCAGATTAATAATCCATTGGAGTTCTACTTCTTCTGTTTTATTTGTTATATTTCCCATCCTTATCCCTTCATGCAAGACATCTAGTACTATAAATCTAAATTCATGTTGCATGCCCTGCTCTATAATATGTTTTGTCAGTACGCTATATGTGTGTCCTTTATGGGTACAATAAAGACGATCCCTAATGCACTCTCATAGGTGCCTATTTGTTTTGCCTACATAAAATGACCCACATAGTATACAGTGGGCAAGATAAACTAAAATCTTTGTATTGCAATCTGCCATTGCCTTCATCTTATATTCATTATCTGTATCTGGATGTATAAAAACCTTATTTGTATCTATATATTACAATATGTACAGTTGTTGCATTTTCTAGTCCCTCCGTCTTGTTGTTCATTCCATAAAAACTCTCTCCCTTTTGGATAGCATAACCTCTGTTTCAATGACCTAGTATTCCTATAACAGACTTTCGGTTTCATTCCCATTATGTCAGCTATGTCCTTATTTATCTGTAATACATGCCAGTTTCTTTCAAAAATTTATTTCAATTCATTATCACTTGAATAAGTTAAGGTAAGATTTGTTTGTTTCAACTCCTTCTTCCCTGGTTCATTTTTTGGTATATAACCTGAAACGTAGGGTCTGGCTTTTGTAATTCTTAATTGTCTAGCCTGATTATAAGCTAATATTATATCTCATTATTTATAACCCCTTCCTTGAAAATCAGTAATTAACTGTTTTAAATCATTCTCAAAATCTTCCTCTTTGTCATCTAACCTAGAACATCTCATAGTTTGACCCTTAAGAACATTATTAAAAACATATGTAGGGTGCATGCTAGGTCTATTGACATATGTGGGGTGGTAACATTCTTTCCTATACCTATTGGTATGGAAAGTACCTCCTTCATTCCTAGTTATCCTAATGTCCAAGTAATCAATCTAATTTCTCAAATGAGTCTCAGGAAATTTAAGAAATGTACTACTACCATTAAGATATTTTGCATAGTCTAACAATTGCATTTCATCATCATTCCATAAAAAGAAGAGGTCATCAACAAAGTGATGGTAGAAACTCAAGTGTTACTTATACATCTCATGGTCAAGCAACACTTCATTCTCCCATTGTGCCATAACTACATTGCCATTGGGTTTGACCGCTGCCTATGCCAGATTGAGGGCATGCTGGCCAACCTAGTGGGGACACCTCACCCTAGTGCCCAACCTCCAGCACTGCCACCTCAGTGAAGGAGCAGTGCCGACAGTCTCATGGGTGGGGATGTGAGTCATGCTGCTGCCATCTGGAAGCACATGGGACTTGGATTCTACACCATCCTTATCCAAGCTGTTCACCCCCTCATGTATCACACACCACCCCTATATGCCATCTTGTCTGTCTTCTTTGTCTGCAAATGCAGTCTCACCTACCCAGCTTACCTCCCCCACACATATCTATGTCCCTTCCCCAACATTCCCTGTCACCTTAAAAAAAATTGGCACCTGTCCCCAAAAAAATATCATCCCATACATAGCTCTCCATTTTGCACACGTGTCCACTGTACACACATAATTTGATCCAGTTAGCTTGACAATGCAGTTATGTTGCTGGGGTTGAGATTTCAAAGCCATGTACAAATTCTGATAAAATGCACAGCTGTTGCTGTACAAGAAATGGATATCTATGGTTCTTTCCTACACTCTTCCTGCACATCCCTACCTGCCTTTCCCTATGTTTTTCCCCTGCTTGTATCCAATTTCACCACTTTCCTATCTCAACATTTTTCTTTATATTTTTTAGCACATTGCTGAGTGGAGCTCCAAGTTAAGCAGCTTCGCTAAACTCAGCTAAATAGAACTATATTGACTATATGTGTTTATAAACTCATAATATACATTTACAAAATAAACACCTGTCCCATATTTTGAACCCAAGACCATCGCACTTGCACACCACTGCATTAACCTGCCACACCACACAACCCTTACTTAAACCAGGTGGTTTAAATAAAACATAGTAATTATCAGTTACAGTTATTACGTGTGTTACAGTGGAGCTGCACACTGTGGCATGCAAATGTGATTAAAATGTAATTAAAGTAAAAATATTACAAATGGGAGTACACATCAGGCTCTGGTGCAATAGCACACCATTAGAAAGCTAAAGACAGAATAATGGATGTAAGTGAGGCCTGTGATAGCAGGTAAATGTGGCCTTCAGCAGCAACATGTAGAAAGACACCTGCTAAGGCATTAATGGCAAAATACATGTTCAGCTGGGACCCTGTTGCACACATACATCCATATAAAGCCACACACATACTGATTGGTGTATACAATGTATGTCAAACCTGTATGTCTGAACATATACCTTGCAAATACACCTGCTACAGCAGTGACTCAGTAGCTCAGTCTTTTAATTACCTTGAAAATGGTATATTTTGCCACACACAGTCATGGGTTCAAATCCAGTGGTGTGTAGAAATGAATTTACAGTACTGTGAAGACATCAAAGAATGACTTGAATCATGCACTCTTTATCCACATAATGCATTTCAAATGACATGTATGCTTTGCACTGATGGAGTTCACAGGCCTGCAGGTAGGAATACACTTCATATATCCCTATAGCAAAACATATACGTACATAAAGTGTCACATCTTGCATTAATATACATTCATACAGAATGTCAATGCAGATACTGCAAATGAGGGCCACTACTATCAGAATGCACCACCCAATTCTTCCAAAGTCACTGTGCAGGTTATCACAGCTGCACAGCTAACATACACATTGGAAGTCCCTGCTTGTAACATGGCCTGCCTCATACACACTGCAAATTACTACCAGACTGTAACACATGGCATGGCAAGCCCCCCTGCACACCCCCACTACTTAAATATTCCAACTCCGAGATCACACTACAATGAGGAAAAGGGAAATCTCCCATGCTGTGCTTTATGCAGATCTCTGTTCACAATATTGGGATTCTGAAAATTCGATCATATGGTCTTGGCCATATAAAATGCGATATGTCAGGATTTCTGCATTGTGAAGTCTTCCCTACCCAAGGAAACACCAAACATGCTGCCTAGTACTCTGTTAGTGATACAGTTGCCTAACATATGTAGCTTAAACATATGCCTTATTTGGAGGGGAAAGGGTAACCTCACTCTGGCTCTGCCTCTACAACAAAGCTGACACAGCTCTCACAGTTACTCCTACAGATTGTTGTTCTCCAAAGTGTTCATGCTGTCACCAGCAGCAGTAGTTCTAGCCTGTATCACACACATCACTATGGTAAGGTTTCTGCTACAGAACTACACTCTACAACAATGTAGTCTCCTCACCGCAGTAAAGTCCAGCACAATAGGTGCCACAACTGACCCTGGGAACTATCGCCCTATAAGCTTGACTAGCTTGGTCTGCAAAGCCATGGAATGCATTATCATGGAGCTCATTAACAGGGACATTGGGAACCTCCAGACACTGGACCCCACCCAGTTTGGCTTTGTTAAAGGCAGATCTTGCCTCATGAACTTGGTCGACTTCTTTGAAACAGTCACCAAGGCCATAAATGAAGGGAAGGTGGTCCACACAGCATATCTGGACCTTGCTAAGGTGTTCAACACCATCCCATACTCAGGAATCATAGACAAACTCACCAGCTTAAATATCAACCCCTATGTCACGAGATGGGTTGCCAATTGGCTCTCAGACAGAACCCACACGGTAAGAGTGGCAGGCACCATGTCTGACTCTAAACCAGTCACAAACGGAGTCCCACAGGGCTCAGTCCTGGGACCCCTCCTGTTCGGTATATATTTCTCCAAAGTACAGATAAAGGAAGAGGGACTGCGGCTAACCAAGTTCGCAGATGACTGTAAATTGGGTGCAATAATTGACTCTCCAGCTGACACAGACATCCTGCAAAAGGGTCTCACAGAGACAAACACCTGGTGTCAAAGTCACAGCCTCAAGTTAAATGCCAAAAAATGCATAGTAATCCCATTTGGGAAAAACAAAGTACCTACAAACTACCACATAGATGGGAATGCACTAAGTACAGAAGAAGTAATTAGGGACCTGGGTACCCAAGTAGATAGCATGCTCTCCTTTGATAACCACATAGCCAAAATGGTCAGGAAATCCTTCTATGTGGCACACCTGATCACAAAGGGTTTCTCATCCAGATCCAAGGAGGTGATTGTGCCCCTTTACTCCTCACTCATTAGGCCCATAATAGAGTACAATGCCCCATTTGGGATGTACCTCACTAGACACCTGCAACAGCTAGAAAGACCACAGAAGTACCTCACTAAGAGGATTAAGGGCCTTAAACAATTACCCTATGAAGCATGACTAAAAAAGCTCCAGCTCTTCTCAGTTGCTTACCATCTGCTCAGAGGTGACCTATGCCTGACCTATAGGGCCATGTCAAACCCTGAACTAATGGACATGCTTCACCTCAAAAAAATGAAATCCCTCAGAACCACTCATTCTAGTGACTTGAACCTATTTACAACAATAAACAGGACATACTGGAGGGATAGATTCCTGTCCCAGTGACTCCTCTCAGTCTGGAATAGAATCCAAATTCATATTCAACAGAGCTCCTCTCTGACCCTCTTCAAGAGAAATCTTGATGAGTGTATGGGTAATTGTAAGTTCTACCCTGGGATCACTTCAGGAGCCCTGTTGACAGAGGCCCAGGTTACTAATCTAATGGGGAGGCGAAAGCCATCACTCTGTGGCTAGGCTTAAAAGTGCCCATGGGCAGATAGCCTAGTACTTACCTATGAACCTATGAACATATCAGAAAGGGGCCCTAACATATAAGAAGGCCTTATATATTGTTCAGTGGTTGCATATCATTTGCTGATGATAGTGAAAATTTGCTGTGGTAACTGCTATTAGCATTTCAGACCCACAGATTGGTTTAGAGGCAATCACCTGCTGATGAGAAGCATGTTTAAAAGGCAAGCAGCTGGTTATGGGGAACCAGTCTTTATGAGACTTTCATCACACAGAACACACCTTTTTGAAAACTTCAGTATCACCACATATCAACAGAGGAGTACTGCACTCCATCAGGTATGTAACTGATTTTGTGTACAACAGGATACAGATGAGTGAATACATATATAGGGAATAGGGAATAGGGAATACAGCATTAAGCCTGTCATAGACCTGTGATAACGTGTCATTGATCTCTTGTTGTCTGTTGTCTTACACATACACAGAATGTACTATACATCAAGGGTGCATTGTCTGTTATCATTGAGGCACACTGGTCTCGTTGGACTGTCCCTTTATAGTGGTTGTAATAGCACACTGCTAATTGTGTGGCACTGTTCCTATAATGTATTATCAGGGGGTTGCCAGTAATGGACACACCACAGTAGACCCAAGTGTTCGGTCTATGATCATACAGCAGTATCTGTCATGGTACACATGGGAATACCTGACTATTACTACTATCTCAGTTGTACCCATGCACTTAGTATGTTTGAACACTGTGGACTATGACATGTGTGAGCAAGCAGTGGATAGTGCCAGTCATGTTGTCCTTGCTGTATCTCTACATAGTGTACTTCCACTTATGTGATCCTATAATGTGGTCCCCTTTTTTGTCTTTCAGGAATCATGCATCATAGATGCCATGCACCCTTCTCTGATGCAGAAAATCAAATTATACTTGAAGGACTAAAGCAACATCATCACATCCTACTGACCAGGGGTTGGCAAAACAGCAACAGCAGGCTGCATTGTGGGCAGACCATGTCCATGATGTGAATGGAATGGGCCATCAGAGCAGGACACATGAGAAGGTTTGACACCGTGCTACAGACATTATCAATGCTGCATGATGAAGAGCAGCAGATGTAGCCAGGGATCCTGCCATCACAGGTGGAGGGTCTGCAGTGGAACAACCACTCACCACCACTGAGGAATTCCTGGTGAACCTAGACACACACAACAGCTCCTAGGCAACCATCACACCATATATTGTGGAGATGGGTACCACAGTTTCTACAGCAGAGGAGCGTGCAGGTAGGCTGACTGTGTTCTGCTTTGTAATACTGTAGCAGTCAGAGTGTCAGGGTGTACATACTATTAGTGAACGTCAGGTCTTAGGTCTTTGGGGGGAAGGTTTTATCTCAGTTGTACTCTCATACTCAGAATGTGACCAATACAACAAGTAACACAGTAGGTACTGTAAATGTGAGATACATGGATGTATTACCTTGTTGTGCTGCAACATGCATTGGAACTGACATTACCTCACTCTCAACTTTTCACAGGTCTGTCAGGTAGTGGCCAAGGCTGTGGTCCTGCTCCTGGTAAGCATAACACTGTTTTGTTAAGGAACATTTATATTCTACTAAAGTTAATGGCCAGAATAATGCCATATTTCAACATAATGTTATGTGTAAACGGGGTAGAATTTTTCATTCTAGAACAGGTGCATAAGGATCTTAGAGGGGGTAATCACAGGAGTGTAGATTAATAAATAGAAACACTTTGGCAGTGACAGTTAAGAAAATGTAAGCCTCCTGGTTTAAATGAGGCATTTACTTTAAAATGCCTTTCAAAACACAAAAGGTTGAAAGGACATTAAATTAGGCAGTGAAACATGTATTTCAATATATTTGTTAACATAGGTGTACTGGATTTTTATGTGTTGATTTATCAAGTATACTGTCATGCCACTTAATTAAAAGGTAAATTGTACTGGTCATGTTTTACTTGATTTACTTGAAATGATTCTTTTAAAGGTTTTGAGTTGAAAGTGTATTTTGTTCTGAGGAAGTCTATTTTGGACGAAAGTGGAGGGGAAACATTTGACCGCTAATCCAGTTGGGGATCTTTGTTATTATGAGTATTGGTGGATTTTTCATACACAATAGTGCATTTATTCATGTACCACTTTTTTCTTTCTCATCACAGGTGACCAGAGGGGGTTGGTCTCTGTCCCCCACACAACCTGATGTCAGTGTCTCTTCAGACTCTGATAATAATGGTGGCCACAGTGAGACACAGGTGGGGATGTTGGGGACTGAATCTGTCCCAGAGGTAGACATCCTTCTTCTGACTCCATTGTCACCACACACAGTCAGGATGCCCACACATACCCTGTCCCCGGAGGCCACAGATATTGCACAGTCAGAGGGTGGGGACATTGAACAGGAAAGTGCAGCAACTATGGCTCCAGTTAGTGTAGACACTGGACATAGCCAGAGAGCTGGTGAGGTCCCACACAGGTGGCTTGACAGGGGTGCTTGTAGGAGGCCTGCTGTCTGTCCACCACCTGTTGCAGGTGTCACATAATGGGTCACTCAGTGCATGTTTTGAGCCATCATGGAGGCACAGGCACACTCTGAATGGAACACCAGATGTATGCTTAGGGTTTTGGATGCAGCACAGCCTGACATCCGTGACTGCCTCCACTGCATTGGGGACACCCTGGATCGGTTGATTGATGCAGTGGACAGAAGGTGGGCTGAGAAAGTGTCTGTCTTGGACTGCACACTGTCTGTGCTGGAACATAGTGATGGAGTTGAGTGTTGGACTTGTGGATGTAGGTCAGCAATCCCATCTGCTGAGAGTCCACGTGGCCATGTACAATTATGCTCCCATAGTGGCAATACATCTAGTGCTACAGAGGTGAGTGTGCTGTCCACACCACAACATGGCAGGCCATGGGCCCATGGTCCTGGCCTTTTCTGTGGGGGACATGGTCCCAGCAGAAAGCAGTCACTGTCAGGTATTAGCACTGCTTCTGACCTTGGGCAAGGAGGTGCCAATGCAACTCCTAGCAGAGCCGGTTCCCATGTTTGGGGTTGGAGATGGTGAACTGTCAACTCTACCATGTAATGTCCAAGGCTGTCCAACATAAACACATGTAGGGCTAGTAGTGAGTTTGTCTGTGTACACGCACACACTCACACACCACTGTCAAATGCAGGTCACTTACTGACACACACAGCACCTACCTATGGTCCCTCTTACCTGCTTCCCTTCCTGACTAACACACATGCTGTCAACCATTTGGGTCAGCCTAGGCCTCCTGCACTACTACACAACACCCTGTGCAAGTAATGATACCTGTGCCACATCCCAGGCATCCTCCCCTCAATGCAGGGAAATGAAGCTATGTGTCTGATGCAAAGGATGACTATATTAGTTAACATGTACTTGTGTAATGCTGTGTTGTTTTGCCATGCCACTTACAGTGATTAACGACAGCTGCTGTATGCTGGCATTTGTCACAATTACGCCACATTCTTTGGTGTATCTTCTGTTGTATGATGTTGTAATAGTTGTATACTTACGTGACGACAGGTGTGTCACAGACCTGTTTATGTTTCTGTTTCTGTTTCAGGAGTTTGTTAGGATAATCTATGGATACACAGTGGCAATGAAGCAGCACCAGATGGCATGTCAGCACAGCAGAAATATGTCTTCAGCAAGGTATAGCACTATAACTGTATGGCTCCATAGGTTCATATGGGTTGGGAAGGTGGCCTAATGGTTAAGGTGTTTGCCTTACAAGCACAAGGTGCAGGGTTTGAGTCTCACAAGGGATAATTGTCTAGTAATGTGAATAGCGCGCTGTGCTAATGCGTCCGTCTCTAGTGTCATAACCTAGTTAGATAGGGGTTTGAATCCAGCTGGTGGCAAGTGTGTGTGAAGGGGGGTAAGTGTGTGTGTAAGTGTGTATGAAAGAAACATCCCTTTTATGCTTCACCTCAAAAAATCTAGATCCGTCAGAGCCACAAGGGCGGGAGACTTAAACCTCGACACGGCTATTAATAGGACGTGCTGGAGGGATAGATTCATCACCCAAAGACTCCCTATGCTGTGGAATAAAATCCCGGTATATGTGAGGCAGAGCACCTCGCTGGCCTTGTTCAAGAGAAATCTTGACCAATGGATGGGAGATCGTAGATATACCCCAGGGATTACCTCAGTGTCACTGCTCAACAGAGGCACAGCAAAATAATGGGTATAGTTCCCCATACTAAAGGGGTGGCGTAAGCCACAAAACTATGGGCTAGGCTTGTAAATGCCCTCGGGCAGATAGCCTAGTATGAACCTATGAACCTATGAACCTATGTGTATACAGGCTAACAAGGACAATGGTGGCATTCAGCATACTCATGCATCCCTAATCTATGAACAGGTCTGCTACCCTTGATATGTGTCACCAGGGTTTTGAGAACTCACACATCTACAAGCTGTGGTGAGGGTGATGACCCATCTACAAATAACCTGTGTCCAGTACAGACAATTTCCCAACACCAGTTTGTCTTGCTCTGCATCCCAGTGTGTAACTTGCACATGATTGTCACAGCAGATGTGTGTTTCATGTGCATGTGAGGGCCTGTTTTATGTAGGGCTTACTGTCTGTTTTATATACCTGTCTCTCCAGCATGTACTATCTATACCACAGTGTTGTTGTAGGCATGTAGAACAGATGAGAAATGTGTCAGTCCTGTCATGGATACACGGGAAGTGCACAGTGGGATCTGCCATCTCCCTGTATGGAGCCAGACACATCCCCTCCAAAAGCATGTAGGGGACAGACTAAACATGTACGGTTGTCACACGGCCTCCATAGGACATGTTATCTATGCTGTCTATTGGTGTACCATGGAACCTATGTGGTTGCTACAGTCGTATGATATGCCTGTGTAGTGACATGTCAAGGGTGCCATTGCACATAATGATAGCCATGATGACTGCCACATTCAGTATAGCAGTGACAGTCTTGGATTTACATCCTGCACCTGTCGGTGGAGGGTGTACAACAGTGAATGCATCCCCACATCTTACTGACTAGTGGGAGTCAAATGATACATTACTCTCTATGTACACAACTCCATGTGTAATGGCTCAACTGTGTGCAGTGTGCAGACACTACAATATTTTGCAGGGGTGGGTATTGTCCCACAAGTATTGTGCAGTCATTGGCAGTTAGTCTTTGTCAGTGGCTCAAAGTACAACTGTGTCCCAGGCCATACTGGATACCTGTTGGTTCTCTGTGGGAGTCTGTATATTGGGAGCTGTCACAATCACCTGGTAATGTACTCAGTCAGAGGTCACTGGCACTGCCTGTTTCTGCAGAGAGAGAATAGGTACATGGGATACTGCTATAATGGAGGATGGTGAACCCCACTTTTGACTGGCATCATTGCAGTACAGGTCTCCCACTGCTATCTTCCCAGAGTATGACTGTCAGACACTTGCCTATCCACCAGCTGACATAACACTCTGTACATGACATACGCAGTTTCCATCAGGGCCTGCAGGCCTAATATTGCCATACACCTTGTCAGGGCATGGTTGGTGTATTCAGACATATGTCCGACATCCATTGCATAGTGTAACACTCAATGGGCTCCACCGGTTACAGACAGTAGGCATGATCTGGCCTTGAGCAAACATGACAGTGTTTGGTCCAATGTCAGTATGTGTATGACAGTGTCAGTGCTGATATCCATGCTAACTGCTATCATGGCATTTCACGTGAGATGACTCAGAGATCTGGGGACACCGCTTAGCAGTAGCTGCTAGTTGCCCTCTGTGCAAGTAAATGTTGCAGTTATTTCCAGCATGTTGCAGGAAGAGAGTCATGCAAGATGTATGTACAGAGCACAGACAAACACATTAGGGAAGTGTAATATGTACACACTGTATTGCTTAATCATGCTGCAGCTCAGTTGCCCAAAGGAAGGTCCAGGTCCTTTCCTATAATGCCCTGCAGCACTGCCATGACATCCCCACATGAGGAACCAACATAGTGCATCATGTGTTTACCAATATGGGTGAGGTCATCCCTGGTGGGATCTGGCCACAGATCAGTATCCTTGGAACTATTGTCATGTACCTCCCCTTGCTGACAATACAGACATACATGTAAAGACAGCTATTTACCACCTCCTGTGGGATGGTTGGATAGAGTGACTGCATCCCCCCTTCAGATGGGACAGGCAAGTATGCAGAGCTCTACACCCATGCATTATGTCAACAGCATTATAACAGCATGAACTTGGCTGTACATGACAGGAGGGACACAGTCCCATCATGGCTCAGCAAACCTGACTGGTGGACAACTGCCATTAGCAGGCTGTACAGTAACAGGTGGACAGTGCTATATGACAGTTGGGATGAGAATGCCCCCCGTACATGGAAGCACTACCTCCTCAGCTAAAATAAGCATATAGTATTCTTGTGATGTTGTGTATATATGTTAAGTGACAAAAGTAGTCACCCACACAAAGCATGACCTCAACACACAGTGTACTTACATATGTGACCTCAAAGGACAGGCCGAGATTGTCAGTGACCTCATGTGTAATGATGCCACATGGGTCTGGACTCATACCTGACCTGTACACCCATAATGTCTGCACCAACTACACTCCCTTGTCCCCACCACATGTGACATATGACAGTCCTACAACCTGTCCCATAATGTCAATATTTACAGAGCAGTTCATAACTGGCCTTTCAGTGGATGATATGCAACATCTATCACACATGCTAACATTCCAGGCTACATCCCACATGTGATCTGACAAGGAATACTAACACCATAGGGACACCCTTGCAATCATACTGACACTACTAGCTGCAAACCAGCTGAGCAGACAATGGCAACTGCTATACCCTTGCACAGAGGTGGTTTATCAACTGACCGACATAACTGTACACTTCTTTGTCTGAGTATCCATATCTGTATGTCTGTATATCATGGAGCTGATCAGCAGACATATATGTGTTCTACACACTGTTGACTTTACACAGTTTGGATGTGTGACAGGGAGACCATTACTGTTACATGTGGTGGACATTTCTGTGGCAGTGACCATGGACTCGGTGAGGGCACATCAGGGCATACAACCCGCTAGACTCACCCAAGCCATCTGACTATATCCCCTGCTCAGGCAACATTTACAAAGCACCTACTTAGGCATCCATGATACTATCATTGTAGGGGTTACTAAGTGGCCCATTGCTGGCACACATACGCAACATAGGGACATCCACCTCCAATAGTTGATCTGTCAGCAGCAGTGCTCAACAGTGCACAGATTTGGGTTCTCTACTACTTGGAATTAATTCAACCACAATACACATGACTACTGATTGACTGTGGCTAACAATGTTGGCTGATGCCTGCAAATTGTGAGCACTTCATAGAGTCTCTGTGGTATGTCACTATCCTGCAAGAGGGTATTGTGAACACATGCCTGTTGACATTGTAATGGCCATTAACTCCATGCAAATATATATGTATTATCAGTTCCATCAGTTAAACCCATGTACCTGGTAAGTAGCACATCGGTCACAACATGTGATGTACATAATCAGGAGTGAATAAACTGGCACACAGACCTGGCCACACAGGTTTACACCTAATGTGTCTCAGATAACCCTGTCTCTACAGTGGTATGGCTGGAATCATATGGCATAACTGAGGCCATAGTCACCTGTACGTGACATACTCATAACATCTAAGTACTTTTCCCTTAGCATGCCAATATCTGAGTGCAATGGCCATTTGGTGATGTACCTTTCCAAGCAGTACAGGCAATTGCACACAACAGTATGGTCCCTCACAAGGTCACTTCACATCTCCAGTATATGTTCAATGTGGATAGTCTGCAATGAGTGCCATTGTCACCTGTGGCATGCAGACTATGCAGAGGTGATCTGTGCCTTGCATACAGGGCAATGTGTGACCCTGCTTTATCGCATACGCTGCCTATCTGTAGAAGGCAAAGTAGATGGTTAACTCACTTTAAGGACATTAACTCATATGTGACGTTGGTACTACATGCTTTGGGGAGAGATTTGTCTAACATACTTTAACACAACCTTGAAACAGAACCCTGCCTAAAGGCTCACAGAGCACCTGTCAGACCTTGTAGAAGAGTCAGTATGGAAGCCAACAGCAAGTTAAAGGGCTAGAAAGTGCATAGCAGTTGTTTTGCAGGGGTATACACACACACTCACACATGCACCAAGTAGCCTGCAGTAAGATTAGACCCCCTGCCTATCTTGTCTTACACACTGGAGATCACAGTATTAATTGCATGTGCTGCAGCTTAAGCTCTGATGCTACAGTGTCAGCTGGTAGTCTTAAGGTGGATGACATCATCGGGCCTTGTAGAGGCGGGCAGTGTAGAACCCAACAGCAAGTTACAAGGCCAAAAAGTGCATAACCATTGCAGGTGGATAGCCAATGAGGACATGGCAGTGGTTTTGCAGGGGTATATATATATATATATATATATATATATATATATATATATATATATATATATATATATATATACAAACACACACACACACACACACACACACACACACACACACACGCACACACACACGCACCAAGTAGCTTGCAGAGATTATATCTCCTGCCTATCTAGTCTTAGACACTGCAGATCACAGTATTAATCGCACACACCATGGCTTAAGTCCTAATACTATACTGTCAGCTGGTAGTCTTAAGGCTTTGTAGAAGAGGGCAGTGTGGGAGCCAGAAGCAAGTTACAGTGCCAACAAGTGGCTAAACATTGCAGGTGGATAGCCCATGATGGCATGACAGCTGTTGTGCAGAGGTATACACACACACTCACCAAGTAGCCTGCAGTGAGATTAGAGCCTCTACCTATCTAGCTGTATTCACTATACCTCACAGTACTTATTTCATGAGCCACAGGTTGAGTCTGCTGTATATGAGATTGCAGGCCCAGTACTTGTGCATTACACAAATTAGTCTTGTGTTGAACAGCATCTGTAGATCTGTGGTTTATGATATTGCTTCATACTGTTACTTGCATCTAGTATCCTAGCACTAGTAGTGGGATAACTGTTATTATCCTAGCTATGTGCGTACATTTACCCATATGGCCATATGCAGCTGCTTGCAGTTAGATGGGCAAACCTAATTGGATTATGTACTGTTGCACCCTTAGTTTGGATCCTTTGAGCAACAGTATGGATGTCTGATAGTGCAGATTTACTCACCATTATTAGGATATGTAGGACAATACAGACACCCATACACACATGTCTGTAATTAACAGGGATGTATATATAAATGTATCTGTATGTGTCTATGATATGTATATGTGTTATGCAGATAAATAGGGAGAGTCTATGTATCAATGTGATATATATAGCTATATATATCGGTATATATCTATATGACACTACATAGCAATAGATATACCATGTATGTGAGACAGCGATAGTGACAGACTATATATATATATATATATATATATATATATATATATATATATATGGGTCTACTTCACTTACCCGACATCCCATATAATGGACATGCAAAACACCAAGCCGACAACACCGACATTGCACAACACCGAAACTGCACATACACGACAAACACAATACCGACACTTCAAAACCCTGACACACCTCCGTAAAACATACACACAACACACACAAACAACATACAAAAGAAAATATGTAACACTCAACAAGAACTACCTACTTCCTACACACTACAAATAAAAAATCTAAAATACTTACCTTCATATTTCATGTTCTTGCAGGGGGGCTATGCCCCCTGCACCCCCCATGGAGGGCTTCACCCCCCTGCACCCCATACCCCCAGTAACTTAAATATACCAACTCTGAGATCGCACTACAACGTCCACAAGAGCAGATTTCTTATTCCGCTCAAGTTGAACTGTCGACCATTCGGAAGTCAGCATACTGATGTGTCGGTCACCTGACATGTCGAGCTTTCTGGCTCGCTGTTTTGTGTGTCAATCTACTGAGATTTCAGTCATTTCAACTAGACCTATATGTATGTGTATATATGTGTGTATATATGTATATGTCTGTATGTATAGACATATCCATACGTAACAGGTTAGTCTGCTGATGGGACAACAAAATTCAAATATTTGGGCATGCCCAGTGTGACTGTCAGTACTTATACAGTGACTCCAGGCCACACTTACATGTACTCCAGTCCGGGAGTTTGTGTGTTACAGACTATACTTCTTAACTGTCCAGAGGTTCACAGAATGTCCAGAGTTTTGGCTCAAGGTCTGTTCCTCATAAAATTTGTGGTTTTCACTTGGATGAACTTAGGATTGAAGTCACTAAATAATGACATACATTTGAGTGTATGACTTCAAATCCTTCAGGAAATTGTCTTTTGAAACACACCCTGTTATTTTAGCAACTGTTTACATTTATGAGAGTAGTATTTAACATATGCCCCTATTTGTGGGCCTTTGTCTCCCCATTTTGTCAGGCTTTGAACAGATTTCTTGCACTAAGAGGTTGAGAGGTATGTTACAGACATTGACATCTGTCCCTGTTTCTGCAGTACTGCACATCACTCTAACTGTTCACAGCATTCCCCAGCTGTCTGCTGTACTTAATATGTGACTGAGGTTCATAAAGTTACACCACACACACACAGACTAACAGTCTGTGAAAACACCGACATAATAATACCTCACATACAACTGTTGTGCCTACTTCCAGATTAGAAGCATCAACTTCATCACCCATGCTAATTTCCCTAGTCCACTAAGCCACACAGGTTGCCAGGCAGAGTGCGATCAAGTTCTATGTTACAACCCTGAGATTGCCTGGTCTGCTGATATACCATTGCTGACTTACTGTTAAAGCAGTTATATGGGAACACTTCTGTGTTTGGTGTGGCAGGAACAACAGCACATGATCTGCTGGGATAGGCAGTAGTCCAAATATCATGTGACCCTACTGTTTAATAACTTCCTTGCCATATGTAGTGCATACTCCATTCATGAGGCCTAGTGATTATTACAGAACACATACTATTGGACTGGGTACCTGTAGTCCCATGTGAATGTTACTTCTGTCCACATAGCCCACTATATTTCCACGCATAAATACAGCAAATCCATATATATGATACCATATTATAGTAATCCTTACAAGTAGTGTGTAGGTTAGGGACTTACCTTGCGAATGCAGCAGTTGACAGGACTGTAGTTCAGGGATGACTCTGTGTGATGCACGCAGTACACAGCCAATACATGGATAGGTACAGGCTGTCTGGGTTGTCTGGCATCAACAATTGTACTATATGTATGTGAACTGAAGTTAGGTGTCAGTCCCTAGGGCCCTAGGTTGCCAATGAATGTGCTATACGTTGTCTCTTAGCCAAAGCCAGGGCATACTGGACACGCCTACATCTAGCTACAGGGACATGATCAGGGGAGGTCCTACTTCCTGTGACTGTGGCTCTGGCGACACAGGCACTGGTGGGAGGCTGTGTATCCCTTCCCTTTGGTGATCCTGCTGCAGTTGTTTCTGCTGGATCATATTATGCAGCAATGCACATATTGTGAACATATGGGAATATGTGGCTGGAGAGTACTGCAGAGGTCCACCAGATATATTGAGGCACCAAAACCATCACTTCAGAAGCCCAAACACACACTCTATGATGTTTCTAGTTTATGGGTGTGTCTCATTATAATATTCTTCAGTGGGTGTGTGTGCATTTCTGATGGTTGTCATCATCTATGGTTCCAGTGTGTAGCCAGCATCCCCAAGTAAATGTCAGTGTGGGATGTCTCCCCTAGCAAATATCTGGTACAGCTGTGATGCATGCCAGATATGGGAGTCACGGTAACTGCCAGGGCTGCCAGCACACACATTGATAATAATGCCCTAGGCATTGCACATGACCTGGCAGTTGAGGGAGTGGTACCTCTTGCGGTTGACATAGCTTTTACCCTCCTCACCAGGTGGTGACTTGATGTGTACATGAGTGCAATCTATGACACCCAGTACCTCAGAGTAGTGTGATACACAGCAGAAGTGTTGCAAATTATTGGCCCTTGCCTCCGGGGTGAGGAGAAAAGAAATGTGCTCACTGGCATGTGGTAGCATGGCATCCAGGAACTGGTGGAGTACCCTGGAAGCAGATGCCTGTGAGACCCTCATCATGTCCACAGATGGTCTTTGGAAAGTACCTGTAGCCAGTATCCTAAGGGCTACACTTACTTTTGTTTCCACTGGGATGGGTTCCCCTCTGTTGGCTCTGGGTC
Organism: Protopterus annectens; assembly: GCF_019279795.1. Classification (NCBI taxonomy): domain Eukaryota; kingdom Metazoa; phylum Chordata; order Ceratodontiformes; family Protopteridae; genus Protopterus; species Protopterus annectens. The sequence continues at coordinate 315,032,520 of NC_056730.1, forward strand.
TGAGTTGAGGGTGGCAGAGCTCAGTGAATTCTTGTAGAATGCACCTGTCCACCCTGTAGAACTCTAAAATCTCCAGCTCATGTAGCCCTGGAAGGTTACCCTGGGCCTGAACACTCTTCTCCTTCTCTGTGTAGGCCTATTGTCAGCAGCAGCAGCAGCATTGACTTTGGCATCTAGTACATACAAATGTAGCAGACCTGCAGCAGCCCCAAGCATTCTCTCAGTTAAAATTCCGAAGTCTGTATTCCAATGGTGTAGAGTATGGGGGAAAAAATCAGATTGTAGGGTGTATGCATGCTTTATAGTGCTCTGCTGTAGGTGCTGACTGTGTGATTGGCTACCTATGATGCATTCCACCTACCTAGTATATCATTAACATCATTTAATGGCCCTAGTTTAAGTTAAACAAGGTCAAAACTAATTAATATGTCATTGGGTTTTTAGATACAATCAGCACTGTGGTGCACTACGCAAACACAAAACTTAGCAGACAGTGCACACACCCCCACAGACTTCCAAGCTCACCATAGCAGCATGCCGCACAAACATGCAGAAACACACTACACTTAGCTAAACAAAGCTTAGAAGTGAGTGCACACACCCGCCTGCAAGGATATGCTCAGCACTGTGGCACACCTCGCAAACAGGCTGAAATAAGCTTAGTAGTTATTGGACACACCCTCCCCTAATGACAGCTACCTCCTCTGTAAAGAGCAATATAGTTATCTGCCTACATGAAGGGGATATGCAGACATGATCAATCCTTTGTGCTATTCAGTAACTCCACCTCATTTACATAGGGATCTATGCTCACAGCCTGGAAACTGCACACTTCAAAGCCCCACAATGTTAGCAACAGCACCAATACACCATTACAGACACTCCACGCAGGATTCTGTAATACATTTCTGTCACATCATACTAATTTTGTTTTTTCCACTTTTTTTTTTTTTTTTTTTATAAAGCATGTTTGCACATTGTGGCACACCTCGCAAACATGCCCAAATTATTTAAAAAAAAAAATATTTAACTTATTTCCTTTAATTTGTCAGACACATAGTGAGGATAGTTTCAGACATATCTGTAAGTGCATACCATTTCTGTCCATCTATCTACATTTCTACAGCCCCTTTTGTCTGTCTATATTCCTGTACAGAGATTTTTTCTGTGTACTCTACGGATACTGACACGGGGTCTGTGGAGTTGCTATCTGCTTGCTGGATTGCTCTACCTGCTTCATTTGCATGAGATTCACCTGCTTATAAGGTGATTTGCATGCCACGGAAATTTACGTTGATGTGGGAGCTGCTCAGCAGCACTTACTGAATCTAAAACCTGCTTACTTTCATGTAGGCAGCACGGCCTGATGACTACACACAAAAAAAAGACCATGTAGGCTTTATTAAATTTCCCCCATATAGTTTACCTTTTTTAGTTTTGTTTCTTTAGCTGGGTAATCATAACACACACAAGTGCCCCTTTCCATGGGTGATCCAAGAGCTCTATCTGGTTAAATGACTTGCTCAGAGACACACAGTAGATAAATGGAAGGTAAGAGAATGAAATCTTGAATTACAGGAAAACGCCCATTAAAAGTGCATAGCATTAATTGTCTGCGCTATCTGCCCAAGTTGTTGTGCCTAAGCTACATGCTGTAATATTTTTCAGTATGGCTAAGTATACAGATAGAGACATGGAAGCTGTTAACGGTTTGATTTTTTTTACTTTAAATGGAATAGGAAACTCAAACCAAAAGCTGTAGATGGGATGAAAGAGTGAATACATATCTTTAGTACTTTCGTTCAGATTTATTCTTCATGAACTTCTTCAAAAAAAGTTAACCTCTCAAAACACACCTTTTATAAGTTACATCACACATCACATGACTTTCATGATACTTTGAATTAAAGGTATAAAATCATACCATAAAAATAAAAAAACTGTTTTGTTTTCCAAACAGCTTGGAATGTCAAAACTTCATAAAAAATGTCTTAATATAAAAACATTGTCTTATTGGTGTGATTTGAATGTTATTTTAGTGCTAAAAAACACAATATTAATACATTCGTTCAGACCAGGGGCTATTTCTGCTACCAAACGGATCTGCCACAGTGACTCCTTGCATTCTAAATTCAAATTGGTGTTCCCTTTATAATCCACTTGTTGAACATAATCTATGACTGAAAAGGTGAACTTTGAATAGCATGCCTAGCTAAACCATTGGTAAAGTCCTTTTTCTTGATAGCAAGTGTGTGCTCATATATTCTACGCTTTAAACATCTAATGGTTTTTCCTATGTAGTAATTAGGACAATAGTCACATACTGCCACATAAACTATGTTTGTACTCTTACAGGTAAACCATCTGTGGACCCAAATAGTCCTTTTAAGATGTGTAATAAATGTACTAGATGTATTGCTCATATACCTAACATTTACACTTCCTACAGGAGAAAGTGTCACAACACTGTTCACATCAGTCAATGCTGAAGTGTGCCCCCACCCCCACCATTTTCCAAAATGTTTTTGATGTTCTTAATTTTCTTGTAGGTGAACTTGGGTTCTACACCTACTACCTGTATGAGTTCCCTATTCCCCATCAAAACCTTCCGATTGTCCTTAATTATGTGTTTGATGACACCCATCTCATTGACAATGGGGATGGGGATGGGGAAAGACATGGTGAACACTGTGTTGTCCTTCTTTTTCCTGTTGTTACTTACATCACCAACCCCCTGATGATGGGTTTGGTTAAGTATCTGATCCAATTTATTCACCGCAGTAGACTTACATCTGATGATGACACTTTTTTTCAAGAGGTCATCATGTTGACACATTTTTTGAACAAAGAGGGTATGACCAGGCTTGTTTAATCAATATACACAAGGAAGTGGTTATTCTGAGACAAAACGCTGCCAAACCCATCATCAGGGGGGTTGGTGATGTAAGTAACAACAGGAAAAAGAAGAACAACACAGTGTTTACCATGTCTTTCCCCATCCCCATTGTCAATGAGATGGGTGTCATCAAACACATAATTAAGGACAATTGGAAGGTTTTCCTGAAAGCACACTGTTGCATTCAAATGTGGAGTAATAAACCATACTTTTTATGTAAGTAATGATAAAAAAGGCAGAGTGGCTGCTTGTCTATCACTTCCAGTAGAACTCTAACTCCTTATTGCAGGTACTACTATACAGTGTTTCATCTGTGGAAAATGTCTTCATTTATAAGGAAACCACAAAAAGAATACTGCTGTTATTGTTTTGCTTTTTTCATTACACGGGAACCACAACAAGAAAACTGCTATTATTTTTTTAATTTGGCTAAAATATGTACTGACTAATAATAAAGCAAGGCTTTTGATCCATAATTTTTTAATATTTCTGTATAGATATGACTGCATTATTCCAAGTGAAAAGGTACAAGACTAAGAACACATGTCGCCTTGAGCAGCCTCTGCTTTAAATAACTTTTAAGGCTTCCTTTCTTTTATATCTGCATGTCAGCAATAAAATTCTGTGAAAGTACTATGGGGGGAGAGAGGACTCTGATGATAACTGGACAAAGTGATCAGAATACTGACTCTTAAATATTCATGCTCCTCACAGGAAGTGGTTCTCTGGTTCGATCCTTGGCTGGGGTGCCTTCTGTGTGGAGTCTGCATGTCCTCCCTGTGGTCGCGTGGGTTTCCTCCGGGTGCTCCGGTTTCCTACCACATCCCAAAGACATGCTATAGGTGGATTGGACACTCTAAATTGGCCCTAGGTGTGAGTGTGCGCATACGTGTGCCTTCTGTGGATGGCTGGGTGCTGGGCTGGCAACTCGACACCGTAAAACTCCACTGCCAATCATGAGCGGACAGGTGATCCACTGTGGTGACCCCTAACCAGGAAAAGCTAAAAGAAGAAGAAGAAATATTCATGCTCCATAGCACATAAGGATGCAGCCCTATGTCTGATCAATGCAACTAAGTCTCAGACAGTTACCCTAGCACTGAAGAACCCAGGCAAGGAGAGTGAGGAGTAAAGGAGAACAACGCACTCACTTCTCCTGTTGGGTGGTTGTACTCAGAGGCATAAGGGGCAGTGCATGCTCCCAGATGGATACCCAAGAGATCACCGCTCAAGCCATGGGGGAAACTAGCAGAACCGCTTGGAGGAAACATCCCCTGTGGAAGTGAGGAGAAACTGTCCATGGACATCCCACTGCATGCCCCTCTTTAGCACCTCACTAGGGTGTGTGCATGGGTAGGCCTGAGGGGGAAAATGAGAAATCTTTGAACCACCCCTTATGGCCACTGCAGTGATGACCACTATCATTTGACTCTCTCACGCTGGATGGAAATGGGCTAGACCAAGTGATGATCTGATGGTTGGCAAACAGCGGCGGTAAAAATTGCAAAAAAAAAAAAATGTTCCTGCTGTAAGAAGGTGTGAGTAGAATATGGTTGAGCTGCACTAAAACCTAAACATAAAACTGCATTGCAATCCTTACCCATCATGGAGTTTCACCATAAGATACATCTGTTAACCTTACTATGCACTGTCTTGACCTTCTGTTGGCTGACTCCTTGATATGTTGAAAGACAGAATTTCCCTGAGTATGGATGACGTACTAAAGTCATCACTGTCCTTATAGCCTTCCTCTCCTGACATCTTCCCATTGTATGCCTTTTATCCAAAAGTGCTGAAGACAAGCTTGCAGAGTGATTCATTACTGGGCTTATTCACTTTCACGGGCAGCATCTACTGTGTTTTCATACATACATACATGCATGTAGCATTTCTTTTACTGTATTTTAAGTCTGTGGATTAAAAGCAGAAATTTTTTGAACTTCGTGTTCCTGACCTGTGGTTTACTTTGAAATTTTACGTTGTTCCAGAGAGGTGTGTTTTTGATACATACATGTATCCATATCAAAATACATGAACAAGCAGACAAACACGTAAATACATAAATAAGAAATAAAGCACTGTGTGGGACAAGCTATTTAAATCTGCATCCTTACTACATCCAAAGTAGCAGCTGTGAAGAACCTGAATGAAGGTAACACTGTAGCACATCTGAACTGCAAGGGTTGCCTTTTGAACCTCTACGAATTACTATTACGTAGGTAATGTTTCTGTGTAAAAGATGATTTGTTATTTATTGTCTTTTTTGGCAGTGTTCAACTACTCTGGCATGAGAAAGCAGCAGTCACTTTTATTGTGTTTAATCATCTAGGTGTAATGATGTGCTACACTGTAACACTAAAGGAATGTATAAATAATATAATGTAAACAACAGCATCTGTGTCTGGTTTATGTTTAGTTCTATCCAAGCAAGCATGCAACTCTCCTTAATGTATTGTTTTCTAGCTAGAACACCTTGAAACATCTTGTACCTTTCCTTCCCTGAACCCATCTGCACTTAGTTTTGCATGATTTAATTTGCTTCTCTGTGACTGATTTTTGAACTCCCTACCACTAGTATAAGTTCTAAACATTTAGCTGCCACTTTTTACTGCTTTTCAAGTTCATAGGTCTAATTAGATAAGACAAAACCTTTGCATAATCTGAAATGCCCTCTTTGAAGTTATGCTCACCTCAGATTGCAGACTGCTTCTCACACGTGTTCTGTTTTTACAGCATGAGAATCACCTTGTCCTAAATCTTTGGAGTCCATGTACATGTTATCTGAAACTGATTGCAATACTGGCTCGCAGATACAAGAAACAAAGAAGGACTTTTGTTTTTCAAAGTTTAAATGGGTGTAGCATTCAGGGCGGCCATGGTGGTGCAGTAGTTAGCATTGTTGCCTCACAGCAAGAGGTTCTCTGGTTCGATCCTTGGCTGGGGTGCCTTCTGTGCAGAGTCTGCATGTCCTCCCTGTGGTTGTGTGGGTTTCCTCCAGGTGCTCCAGTTTCCTCCCACATCCCAAAGACATGCTGTAGGTGGATTGGACACTCCAAATTGGCCCTAGGTATGAGTGTGTACCTTCTGTGGAAGGTTGGGTGCCAGGCTGGCAACTCAACACCACAAAACTCCACTGCCAATCATGAGCCGACAGGTAATTCACTGTGGTGACCCCTAACCAGGAAAAACCAGAAGAAGAAATTGGTGTAGCATTCAACACAGCTGCAGTGTACATTTAAAGAAATCCCAAACTTGAACCATTTTGATCAACTATCTTGGATGCATGCCGTGCCTTTCAGTTTAATGACGTTTCTGAGACAAAATGTAATATATAATTGAAAACCATTGGTGATGATATCCTCTCTGACTCCCAGCTAGCATCCTGCTCAAAAGAAATCCACCACAGGAATGTAATCAGTGGATACCTGAAATATAGAACCTGGCACATACCATCAGATCATTCATTGAGCATTCAAAGATAGTCAATGCACGAAACCAAGTATTTTGTAAATGTGTCTCTGATATTTGTGACATGCCTGCCTCACAATATGCTATAAAGGGTGGTATTTATGAATAGTGAGGCAGCAAGCACATAATTGATTCTGCTTAGTTCTTTCAATGTAAACCAGTAGTCAGTCATTTGGGGAAACAAATATGTTTGCTGCTGGTTGTATTGAAGTTTAATTTGTCCACTGTTTAATGCTACTGAACAAGGAAGGAGGATTATTACAAGAGTCTCTCAGACAGAAATTGCAGGGAAACATCTACACTGCCTCTTCAAGCCTAAAAAAGTGGCAGTCAGAAGAAGGCAATTTTTGTTATATTATCTTATTTCAGCTGAGAAGAGCAGTTAAAATAGGAATGTTATTGCAGAGAGACTGTCAAGAAAGTAACGTGCAGTCTGTCTTGCTGGCATACTCATATTGTAAGTTTCCATTTGCATTATAATAACTGAATATAGTAATTTAAAAGTATCAGAAACCTGCGTAAATCATATTGTACTTGGAACAAAGTGCAGTTCAAGTTTAAATAAAGCCAAGATCCATACAAATGAATTGTTATCTGCACAAGGCTTGCTCAACTGGACAGCACTGTGTGATAACAGAAAGAGTCATTACATTTTTTAGGCAAGACAGACATCACTTATGTGGCATTAGCTGTACTCTAAGGTATATAAATAAGCAGCACTGCAATTACAGAAGCAGATACATCCATGCAACACTTACACAGAAGTGCTAGGCACAATTCAGATAGCATCCACGTCACACTCCTCAACAACATCAGCAGGTATGGGCTGCAGATGAGGTACCTGATGAACAAATCTGCTCTTTAAACCTACAGTGAGCAGATACTATGAGTCTGTTTGTGATAAATCTGTCTATGCTGACAATGAACTTATTATAGTTAACGTACGGGTAGGCACTTGTGAGTAGAACTAACCAAGGCTGTCTGGTAGCTTCTCCTATCTCCTGTGGTAGTTGAAACAATTACTTTCTCATTGTGTTCATGATGAAAAAAAAAGGTTCATAGGTTCATACTAGGCTATCTGCCCTAGGGCATTTATAAGCCTAGCCAGAGTGTGTTTGGCTTTCGCCACCCATTTTAAATTAATTTTGCTATGCCCTTTTTCGAGGTTAGTATACTGTGCCTCTGTCTAACAGTGACACAGAAGTGATACCCGGGGTAAACTTATGATCTCCCATCCACTCATCAAGATTCCTCTTGAAGAGAGTCAATGAGGGACTCTGCCTAACCTGGACTGGGATTTTATTCCAGAGTGAAGGGAGCCTCTGGGTTATGAATCTGTCCCTCCAGCATGTCCTATTTATTTCAGTGCTGAGGTTCAAGTCTCTTGAGCAAGTAGCTCGATGGATTTGGATTTCCTGAGGTGCAGCATGTCCATTAATTCCGGGTTGGACATGGCTTTATACATCAGGCACAGATCGCCTCTGAGCAGGCGGTATGCCACTGAGTAGAGCTGGAGTTTCTTTAACCGGGCAGCATATGGCATCTGTTTGAGCCCTTTGATCCTCTTGGTGAGGTACTTTTGGGGTCTTTCCAGTTGCTGCAGGTGTCTGGTAAGGTACATCCCAAAAGGGGCATTGTACTCAATTATGGGCCTGATGAGGGATGAGTAAAGAGGCATGATGACCTCCCCTGATCTAGATGTGAATCCCTTCATGATTAGGTGGGCTATATAAAATGTTTTTCTAACCACTTTGGCCACGTGGTTGTCAAATCAGAGACTGCTATCAACTTGGGTCCCCAGGTCCCTAATTACTTCTTCTGTACTTAATGGATTACCATCTATGTGGTAATTTGTGGGCACTTTGTTTTTGCCAAAGGGGATGACTATACACTTTTTGGCGTTTAGCTTGAGGCCATGGCTCTGGCACCAGTTGTCTGTTTCTATGAGGCCCTTTTGGGGGATGCTTGTGTCGGCTGGAGAGTTGATTATGGCACCCAGTTTGCAGTCATCTGGGAACTTGGTCAGCCACAGTCCTTCCGTGTTGGCCTTTACCTCTGAGAAATATATACCAAACAAGAGAGGTCCCAGGACTGAGCCTTGTGGGACGCCACTTGTAACTGGTTTGGAGTCTGACATGGCTCCAGCAATTCTAACCATGTGGGTTCTGTCTTTGAGCCAGTTTGCAACCCATCTAGTGACATAGGGGTATATATTTAAGCTGGTGAGCTTATCTATAATGCCCGAGTGGGGTATTGTATCGGAGGCTTTTGCGAGGTCCAGGTAGGCTGTGTGGACCACCTTCCCCTCGTCAATGGCCTTGGTGACTGTTTCAAAGAAATCGACCAGGTTTTAGAGGCAAGATCTGCCCTTAACAAAGCCGAATTGGGTAGGATCCAGTGTCTGTAGGTCCCCAATATCTTTATTTATGAGGTCCATGATGATCCTTTCCATAGCTTTGCAGACCAAGCTAGTCAGGCTTATGGGGCGATAGTTTCCAGAATCCGTTGAGGCACCACCTTTGTGGAGAGGGACCACTGTTGCTGTACGCCACACTTTAGGTACATATCCTGTAGTAAGGCTGAGATTGAACAGTAATTTTATGTTTGGGTTTAGCTCTTCTCGGAGTTCATGTAGGACGCAGCCCGGGACACCGTCTGGTCCCATTGATGCTGTGTTTTTTGCTTTGGAGATGGAGGCTCTTACCTGAGCATCTGAGATGTCAGGGGGGCAGCACTCTGCTGGGATAGATATTTGCCCTTTTGGTGGGGAGTTTGCTGAACCTGTCAGCTGGGATGCTGGCAATGTCTGTGGGTTTGGTGTATTTTTTGTCATTTTGGACTAATTCTGAGCATATCTGGGAATTACCACCCAGGTTCCTAACATAACTAAAGAAAGCCTTGTGATTATCCTTAGTGTCCTGTGCAATTTTTCTCTCGAAGCTGGCCTTAGACGATTTTATGAGTGCCCGTAGTTTTTTGCTAATACTGATCAGAGATGCCTTCCCTTTTTGGGATTTTGCTCTATCATGTAGTAGCTTCCTCCTTCTATTGTATAGTTTGTTTATGGCTGGGGTCCACCAGACAGGATGTCTGCCTTTGGAGGATTGGGTCTTGGTTTTATTTGGGATTGCATGATCCATGCATTCCTGAAGGTGTTCATAGAATGCGTTTATAAAGGATTCTGCGGTCTGGGCCATATTTTCCACAGGCCCAGGGGCTTTGAAGGATTCCACCTCGGCTTTGAGGAGTGTGAAATTTGCTTTAGAGAAGTTTTTCACTGTGGTTTTCTGGGCAGGGGGTGGGGTCGGGATGTGAATATCCAGTGAGATTAGTTTATGGTCTGATCTTACCAGTGAGGGATACACTTCTGGTCTGGAGCATAGAGTCCCCATGTTGGTGATGATCAGGTCCAGTATGTTTTCCCCTCTTGTGGGAGTGGTAACAAGTTGTTCCATAGCATTTGAGTTTATAAATTCTAGGAACCTTTAGGCTAGGGTGTTGGAGCTAGAGTAATGCTCCCAGTCTATGTTTGGGTAGTTGAAGTCGCCCAATATAATGGTGTTTGGAGAGACCTTCATATTTTCCAGAGTTCTCAGGAAGGCCGAGTGGGGTTCCTGGGTTTGGGAGGGTGGTCTGTAGCAGGCTATAAACTGGAAGGTAGTTTTACCCACTGTTAGTTGCACATGGATATTCTCTGATGCTTTGTGCTGTGCCACCAACCTGGAGGTGTGGGTATCTTTGACGAATATTGATACTCCCCCTCCTTTTGTGGTTTGGTCCAAGTTTTGGGGCTGAAAAGCATGGTATGAGGTATAACCTGGTAGTGCTGGGGTGCTCTCGGGAGCCTTGAACCAGGTTTCTGTTACTGCACAGATATCGATGTTCTCCATGCTAAGGAGAGTTTCGAAAAGTGCATCTTGAGGTTTAGACTTCTGGCATTGAGTAGCATTACTCTTAGTTTCTTATCCCTTGTGATACCTATGGAGGTGGGTTTGTCTTTTGAGCCTTGCCTAAAAAAGGCACTATGGGGTAGCAAGAGCCTTTGCCAATATCCGAAAGCCCAGGGGTGACAGGTGCAAGCCGTCCCTAGCGAAGCATCGTGGCTTGTCGAGCATGTCATCCCAGGCTGACAGGCATTGGATCCCCTTTGAATGACACCAATACTTAAGCCAATTGTTGAAATTGATCATCTTGTCTTCATATTGTGGCATCATTCTTGGTGAGGGTAAGATGCTACTCAAGGTCAGGGTCATACCGGCCTGGGCTACATGCTCAGAGAGCTCCTCTATGTCTCTTTTCATGTAGTCCAGAGAGGTACATCTCAGGTCATTCACACCAGCATGGACAATGACTGAGTCATATTTGTACTTGCCTTGGAGTGACCTGAGTGATTCTGTTATGTGGCGGATCCTAGCACCCAACAGGCAGCTCACTGTGACCTTCTCCTTGTTCAGCCTGGTGAGCGGGACGTCAGTGTGCCTAAGGATAGAGTCACCTATTACAAGTGTATCAGGTGTGTTGTTTAGCCTTAAGGACTGTGACTGGTCGGCACACTGGCTTTGTGAGCTATGTGTTGCACGTGTTTTGTTTTGGGGTAGCGGTTGCTTGGGTGTCTGCTTTGGAGGTCTCTGCTGCTTAGGCAGATTTTTATTTAGAGCCTCAGAGTATGTTTTTGTGTGTTTATGTGTTTGGTTTGCTGTCGTGGTAGGTCTATGTGAGACTGGAATTGTAGTGAGTGTGGTTTCCTTGTCCTCATGACTGGTTATGCCAGTACTGAGTTGAGAGAGCTTAGCCTCCAGTTTGGCTATATGGTTGCATCTCTCACATGTGTTGGAATTTGTTGGGAGGAGAAGAGGGTTCTCTGTGTACATGAGGCAGTTGTAACATTGCCTCAAGATTCCCAGATTCACCAGCTGGACCGGAGAGGAGATTGACAACTGACCTTTGGACATGCTAGAATAGTATTGGGAATTCCTTAATAATTGAAAAAAAGGGCCAATGGGGAACAAGGTACTCAAGGGGAGTTTGTGAGGGTGTAGTGCTTTTAATTTTTTAGTGCTGACTTAGTGAGTAAGTGCCAGGTAACTTAAATGCAATGTGTTACAGGTAACTTAAATGCAAAAATGACAAACAGTAACTTTCTTTCAAGTGAAACAAGGAAATAAGTACAGTAAGCAATGCAGATATCACTAGGGATCCACAGAAGCGCTGAAAAGCCACGTTTTAGGTGGAATTAGCATTTCAGGAAAATAACAAGCAAACAAACAACAAAAACATACAAACAAAGCTAGATTCAGCAGGCCTGGATCTAGTCTATGCTACAGCAAACATGGTGTACCAATTTCAGTAAGAAACAGTTCAAATATGCAGGCACTATAAGCCTTTAACCAGAAATTCCCAGCTCAGAAGGGCAGAGTCCAGCCTCTCCTCCCACAAGAGTGCAGACCACGAACCTTCTTAATGTAAAATAACTGGCCTGAAGCCCAAGTCCTTAAACCAGAACTAATACACGTTTAGAATAACAGACACTGAGCCTTCAATCAGCAGTTCCCAACTTAGAAGGATGTAAGCTACCTGTCCTGCCACCACAGTGCAGGCCACAAACCTTCCTAATGCAAAACAACTGGTCTGAAGCCCAAGTGCTTAATCCAAAAGACTTAGAATGATAGCTACACTTTAATCAAGTTACTACCAAACAGTAATACATACAATTGAATACTTTAAAGAATGCCTGGATTAGTGCTCAAGTTATACAAACAAAGCTAGATTCACCAGGCCTGGATCTAGTCTGTGCTACAGCAAACAAGGTGTACCAATTTCAGTAAGAAGCAGTTCAAATATGCAGGCACTATAAGCCTTTAACCAGAAATTCCCAGCTCAGAAGGGCAGAGTCCAGCCCCTCCTCCCACAAGAGTGCAGACCACGAACCCTCTTAATGTAAAATAACTGGCCTGAAGCCCAAGTGCTTAAACCAGAACTAATACACTTTTAGAATAACAGACACTAAGCCCTCAATCAGCAGTTCCCAACTTAGAAGGATGTAAGCTACCTGTTCTGCCACTACAGTGCAGACCACAAACCTTCTTAATGTAAAACCACTGGTCTGAAGCCCAAGTGCTTAAACTAAAAGGCTTAGAATGAGTTACACCAAGCAGTAATAAATACAATTGACTACTTTTAAGATGACGCAAAAGCAAATTAAAGTAGGAAGAAACACAAATACAGGAAAAGCAGATAATTTTTTTTTTTTTTTTTTTTTTTTTTTGAGTGAGCAAATGAGATGGGCCCAGGAGTTACAGGACAGAAACAAGTGCAAATGCAGGCCTTCAAATCAGAAATTTGAGAGAGATGGAAGACCGCCCGAACGGCCAATAACTACAAATTCTGGGCCAGAACCACTCCTTATGTGGTAGACAGGTTACCTAATGCTTACCACTCCCACTGATAAGCTAGAAGGCTTCTCTCCAACACAGAAAGGCTTGGGGGACTCAGAAGCTTACAAACAGTCCTGGATACAGCAAATCTGTATCTGGAACACTAATTACAGGAAAGGTAGGAAACAGGCTTACATTTTTTTTTTTTTCAGAAAAGTAGCAAAAACAGTAGTAAAAACAATTCACATGCAGTGCAAGCTGGCACACTTGAGTATGTAGCAATATTAGTCCACACACAGTTTGAAAAAATGCAATTAAATTAAAAAGGACTAAAAGCAAGTGCAGAAAGGGTTTATTAGGTAGAATGCAGTAAAGAGATGGGACTGGGGGAGTGTCCTAGATCAAATCTACAGTGGGTCGGGCACTGCAAAAGCCACCAAATTTAAACTACAACCAAGAACGGGGGGGGGGGGGACAGTTTCAACCAAGATGTGAGGAATCACAGTACAAATTATAAAACCCAGAAAATATATACTAATCTCTGTATATTTGCAGAACAGTAAGACAACAGGCCACATAAACAAACTGTGACTGGTGTAACGTAAGATGCTAGAATGACAGATTCGTTTCATGGTCCCATACATATATCCTATTATCTGCATGACATGCAGCAGGTGTGTGTGTGTGTGTGTGTGTGTGTGTGTGTGTGTGTGTGTGTGTGTGTGTGTGTGTGTGTGTGTGTGTGTTTATGTATGTGTGTGCATGTGTACATGTGTGTGTGTGTGTGTGTGTGTGTGTGTGTGTGTGTGTGTGTGTGTGTGTGTGTGTGTGTGAGTTTTTATGTATGTGTGTGCACATGTACATGTGTGTGTGTGTGTGTGTGTGTGTGTGTGTGTTTGTGGGTATGCATGGGTGATTGTGTCTGTGTGGGTATCCTGAGCATACATTAATAAACTTACACAGAATAAATTTTAGGGGTCCAAATGGAGAGGTGAAAATTCAGCAAGCAAAAGAGAGTAGTAGTGCTGAAATTAACTTCATCCTCAAGTCTTGGTGAGTACCTTCACGAGGTGGACCCTGTTTTCACAAAATCTCACCAAGGCAACACTGATATATAGACTGTATTTATATAGCATATATATCATGGGCAGAAGTAGGTCAAAAAACTAAAAAAAGATAGCTGGGTGCACAAGACCCAGGATATAAAAGTGTCCAATCTTGGTGGGTGCACTGGTGCCAGGACTGGAAAAGATGGCAGTGTAGAATCCTCAAAATACGGAAACATTACTATAATGGGAACAGGCCAGGCATGGGGGGATGGCCCCCCTGCTGTAGAAGGACATAGCAGTCCACAAAAAGCATAAAAACTGATAGGCCAAAGAAGAGCCTTAAAGACGATAAAGTGGACTATTGAGGATAAAGAAGAAATTATGTATTGTTACTATTATGCAAAATGCCCAGAATTTAAGACACAAGATGTACAAAATGATTAAGAGAGAAATTAGAGGAAAGAAAAATACTTCCGCAAGAAAAATTGTCAGAAGCTTCAAATGAAAATTTGTGTTCATTAATACAACAGATTTGTGAAAAACAGTATATAGATCAAGAAACATTGATCTGTTTGGAAAAAGAAGCATCTGGGGAAGTGCAAAAATATAAACAACAAAACCAAGAGATATTTAAAAAGTATAAAAAAGAAATATGAATATGGGAAAGAAAGGGAGATTTGATGTGGGGTAATATTTATGCAAAGGAGAAAGCCAAATTAATCAATGTAAAGAAGGCAGCCCCAAAGATATTCAAAGAGAAATATAGGCAAAGGCATCTGGATATGGAAAATTTCACAATAAAAAAATAGCATCACAAAGATGGAACATAGAAAAGAAGGTTAATAAAGTAGAAGTTAAAAAACTAGAAGTTGAATTTATGGAGTGCCTTTGAAGTGAAGGATTTGATGCAGAAGGCCTAAAACAGGTTACATCACAGCAGAAATAGATTTAATATGGTGTAATATTTATGCAAAGGAGAAAGCAAAACTAACCAATACAAAAAGAGCAGCACCAAAGATATTTGAAGAGAACTACAGGCAAAGGAATCCAGACATGGAAAACTTTACAATACAAAATCTAAGAAGACAAAGAGGAAAAGTAGAGAAAGGAGATTAGTAATGGGGAAGTTAAAGAAATAGAAACTGAGGTCATGGAATACTTGCAAAGTAAAGGATTCACTGTATGAAATCTAATTCAGAAAGCACAGCAGGATAGAGTAATGGATATCTACATTAAGGGGAAACCAGTGGAACAGGAAGCAATTGTTCAGGTGCCTTGTGATGATATTTTGGAGCCCTCCATAGGAACATGGTATACAATGTTCACTTGAAGCTAGACAGCAAGGGAAGGAACAGGAAACTGGAAACTCTAATGCAGTCAGTGATGAAGAGTGATAGGCCAGTGAGTTCCCATATGATAGAGAAACAGATGGCACAAGAAAAAAACTGAAGAAAATGTGCCACAGGAAGATGCTATAGAATCTTCTATAGAATGCCTGCAGGAATTGGAAAACAAAGGATGTGCCCTCAGTTTGGAAGAAAATGAGCTAAGAGAAGAGTTGCTTGATTTAATAGACATAGACAGCTATATCAAGATCAATGAAAGAAATAGAGTGCAGAAGGTTAATAAAACTCAAAAAGTCAGAAGTTTGATAAAACAAATGAACACAGTAATTAGAACTGTTCATAGAGATCCATGTGATACAACAGAAGTAAACAGGATATATTACTGTGCAGCTAAATTAATAACTGATAAAGTTCTACCACATGATCACAGGGTAGTAAAGATGGTGAACTGGTAGTAGCATACTTCAAGAGCTCTCTAACATAGAATACATTTCTGACAGTAATTTGTTATCACAAATGAATTTTACTGGATTTATTTAACATTATTCTACTACCAAACTACTAGGAATCTTATTCAAAAACTTTTTTTTTTATAATCAGAACTCAAAATTCCTGTCATATTCAACTGGACAAGAAAACTTCACTCAGCACTCCAGAATGAGTCATATCAAAACTTCAACTCAGGATTCCTCTCTCTAAAAAATGAATTACATTCTCTATTGATAAATATAGAGAAATCATCTTTGAAAATAGACAAAACTGACAATAAACTGGACACCTTCAAGGACAAATATTCTCAACATCTTGAACAGTTACAGGAAATTGTTATGCAGCATAAGTTTGAAATTTCACTGATGGAACAATCCCTTAATTATATGGAAAAGAGGCTAGCTGAAGAGGAACATCATTCAGAATTCTTATAAAAACAAAACAACTACTTATTAGACAAGCTGGATGACTTGGAAAATAGGTCCAGGAGGAACAACCTTCGTATTTATGGGCTGCCAGAGAAAACAGAAGGAGATTATCTTATTAATTTTCTTACTTCTTGGATACCAAGCATACTTAAATTACCTCAGTCATTCTCCTTTGACATTGAACAAGTCCACAGGTCCTTAATAACTACTGAAACACTTATTTCAACAAAATCTAGACCAAGATTCATTATTATGAAGATGTTTTCCAGTCAAGGTAAATAATTAATCCTAAAAACAGCCTGGACAAACTCCTCAATAAAGCACCAAGGTTCACTTATCAGATATGATGAGAATTATTCTTCAGCTATGGTAGCAAAATGACAAGAATTTTATCCCATCTTAAAAGCACTGAAGAAAAAACAACTTAAAACACACTTATTGTTTCCAGCCAGACTGCAAATCTTCCTCCCTGAGGGCATCAAAATATTTGACTCATTGGACACTACAACAAAATACCTACTCAATAACAACATAATTGATCAAGTAGAAGTTATGGATTGGACTAATAGCACATCCAAAAGAAATGCTAAGAAGAATGAATGGTAAGTAGCTGAACAGAAGAAGAAAAAACTGAAGGACAAATAAATATACTATTGTTTTTTTTGTTTTTTTTTACTACATTCTAGGTCTATTTCCCCTCCCTTGATGGAGATGGGTGATGTAGCATTCGCATCTAATTCCTCTGCTATTCTCACTTTTCACTAACAACCTAGATACTGCCACCACACAAGCATCTCTTATACAGTACGCAGACAACTCTACTCTCATCTGCTCTGCCCCCACTATACCAGAACTACAACAAATCACACAAGAATCATTCTCTTCTGTAGAAAGCTGGCTATCCAATGCTCATCTCCTACTCCACCCAAGTATGACAAAACTTCTCCTGTTCCAACCTTCCAAAACCACCCAAAACACCCCCACTTCAACATTCTTGCCAAAGACAATACCATCATCTCTCTATCAGAACACACAAAATTACTTGGTGTAGAAATAGACAACAAACTTGGATTTGACACCCACATATCTCTCACAATAAAAAAAGTTCACAAGAAACTTGGTGCATTATATCGAAGCCACCAATTCCTAACCAAGGCAGCTAGAATCTCCATAGCCAATTCTCAGCTAATCTCCACCCTACTCTATGCATCCCCCATACTAACCAACCTTAGACAGACAGACCTACACAAGCTGGAAGCTTGTTACAACAAAATTGCTAAATTTGCCACTGGAACCTCCTACCGCAGCCATCATTGTATCTCCCTTAAAGAACTAAACTGGCTAGAACTCCCACAACTCCTTCACTTTAATCAACTCACCCTCGCTCATAAACTTATTAACCACCGCTTAACATCCCTTCCCTTCAAACCCTTCTCCAGCCCTATCTCCCCACTAGGCCCCTAAGATCAAACAACAAAAATCAACTTACTGTTATCAAACCCAAAAACTCAGCAGGAGAAGACATATTTTCATGTACCATATCTAAACTTTGGGACAATCTTCCACCATCTATAACTACTCTACCTTCCAGCAGCCTTTTCAAGACTGTACTCAAATTCCACTTAAATTTGCACTGGCTTTGTCCTTGTTCTAATCCAAACTAATACCCCCACCCTTACCCCCCCCACCTAGACTCTTAACCCAACTATACTACTGCCATTACTAACCACAGTCAGAAATAGCTAGTTGTCTTTACATACTTTAACATCTTGTCTGACAACTTTGTTACTAATATTATAAATGGCAAGAAACTATTTTAACTTGCAACATTTTCTGTATATACTGTTGATAAACAATATCTTGTTATTGTATTAATGCCAACAACCTGTAATGTTGTTTACTATTGCTGCAACTTTGTATCTCTATTTATCATGTACACGATCTGGAGCTTTTCTCCCCAGGCATCCACTGAAAAGGACCTGCATCCAGTTGGAATTTCCTGGTAAACAAATGTAAATAAATAAAATAAATAAATAAATATTGCTATCAAGCTTTTTTTTCTATAATCTTAAAAAAAAAAAGAAAAGAGAGAAGGGAAGTAAAAGAATTAAAAGAATGTTTCCAACATAATCATCACTTAACACATGTACATTCTTTTTTGTCTGTTGTAAACATCTATGCATTAGATAATTGCTTAAAAAACATATTACAACTTATTTTATAAATATAACAATATTTCAAACTATGCTTAAAATTTTCTTTATTCTATACTAGCAGAAAAAGATTGGTCTTAATTATAATTCAGGAATCAGCTATTAATTTTAGTATAATTAGTCTCATCTTAATTTACTGTGCTTTCAAGTACTATAATTAATTGAATAGTTGAGACTGATATGAGATAGAACCAAAGCACGTTGTTTAAAATATAGAAAATGTTGCTTATTAAAAAAACTTGGTCTCACAGATCCCGGATTTATAAAAAAATTTTAACTGCAAGCAATTAGTGAATAAAATAAGACTTTTGGGCATGCTTCTAGGTCTATTTTCCCTCCCTTGATGGAGATGGGTGATGTAGCATTCACATCTAATTCCTTGGTTTGTGACCCTGGTTAGAAACCCATTGATTTGGGAATTTGCGGATGTATTTGGGGCTTTGGGAGAGCTTTGCTGTGTGCTTATTGAAATGGACTGGTCTGTGGTGTGTGAAAGTGAAGTCTCTGATACCTTGTCCATGTTTGTTTTACATATTCCCTTGCTTCTCTCCCAAGCCTTGGCGTACTAGTGTACTGTAGGCTTTCCCTACTTTTCCCACTATAAACTGACTTAGTTAAATTTTTTCCTCTCTGCACTGTTTTGCTGTTTTCTGTTCCTGCCAAGTCCAAGAGACACCTACAAGCCATCAGATAGCTTCCTTCACACAGATAAATCCACAAGAAGTAGTTTAACCTCTCCAATTTGTAATAAACTGTTGCTTCCTCAATGACATCATCTCAGAGGTAGTGAACTTGTCCGGGCCCCTTCATTTGGAATTACCAGCTGTTTACAGATGGAATTTGCTGCCCGACTGTCTACCTTTTGTATTCAAGGGTAAGTTAAATGATACTGATGCCATTTACATACAAATAGTAAAACAAAAGAATGAAGAAAAGCGGGGAAAAAAATATCTCTGTTTAAATATGCAGTACATCACTAAAGGCTTGTTTTAGTGACATGCACTTGCAAGATATGAAACACAAAAACTAAAAGTACTTAGTAATCCTACATACACGTTTGCAATAAGTCACAACAGAAAATAAATACTGCAATGTTGCAGCTATGAATAGTATATACCATAAATGCATATGTAAATACAATGAGTGTATATATAACAGGAAAAGAGTATATATAGGTAAGCAACTGAATGCATCTGAATATACAAATTAAATCTGCTTCAAACAAGCTTTTAGTCAACCAAAATATGCAAAAATTTTAGAAACCTTTTGTGTCATAATATGATTTTAAACAAATCTAGATAGGCATTTTCTTTAAAATGCGCATGAGCATGTGAATATGTTGTTAATTCTCAATAATATTTATATCTATAAACAGTGAGTCATTGACTGAATATTTTATTAATAGTTCCTTCAGCTTTTCAATCTGCTTTTTTCAGATACTATAACTGTTAATTATATGACAACTTCATAGTTAATTGACTACAATTACATTATTAGATTTTGAAGATAAGGCATTACAAATGATTGGAAACACTGATTGTATTTGGAAAACCTCAAACCTATAAACTCATAACTGGCAACAGAGTACTAAATGATTTTATATTCCAACCTTCTCTCCATGCATTTGATCTAATTAAAACCTCTCAATGTTGCATTAATACTTTTAATGCCAATCACTGCTGCTTAATTATTAGCACTCTGTGGACACTGTAAGGGGCAGATTATTTCCTTCACAATTTGCCTAAACCAATATAAATATAGTATAATATTACAGTATATGATTTCTTCTATTATTATTTCAAGGGAATTTTTGTAATAGTAATTTTGATGTTGGAAATAATGTAAGTCCTAAAGCCTGTTAACTGCTTAGTGAATTATTTGCAAAACTCATTTAAGAGAAAAGGTGATCGGTCAAAGCAACATCCTTCATTTAAAAAGTTCCGCATGTGTAAGTAGATAGAAGACACACACTATTTTTTGAAATGACAAGGTTTTGCCATGTTTGAGGTATGTGAACCACCAACAATGTAGTAACTCAGTCATTAACATGATTTTTATGCACATATATACAAATGTTCTTCAGTAATTGCACAAAACATCCTTATTGTTGGATATACAAAAATAGTATAACAGTTAATCCACTTATAGAGATTTGTTTATTAATTTATTCTACTGTGATTTTCCTTTTGCATAGAAAGTGATTTTGAAAGAATTCCATGTCCACCTACATCTTTGCTTTGAATATAGAAGCATTTAATAAGAGGAAATTTTAAACCTTAAAATGTTTGAAAATATAACATTATCATTATGGTGTTATACATTAATATACTGAGTATATATGATTCAACTTGGAGCTGTCAAACACCACTACCTTATCATATTACCTCACATACTAAGCTTAGGTTGGGACTATTATAAGATATTGTTGGTTTGCATATCTCTTAAGACTTGATCTAGAAAATCACCTATCAATGATTTACTATTACAAGTAGAAGTTATAATTTCCTGTCACACAATCCTCTATACATACATGTATACTAGATAGAGAGACTTTTTTCTGTGTATAGTAGTTATGGATAGAGGGATTGTCTGCGTGACTTTTTTACTCAGGAGGATTTAGTCCTCATAGAATTGGATATTGGTTGTAATATTCATAGTTTTAGTTTTATAAACATGTTAGTTTTGTTTTTTAAGGTGTCTAACATATTTCTCCCTAATACATGTCTTAACCTTGTATTTTATTTTAAACTGACACATTTAAGCATACAATGAAATAGCTATCTATTAATGTTAATGGTCTAAATAATAATATCAAAAGGAGAAGTTTATACAAATATCTGAACCTACATAAACCTCAATTTGCATTTCTTCATGAAACTCATCTGACTAATGATGATTTAAATAAATTAAATTTCAATAACTATGCAGTATTAGCAAGCTCACAATTTAAACAAAAGAAAAGAGGAGTAGCTATACTAATTAAAAATTCTACTCTATCTCCTAAGATAATTTCTACATATCAAGATTCCTCTAGAATGTCCCACTTAGTATCCCTTGAAATCAATAAAAAGATTAACACTTTAGTTAATTTATATTGGTTACCTTGAGCTGGAATTAAAACAGTTAACACCCACTTAGAAGATATTATACACCATGTTAAAGGCAGTTTAATAATGGCAGGGGACTTCAATTGTATCATAGATAATGAAGATTCTGACTCTTCTTGTAAACGAAAGAAATCTTCCACATCCAGAGCTCTTCTGAAATTTATTGATACAGTAATAATTAAAGATATTAAACAATTTGCTGATAAAAACTCATTATTTTTTACTTTCTATTCACACCGACATAAATCTCACTTGCGTATTGACAGAGTCTATGTTTCAAATGATTTAATAACAAAATTAAATGTAGTTAAAGTAATAGCCTCCCCTCTCTCTGACCATAATGTATTAGTATTTGAAACAGACACCGAACCATATTCTCTCTGCCTGTCACTAGAATGCCCACCTACTTAACAAATCTAAAAAAAATTTAAATAATTTTATATAAATGAAATAAAGACTTTCCTGGAAATAAATAGTACTGAAAATACTTCAGAAATATATATGTATATATATATATATGCAAGTAAACCAAAAACCCAGGTTGGAAGAAGCCAAAATGTACGTACTGCAGATCTTTGCACTATCAAAAAATATGTCTCTACGTATTCCCAAGAAGGAAACGCCAAATGCTGATAGTCTTATAAAATTGTAGTGCAAATACTCACAGAACCATGCACTAAATCAACGAAAAACAATTCTGCTGTACCAAGAAACAAATGTTCAAAGTTGTTCTAGTCTTGCAATCGAAGTAATGTTCAAAAAACCATTCGGTCAAGTAGTAAATCCACAGTTTATTGTAAGCGCTTTCACGACATGTAACTGCCGCTTCATCAGACAAACAGTAAAAAACTGAGAGCAGGAAGTTTAAATACAGGATATCCTGCTCTTCAGCCAATGACAATGACCTTAGGAGGCGTGTTTCCTGCTGTCATTAAATCACATATTAACTAAAAGTGACACCACCACTATAATTCATTGCAACAGGTCTACAACATCACAAAGTCTTTTCATAAAAACATTGCAGAATCAACGACACCTGCTATAAACATATATATATATATCTAAAAGGTCATAAAACATATCTAAAAACATGTATGTATTTATATAAAATATACCTAGCCAAAAACTACAGGCTAATTCAAGAAGTACCTAACCTAACATACTCCTACCACAAGACCAAACTTTTTGTTATTAATTTTTATTATTATGGATTTTTATCTCGATATCAGCCTTAAGGGCATATACCAGGCTGATACGAGAAAGCTGGCTAAACTAAGCAGAACAGTTGCAGTTGCTGCTAATGATCACCAAATAGCCAAATTCCTGGGCAAGGAAATAAAACCAATTGACTGAAGAGCCCATGGATGAAAAAATGGTTCAAATAGCCACATATAGAAAGATAGAGACCAACTATTTAAGCCTTCTGCCTTTAAGGTGAGGTTTTATAGATAAAACCTCATTTAGTCCCTTGCCTCTATGGGCCGCTAATCTACAGATCCAACCTAGTTCTGCTTGTTCGGTTAGATTTATAATGTTACCCCCTCTCAAATTTGTGTCTAATACTTGAATGACCTGATATAAAAAAGTATGGGAATCTCCTGCTGTCAAAGTATGTTTGGCCAATGCGCTACAATCCTGCTGTCTTCTTAGACAATACTCATGATCGCGTATACGTTCGTGAAGGGTTCGGTTGGTTTTCCCCACATAGAAGGAAAAACATTGTACACAGTGGGCAATGTATACCACGTTCCTAGTTGCGCAGTCACTGTCACAATTCAGGGTCCATAGATGGCCCATATCTGGATGCCGGAAATAGTGGGACTGATCTATGTAAATACATTGCAAACAGCTACCACATTTATTAGTCCTTTCCAAACCAGACCTTAGTTTAGGGGGCCTTCTCACAGCTCCACAAAGCTGTCGCTTGAAATTACACATGTTACTATATGTGAAAGATGGAGCATCACCAACTAGGCTAGCCACCTTGGTGTCAGCTGTCAAAATATTCCAGTTCCTCCTAATAGTTTCTTGAACAAATGTTAATTTTTGTCCAAATGGTAGAACTATACTCACTGGACGATTAGTGACACTCAAAGGAGGATTAACATCATGCAAAGGAGGCTGTGAGAAATAGGGCTTAGCCCTATTAGTTCTAAGTTCATTCATGCCACTAAACACTCGATTTATTTCATGGTGTGAGTAGCCTCTTGTAATTAACCCTTCACGTAGGTCACTAAGCCCTGTTATATAGTCCCCCTGTAAAGTAGATAATCGTGAAATACGCATGGCTTGACCCTTTATTATATTGCCAAAGATGTGTGAACTATGCATACTTTCTCTGTGAAGGAAAGCTGGCTTATAGCATGATTTCCTGTGTACTTTGGTGTTGATCTGATTTCCTACTTTGAAAACAGTGGTGTCTAAGAAGTCTATGCTATCTGTTGAAAATTTCATAGTAAATTTCAGGAAGCTGTTACAGGAATTCAAACGTCCAAAAAACATTTCCAGTTCTTTCACTGACCCCTTCCAAATAAAGAAGAGGTCATCCACAAACCTCTTGTAGAAAACTATAAGAGGCTCATGTACTACATGTTCCTCCTCGAAGGTCACCATGACAAGGTTGGCATAGCTGTTAGCACAGCTAGTGCCCATGGTGACCCCCTTAACCTGTTTATAACAAGTTCCAGCATAGAGAAATATATTATTATCCAGGACTATCTCCATCAATGAGGCTATATAATCTATTTTAGGCCTAGATAAATTTGAATGTTCATTCAAATACTTCTGTAAATAGCATATTCCCTCAAAATTAGGTATGCAAGTAAAAAGGGAAGTCACATCCATGGTAACAAACATGAAGGTATCGCTAATGATGGCAGGATGGGATGTCACATATACAAACAGGTCCCTTAGAAAATGTTCTGACTCCTGTAATATATAGGGTGATAATGCTAAAAAAGGTTTCAACTCCTGATCTAAAAACATAGAAATAGGCTCGGTTAGCCAGCCTGCACTGGCTACAATCGGTCTAAGTTCTGGTGTTACAGAGTTTTTATGAATTTTTGGTAGACCTGAAATGGTCGGTATTAGCGGATAATCCACTGTCATAAAATCTAATGTTTCTCCAAGCATAAGGCCCTCATTTGCACATTCCTTCAAGGTTCTATCTATGCTTTGTTTCATTGAAAACAATATCAGGTGAAACTAGGTTATAAGCTTCATCGCTAACAGACCCTCCATCTTAGCATGATAGTAAGATGAATCCAAAACTACTACGGGTCCTCCCTTATCAGCTGGCCGTATAACTATATTGCTATTGTGTTTGAGACTAAAAAAGGCTTCAGTCTGAGCCCTAGTTAGATTGTAATTTAGGGTAGGTTTATAAGAAGTAAACTGATCATATAAATCCTTTTCTACTGCTTGTATAAAAATTTCAACATTCGAGTGCATGGTGGGTACAAAGCTACTTCTCTTTCTAACTAAAGAAGATACTTCAGTTTTGTTGTCATTGAACAATAACTTTAAGCATAAATTTCGTGCAAACAGTCTAATTGCTATGATGACTTGTCCCAAGTCCAGGTTAGAGGTAGGAATAAAGGACATGCCTTTATTCAAAACTTCAGTTTCAGATTTAGTCAAAGCATGACTTGATAGATTAAATACGAGAGAATTTATGTCCAAAATTTCTGTAGTGTTTGTTGCTGCACTGGCTGCAGATCTTTCTTCTTGGCCCCTCGACTGTTGTCGCTTTCGATGGACCGTTTCCTGTTCAACCGTATAGGAAAAGGGGCTTCAATGGGATTATTGATTTCAATCCTTTCCAGTTGGATTTTTCTTCGAACTGCTCCTGCCAACCCAACATGGGTGGTAGAAGGAGCAGTATTCGCAACATCAGTGGTGGGCTGATGGCCCACTCCCACTTCATTTGGAGTAGTGTAAACCGATGGAGCATTCTCATCTATAGGTGAGGTAACCATATTGGAAATAACACCATCTGTCCCTTGTTTGTTCTTTACAAAAATAGCTGACTCTCCTGATGTGGAATCATCAATTAAAGATGGTTGAAAGCCTGAGGGTAATCCACTAAGGTTGGAACCTTCCTTTGTAGCCAATGGTAAGTTGGAAGATGGTTCATTAATGTGAATGAACCTATTGTGAGAATGATTTCCACTCTGGTTCAGATTCCTAGGTGGTTGATTGTCTCTAGTTTGCGAGGGCCGTCTCAGACTATTGGGCCTGATGTCCCTACTAGTTAGAGTGTTCCTCGGCCAAACAAAAACATGCTGTTCAGAAAAGTCTTTTAAATCTCGGTTGATTTCTTCTTTTTGATGTTTAATAAATTATTCTCGTATCGCCCCACACGTTCTAGCAAATCATGCATAAAAAGTTCTGTTGTACTTTCCCCCTTGATAGTGGCTAACTTTTCCTGATTAATACAGATTTTTTCTTTACTTTCTGCTTCAATGGGAAGAAAAAAGTCAATAAGCAACTGAATATAGGCCCGACTGGCGTTCAGATTAATCTGTTGCCACTTCTGTAAGAGAGTAGGGTAAGTATTCCCATATGTAGGCATGTTTAGGATGCGCAGGCCACGCGGGACTATGCCCTTTACCAAACATGCTTCCATATGATGCCTCTGGGCTTGTAACCGTTTTAGTCTATAAAGCTCATTTTCAATGTCTCTTTGTAGGGATTTAATTATTGCTTCATTAGCAGTGTTCTGTTCCGCGCTTTCTTCAAGCACTTCATCCTCAAAATTAATCAAGGGATTCAAATCACAGCTGATTAACTCCTTAAAACGTCGAGGGGCCAAGAAGAAAGATCTGCAGCCAGTGCAGCAACAGACACTACAGAAATTTTGGACATAAATTCTCTCGTATTTAATCTATCAAGTCATGCTTTGACTAAATCTGAAACTGAAGTTTTGAATAAAGGCATGTCCTTTATTCCTACCTCTAACCTGGACTTGGGACAAGTCATCATAGCAATTAGACTGTTTGCACGAAATTTATGCTTAAAGTTATTGTTCAATGACAACAAAACTGAAGTATCTTCTTTAGTTAGAAAGAGAAGTAGCTTTGTACCCACCATGCACTCGAATGTTGAAATTTTTATACAAGCAGTAGAAAAGGATTTATATGATCAGTTTACTTCTTATAAACCTACCCTAAATTACAATCTAACTAGGGCTCAGACTGAAGCCTTTTTTAGTCTCAAACACAATAGCAATATAGTTATACGGCCAGCCGATAAGGGAGGACCCGTAGTAGTTTTGGATTCATCTTACTATCATGCTAAGATGGAGGGTCTGTTAAGCGATGAAGCTTATAACCTAGTTTCACCTGATATTGTTTTTTTCAATGAAACAAAGCATAGATAGAACCTTGAAGGAATGTGCAAATGAGGGCCTTATGCTTGGAGAAACATTAGATTTTATGACAGTGGATTATCCGCTAATACCGACCATTTCAGGTCTACCAAAAATTCATAAAAACTCTGTAACACCAGAACTTAGACCGATTGTAGCCAGTGCAGGCTGGCTAACCGAGCCTATTTCTATGTTTTTAGATCAGGAGTTGAAACCTTTTTTTAGCATTATCACCCTATATATTACAGGATTCAGAACATTTTCTAAGGGACCTGTTTGCATATGCGACATCCCATCCTGCCATCATTAGCGATACCTTCATGTTACCATGGATGTGACTTCCGTTTTTACTTGCATACCTAATTTTGAGGGAATATGCTATTTACAGAAGTATTTGAATGAACATTCAAATTTATCTAGGCCTAAAATAGATTATATAGCCTCATTGATGGAGATAGTCCTGGATAATAATATTTCTCTATGCTGGAACTTGTTATAAACAGGTTAAGGGGGTCGCCATGGGCACTAGCTGTGCTAACAGCTATGCCAACCTTGTCATGGCGACCTTCGAGGAGGAACATGTAGTACATGAGCCTCTTATAGTTTTCTACAAGAGGTTTGTGGATGACCTCTTCTTTATTTGGAAGGGGTCAGTGAAAGAACTGGAAATGTTTTTTGGACGTTTGAATTCCTGTAACAGCTTCCTGAAATTTACTATGAAATTTTCAACAGATAGCATAGACTTCTTAGACACCACTGTTTTCAAAGTAGGAAATCAGATCAACACCAAAGTACACAGGAAACCATGCTATAAGCCAGCTTTCCTTCACAGAGAAAGTATGCATAGTTCACACATCTTTGGCAATATAATAAAGGGTCAAGCCATGCGTATTTCACGATTATCTATTTTACAGGGGGACTATATAACAGGGCTTAGTGACCTACGTGAAGGGTTAATTACAAGAGGCTACTCACACCATGAAATAAATCGAGTGTTTAGTGGCATGAATGAACTTAGAACTAATAGGGCTAAGCCCTATTTCTCACAGCCTCCTTTGCATGATGTTAATCCTCCTTTGAGTGTCACTAATCGTCCAGTGAGTATAGTTCTACCATTTGGACAAAAATTAACATTTGTTCAAGAAACTATTAGGAGGAACTGGAATATTTTGACAGCTGACACCAAGGTGGCTAGCCTAGTTGGTGATGCTCCATCTTTCACATATAGTAACATGTGTAATTTCAAGCGACAGCTTTGTGGAGCTGTGAGAAGGCCCCCTAAACTAAGGTCTGGTTTGGAAAGGACTAATAAATGTGGTAGCTGTTTGCAATGTATTTACATAGATCAGTCCCACTATTTCCGGCATCCGGATACGGGCCATCTATGGACCCTGAATTGTGACAGTGACTGCGCAACTAGGAACGTGGTATACATTGCCCACTGTGTACAATGTTTTTCCTTCTATGTGGGGAAAACCAACCGAACCCTTCGCGAACGTATACGCGATCATGAGTATTGTCTAAGAAGACAGCAGGACTGTAGCGCATTGGCCAAACATACTTTGACAGCAGGAGATTCCCATACTTTTTTATATCAGGTCATTCAAGTATTAGACACAAATTTGAGAGGGGTAACATTATAAATCTAACCGAACAAGCAGAACTAGGTTGGATCTGTAGATTAGCGGCCCATAGAGGCAAGGGACTAAATGAGGTTTTATCTATAAAACCTCACCTTAAAGGCAGAAGGCTTAAATAGTTGGTCTCTATCTTTCTATATGTGGCTATTTGAACCATTTTTTCATCCATGGGCTCTTCAGTCAATTGGTTTTATTTCCTTGCCCAGGAATTTGGCTATTTGGTGATCATTAGCAGCAACTGCAACTGTTCTGCTTAGTTTAGCCAGCTTTCTCGTATCAGCCTGGTATATGCCCTTAAGGCTGATATCGAGATAAAAATCCATAATAATAAAAATTAATAATAACAAAAAGTTTGGTCTTGTGGTAGGAGTATGTTAGGTTAGGTACTTCTTGAATTAGCCTGTAGTTTTTGGCTAGGTATATTTTATATAAATACATACATGTTTTTAGATATGTTTTATGACCTTTTAGATATATATATATATGTTTATAGCAGGTGTCGTTGATTCTGCAATGTTTTTATGAAAAGACTTTGTGATGTTGTAGACCTGTTGCAATGAATTATAGTGGTGGTGTCACTTTTAGTTAATATGTGATTTAATGACAGCAGGAAACACGCCTCCTAAGGTCATTGTCATTGGCTGAAGAGCAGGATATCCTGTATTTAAACTTCCTGCTCTCAGTTTTTTACTGTTTGTCTGATGAAGCGGCAGTTACATGTCGTGAAAGCGCTTACAATAAACTGTGGATTTACTACTTGACCGAATGGTTTTTTGAACATTACTTCGATTGCAAGACTAGAACAACTTTGAACATTTGTTTCTTGGTACATCAGAATTGTTTTTTCGTTGATTTAGTGCGTGGTTCTGTGAGTATTTGCACTACAATTTTATAAGACTATCAGCATTTGGCGTTTCCTTCTTGGGAATACGTAGAGACATATTTTTTGATAGTGCAAAGATCTGCAGTACGTACATTTTGGCTTCTTCCAACCTGGGTTTTTGGTTTACTTGCATTTACTTTTTGCTGGGATTTGGTCTTCAAGGAGGTTTCTGTATATATATATATATATATATATATATATATATATATATATATATATATCTATGAGACTCTCTAAAATCGTATA
This sequence comes from Protopterus annectens, assembly GCF_019279795.1. Classification (NCBI taxonomy): domain Eukaryota; kingdom Metazoa; phylum Chordata; order Ceratodontiformes; family Protopteridae; genus Protopterus; species Protopterus annectens. The sequence continues at coordinate 315,062,027 of NC_056730.1, forward strand.
TTTACTGTAAAACACTAACTTGGTATATTAACAAGAAAAAGTCATGGAATAAAGACATGCTGGAGCTGCAAACTAAGCTTGACAATACAAAAAGGCAACTCTAATCTAATCCCATAATTAACACAAATCAACAACAAATATTCTGAAATATTGTATCACAAAACTATGATAAATATTGAGAAAATTAAACAAAACTCAGACTCTATGAATTCTCTTAACCAAAAACAACTAGCAAATCGAACAAACAATTATTAAATCTAGGCAGATAAAATAATATACAACACTCAAACAAATAAGAAAGCAACATATCTTAATAACATATTAGAAACATTTAGACTTCATTATAATACTCTTAATTCATCAAGCCTCATTCTTAATCCAATAAATTACATTAAAACCTTTCTTAGCAATAATATTTCTATTAAATTATCCCAGCAGCAAATTGACATAATCTATAAACCAGTCACTATGATAGAGTTAAAATCATAAATTACCAAACTTAAAATGAACAAAGCTCCTGGTCCAGATAACATATTACTAGAAATGTTCAGACTCCTGCCAGGACAGTCATTGTCATCACTCTTAAAAGTGTACAGTATATCCAAAGAAGAATTATTAATACCCCCATCATGGAAATATTCATTAATATCCCCAATAGTAAAGCCCGGTAAAGATGAAAATTATTGTTCTTCATATAGGCCTATATCATTACTTAACTTAGATTACAAGATGTTTATGGCAATTTGTGCCAATAGACTCAAACGTTTTCTCCCCTTATTAGTACATGAAGACCAGACAGGCTTTATAAAAAAGAGAAAGACTTCTGATAACATTAAAAAAATAACATTAATTGGTTATGCTAAACACAGAGACAAAGATTTAACTTTAATCTCCTTGGACATCAATAACGCTTTTAGCACCATAAATTGAAGATATTTATACTTAATATTAGAAGAATACAAATTTCCCAATGCCTTTATAAATTTAATTATGTTTTTATATGAAAACTCCTTAGCATATGTTAAATTAGGATCCCATAGATCAGGCCCTCATTACAATCAAGAAAGGAACCGAACAATTTGCCCGATGTTACCTTTACTATTTGGCTTTTTGATTGAACCTTTTGCAAACAATATTAGATCACAAGATAACATTCAAGGCATAGAAATAACCATAAATCTAAATCTAAAACTTCAATTGTTTGCAGATGATGCCTTGCTGACTCTTACTAACGTAAATCATTCCATACAAGCAGTATTTAATTCCATGACTAATTTTCAAAAAGTCTCTGGTTTACTATTTAATGATGATAAAACAAAAATGTTATATCTGAGCTCCAAAAAAAATAATAACGTAGATAAAAAAATTCTCAAAATATTTTGTTACTGAGGGTAAACTTTATTACCTAAGGGCCTACTTAACACACAACTTAAAATATACTCTTCTATTTAACTATAATAATGTAATAAACAAAATAGAAACAATGATTACTAATTGGAATATATATCTATTCACAATGGAGGATAGGCTATACTTGATTAAATCAATTATTTTTTCCAAAATATTACACTTTATTGAATTTTTTTCACTACCACCACCTAAACATATAATACAAACATATAATAAAATGATATTAAACTTTCTATGGCACCCAAATAAACCCTGAATTGGTTTAAACAGTCACTTGCCTAATTGGGAAGATGGGGGGATTAACCTTCCCGGTATGAGGACATATGTCCTATCTGCTATTGTAAAAATATTACTTTATGGCTTAATTCATCATAGTCCTCTATATGGAAACTACTACATGAAAAATGTTTAGACTTTAAGCAAAAGCATACTAAAAACCATTTACTCACCTTATCAAATATATTCTATTGGACTCTAAAATCATTTGTATTGGAAAACAAAAACAATAAAACGCCATCACTTTACATAAATCATACACTATTCTCATTTTAAAAAAGTGTGAACATTAATCCTCCTATTAAATCTTGGATATTTCTAAATTTTCCATTAGCTTATATTTTTATTAATTTAGAAACTCTTCAATTTAATAAAATGGAAATCTTAAAACAAGCAGAATGAATATACTGGCATCAATTAATAGAAATGGGCAAGGTCCTATCCTCTACTTATCTTATAGATAAATATAAGTAATGATATGTGGCTAACCATACAAACACTGAGACAGTTCTTATTAAACAAAATAGAAGTAATGCAATTTTCATTTAGGTAAGACATACCTAAATTTATTGATTATATTGCATTCATAACTAATCAACCTTTACAGGGGAATGGATACTTATCTAACATTTATAAAATAATCAAAAAAGTGAAAATATATCACAAAGAGTCTTACTGGAATTACTTCTCATTGGTAAATGGACATTCCCCAGAGGATGATGAGAAAAATGTTATCCTAATGTCTTCAAAACACACTATACTGTCACTTCATTGGCAATTGTTCTCATGGACATTCCTACATAGACTTTTTTACTCTGTATATATTAGCTCTAATGTTTGATACCAAAGGTATTTGTTGGAGATGTGAAATAAAAATTAAAAGCAAACTGGGAATATGTTTTCTGTGATTGTAAAAAAAATAGATACTTATTGGAATAATATAAATTATTTTTTCAGACTATATTTAATGAAAAATTTAAATTAACTAAATCTTTGGTATTGTTCAGCTTACCTACACCTAAATATGTTTCAAGACCTTACTAACTATAGCCAGAAAGATAATTACCATTAACTGGAAAAACAATTTTCTCCTTCATTTAAGTAATTTAAAAATCTTACTTTGACTGTTGGTCAAATGGACATTAATACACTAAAGAATAGAATCAACAGAATAACATCATATCTCAATACTTGGTTGACTGTAATGGAAACCTTGGAGGAAATGGACAACATTTCTAACTGAAATTATTTGATTTCATCATAGAAATAACCACTTCATTCAAGATGATTAGACACCTATGTAAATAGTTATTTTTATTGTTATAATAGTAATATTATTGTAATCATGAGTTTCTATTTCTATTTTTCTGTTATACTCATGTTTCATGATTTATATATTGTAACATTTGTAGATTGTTTAGAAACTGTAACTTAATCAGGAAAACAACAAAATAGTAAGAATAAAGAACACAAGGTAATGAGGGAAAGGAAGGGGAGAAATTGAATTCCATCATGGAAATATCGAATAGAGAAAACTATAAAGCAGTTAAGACAGGAAGTGCCACTGTTAGAGGATTATAGAAGAGGGAAAAGATCAACAAAAATACTAAGAAAGATAGATGTGATAAAAGCAGAGCACAGTATTAGAACAGACCAGGCTCTATCATGCACTATCGCAAATAACAATCTAAAAATGTCAGCACAAGAGGAAAGACTGAGAAGATACAAAGATAAATATAAAGGAAAGGTACAAAATAAGCAATTTATTGATGATCCAAAAAAGTTTTGCAGGGAACTGGGAAAAAAGGTAAAAGGAATTGAAAGGCCACAAAAAAAGAAGATATAGATACATTTTGGAGAAGTATCTATGAAGATCCTGTAGAACTTAACAAAGATGCGAAATGGATAGGAGAAGTTAAAGAAATAATAAGAGGTTCAAAGGTACAGGATAAGAAATGGGATGAAGTAACAGCTAGAGAGATTGAAACAAAGTTAAGAAAAGCCTCTAATTGGAAAATGCAAGGCTCAGATGCAGTACCTAATTTTTGGCTGACAGTATTAACATCTTTGCATGAAGATTTAGCCACATGTAAGAACTATTTATACACACACCCCAAACAGACACTAACTTGGTTAACAACAGGAAAAACAATGCTCCTTCTTAAGAGTGAACCTGCAAGCTATCCTAAAAATTATAGACCAATAACTTGTCTTCTGATGACGTATAACCTATACACAGAATTGACGCTAACAGAGTTTATAGTTATTTAGAAGAAAATTCAATTATGGCAGTAGAGCAAAAGGGCAGTAAAAGAAAGTTATATGGAACAAAGGATAATTTGTTGTTAATTAATGTCATAGTGAAGAACTGTAAAAAAGGGAAGAATCTAAGTATGGCATGGATTGACTACAAAAAAGCATTTGATAGTATCCCACATTCATGAATAAAAGAGTGCTTAAAAATGTGTAAGATACACCCTACACTGATTGACTATATTACAGTGACCATGAAACAGTGGCAAACCACTTTGCAATTAAGCCATGATAAAGGACAAATTATTATCCCAGGGATAAAAATTCAAAAGGGGATATTCCAGGGTGACACTTTGTCACTGCTGCTATTCTGCCTTGCCCTTAACCCATTAAGCTGTCTACTTAACAGCTTAGGCCATGGGTATAATTTGGCTCCTAGAAAACAACAAAATATAAAGACTTCTCATCTTCTCTTTGTTGATGATTTAAAATTGTATAGCTCATCAGATGAGGAACTGAAAGCACAACTACAAGTTGTCAAAACTTTTTCAGATGATATAAAAATGTCATTTGGTCTTGATAAATGTGCAAAAGCAACCTATAAAGTAGGAAAAATGCAATGCCAGGAAAACATCAGTTTGGGACAACACTTAAGCAAGAGGGAGTGTATGAATACTTGGGAAGTGATGAAGGATCAACAATAAAACATGAACAAATGTAAATAAAACTTAGTAAGGAATATTTCAGAAGACTTAAATTAATCCTGTAAACAGCACTGACATCTAGGAACAACATTCAAGCTATAAACCAGTTTGCTCTTCCTGTCCTAACTTAAAGTGTATTGGATAGGTTAGATAGGAAAACAAGAAGGATGCTTCATGCTCACCAAATGATTTATAAAAATCAGTGTATACCAAGATTATATATTCCCCCTTCTAAAGGAGGGATGGGTCTCCTTGAAACTAACTGATTACATGTATAGATCTGCAATTGTGGGGCTGCACACATATCTGCTGACCTCAGAAGACCCAAAAGTAGTGAAAGTTTTGAAACATGAGGAGAATAAATCTAAAATGACTTCTCTGCTTAATTTAGCAGAAGCATATCAGCCTCAAGCAGGAATGGAAATCAAACCAGAAGTGGATAAAAATCAGGCAGCAACTGAATGTGCCAAAAAACAAAAGAAAAAATATAAGGAGAAGGACCAGATGAGAAGGCAAGAAATGTGGAAAAAGCATAAATACAGTTGTAAGTACAGAAAATTTCTGGAAGAAACTCATGTTGATCAGGAACAAATGCAGGAATGGTTAAGGAGAGGTGACTTTAAACCAAAATATGAAAGATTAATATTGGCAGCCCAAGACAGTGGGTTACGTACATGTTGATTTACAAAGTCCATTGAACATGAGGGAGAAACATACAAATGTAGGTTTTGTAAAATTGAATTGGAAACAATCGGACACCTCATTGCTGGTTGCAACATACTAATGGTGGAAGGACTGTATACTGAAAGGCATAATAATGTGGCAAGACTGGTGCACTGGAGATTATGCAACATTATGGTATTGATGTGACTGAAAAGCACTGGAAACATAAGCCACAAACCATCACAGAAAATGATAAAGTTTATATCACATGGGATCACCCATTACCATCAGTTCAAAAGATAGATGCTAGAAAACCAGATATAGTGGTCCAAGAAAAAGCAGACAAAAGTAGCACCGATCATTGAAATCGCCACACCCAGTGACTACAGTGTCTTGTGTACAGAGAGACTCAAAGTCATAAAATATCAGGATCTGCAGGAAGAAGCAAGAGCAATGTGGAAGAAAGATACCCAGACAGTTTCAATAGTAGTAGGAGCAATGGGGCTTATAAAAAAGAATCTAGAGTCATATTTAGATATGTTACCAATCCATGTAACCCCATACAAATTGCAGAAGAAGTCATTATTGGGCACATTGCGGGTGCTGAGAAGAGCACTTTTGGCTACATCAAAGACTAAAACAATACTAATATCATGAACTTTAATTGTACTTTGACTTAGGAATGGAGTCCATTCCTGTCATGGTATTACAAACCCAAACATTTTGGAGAAATTAAAAAAAATAAATAAAGGCACATTTACACATGAGGATACACTGAGTACTGCACAGGCACACTATGAGAAGGTGCACCATAACATCAAGCTATAACAAAAGTCCTCAGTAAATGTAGCTGGCATATTTCATTAAGTGTCATCACCACCTCCAGCTGACATCCAAAACATAACACAGGAGTATAAAATTACAATGTTGTCCACTTACAATGCCATTTCAGCCCATGTTGCTAACCTCTGCTTTCCATGCACAGAGATCATACAGGTTCTGGCACTGCAGGGCATTATATCGACACCTACACTATTCCCTTGTCCCGGAAATATCCTTGGCTGTGATTACAGCCTGAAATAGGTCATACCAGGCATCTACTTTCTTGAAGGCAACATCATAGAGGCATGTCTAGTAGGCACTGTCTCAAATGGCTGTGAAAGAGATAAATCATAATATTGACTTCCTTCATGTACCATGTAGGTGTTGTCTAGCAGAAGCTGCTATGCTATTCCCAAATCTTATCAGAAGCTGGTCTTACTTTCAATAGAAATAAAATGGTTGCCTGCAAATCGTGCTCACAAAGTGATTTCTGAATTTTGGGTAGCACAACATGTAACTGCCAAAAAGTGAGATATGGGTAATCAAGCAGGTCTCTAGCAGAAGCTCATAGCCATAAGCTGTCAGTGAAGAGCATGAGTAATAAGCTGATTTTAATTCACACTGCACAACAGCAAAATAAAGGGAGTCATAAATATTCATGCCATCTGACTTACCTTGCTTACATCTTACAAGAACAGGTATAAAACTGTGCTGTTGCATAGGCACAGGACCATTTTATATGCATAGTTATGCAGATTTGGGAAACTATATTAGAGGTTGGCCTGCCGTATTAGAGAAAATAGCAATTACTTTGGACCCATTAGCTAGCTCTGGTCAAGTAAACAATATCTTGTACTTATGCACCCTTGAATAGGAATTCATATTACATAAGGCCAACAATATGAATATGTGTACCAGTGTGCAGAGTGTACTGGCAGTAAGATGTACCATAATATCAGGACAACCCATCCCTGTGTAACCTTTTCTAAATATTTGTGGCATACCTTTCGACTGTCCAGATTTTCACAGGATGTCCAGATTTTTGCCTCATTGTTTGGTCTGCTCCTCATAAAATCTGTGGTTTTCTGGCAAATCACTGAGGACTGGAATCACTAAATAATGACATGCATTTGAATTTCAAACTATATCCTTTATAAAATGCATGCTAATACAAATCTTGTTATTCTAACAACTTTCTAAGTTTATAAGAGCAATATTTAAAATCTGTCCCTATTTTAAAGCCTTTGTCCCACCATTATTTTAGTCTTTGTTCAGATGTCTTGTGCTAAGAGGTTGAAAGGTATGGTTTGTGGAGTTTACGGCTTCTCTCTTATTTTAATTTCTCTAAATCTTTTGGTTTCTCTTACCATGACAGGAATGGACCCCATTCCTAAGTTAAAGTATGATTAAAGTTCATGAAACTATTACTGTTTCAGTCTTTGATGTCAGCCAGTAGTGTTCTTTGCAGCACCCGTAATGTGCCAAGTAGTGACTCCTTCTGCAGTTCATGTGGAGTTACATGTACTGGTAACATATCTAAATACAATTGTAGATTCTTTTTATAAGACCCATTGTTTCTACTGCTATTGGAACTATCTGGGTATCTTTCTTCCACATTGCTCTCATTTCTGCCTTGAAACCCTGATATTTTATGAAAAATAAAAGGTAGCTGTTGCAAGACAAAAGCGACGCTTGGTAGATGGTAAATCCTTTATAAGCAGAAAACTCCAAATCCAGAAAAAATACAGACAATGTTAATCCAAGATAAAGCAGTGCAAGCAAACACAGCAGTATTAAGCGCTTTCGTCTGGTAGATGACTTGTGTAGATTGTGTAGATTCTGTGCAAGTTTCTATGTAGGTAAAACTAAGAATGCCCTAAGGTTAAGGATTTATCAACATTTATATGATATCAGAAATAAAAATGAAAAGAATGCATTATATAAACATTTGGTTAGTGAACCTACCCATTCCTTCCTGTTCTTTATATTGGAACAGGTAGATCTGGGACCTCGTGGGGGACCCTTGAATGAGTATTTGGAGTTTGTAGAACTCAAAAGGCAAATTAGGCCTGATGCTTATCATGCTCCTGGGTTAAATGATAGAATTTCTTTATCTTCTCTATTGAAATTAAAATCTATGTTTTTTATTTAGTTATATACACTGTTTAGGGATGTTTTAAACTTTTTACATGTATTATTGTTTTATATTTGGCTTGTATTAAGTATTTGCAGCCTTGTTAATGGGGGAAATGATGTCAGTTAATTGTGATTGGGTATGCAATGTATTTAAACAGGTGCTAATTGCAGTATTTTGTATTCTGAGGAAGTCATCTACCAGACGAAAGCGCTTAATACTGCTGTGTTTGCTTGCACTGCTTTATCTTGGATGAACATTGTCTGTATTTTTTCTGGATTTGGAGTTTTCTGCTTATAAAGGATTTATCATCTACCAAGCGTCACTTTTGTCTTGCAACAGCTACCTTTTATTTTTCATTGTTTGTAAGACTCTACCTGTTTTCCTGATATTTTATGACTTTGTGTCTCTCTGTATGCAAGACACTATAGTCACTGAGTCTAGAGATTTCAATGATCAAAGTTACTTTTGTCTTCTTTTCATGGACCACTATATCCGATTTTCATGCCTCTATCTTTTGAACTGTTGGTAATGGATGATCCCTTGTTATGTAGACTTCATTATTTTCTGTGATGCTTTGTGGCTCATGTTTCCAGAGTTTTTCAGCCACTTCAGTACCATCTTTGCACAATCCCCAGAGCAACAGTCTTGCTACATTATTACGCATTTCATGAAGCATCCTTCTTGTTTTCCTGTCTAATCTATCCAACACATTTTGGGGCGAGTCAATCACTCCAAAACTGCAAGTTAGGACAAGAAGAGCAAATTGGTTTATAGCTTGAATTTTGTTCCTAGATGTCAACGCTGTTTTCAGAATTAATTTAAGTCTTCTAAAGTATTCCTTCCTAAGTTTTATTCACATTTGTTCATATTTTATTGTTAATCCTTCATCATTTCCCAAATATTTATACACTCCCTCTTGCAGAAGTTCTTTTATATCACATTCTTGTCCCAAACTGATGATTTCTTGGTGCTGCAGTTTTCCTGCTTCAGAGGTTGCTTTTGCACATTTATCAAGACCAAATGACATTCTTATATCATCTGAAAAAGTTTTGACAACTTGTAGTTGTGCTTTCTGTTCCTCATCTAATGAGTTATACAGTTGTAAATCATCGACAAAGAGAACATGAGAAGTCTTTACTCTGTTGTTTTCTAGGAACCAAATTATAGCCATAGCCTACGCTGTTAAGTAGACAGCTTAATGGGTTAAGGGCAATACAGAATACCAGCACTGACAAAGAGTCACCCTGGAATATCCTCCTTTGAATTTTTATCCCTGGGATAATAATTTGTTCTTTATCATGGCTTAATTGCAAAGTGGTCTGTCACTGTTTCATGGTCATTGTAATATAGTCGATCAGTGTAGGGTGTGTCTTACACATGTTTAAGCACTCTTTTATCCATGAATGTGGAAGACTATCAAAGGCTTTTTTGTAGTCAATCCATGGCATACTTAGATTCTTCCCCTTTTTACAGTTGTCCACCATGACTTTAACAACAAATGATCCTTTGTTCCATATGACTTTTTTTTATTGCCCTTTTGTTCTATTGCCATAATCGAGTTTTCTTCTAGATGACTATAAACTCTATTGGCATCATTAGTGTATAGTTTATATGTCATTGGAAGGCAAGTTATTGGTCTATAATTTTAGGGAAGCTTGCAGGTTCACTCTTAAGTAGGAGCATTGTTTTTCCTGTTGTTAGCCAGGTTGGTGTTTGTTCAGGGTGCGCATACAAATCTTCATGAAAAGACGTTAATACTTTTAACCAGAAATTCGATACTGCATCTAGACCTGGGATTTTCCAATTAGTGGCTTTTCTTAATTTTGTTTCAGTCTCTCTGGCTATTTAACCCCTTTTCATATCCTGTATCTTTTAACTTCTTATTCTTTCTTTTATGTCTTCTATCCATTTAGCATCTTTGTTATGTTCCACAGGATCTTCATAAATATTTCTCCAAAATATATCTATTTCTACTTTTTGGTGGTCTTTTAATTCCTTTTACCTTGTTTCCCAATTCTCTGTAAAACTTTTTTTGGGTCATCAGAAAATTGCTTTTTTTGTTCTTTTCCTTTATATTTATCTGCGTATCTTCTACGTTTTTCCACCTGTGCTGAGATTTTTAGTTTGTTAGTTGTGATAGTGCATGATAGATCCTGATCTGTTCTAATACTGCACATTGCTTTTATCACGTCTATCTTTCTAAGTATTTTTTTTTTATCTGTTCCCTCTTGGGACACCTCTTGTCTTAGTTGCTTTATACTTTTCTCTATTCGATATTTCCATGATGGTATTCAATTTCTCCTCTTCCTTTCCCTCACTACCCTGTGTTCTTGTGGTAGAACTTTATCAGTTATTAATTTATCTGCACAGTGATATATCCTGTTTACTTCTGTCATAGCGCATGGATCTCTGTGAAGAGTCACAATTACTGTGTTCATTTGTTTTATCAGATTTCTGACTTTTTGGGTTTTATTGACCTTTTGCAGTCTATGTCTTTCATTGATCTTAATATATCTATCTATCTCTATAAAATCAAGCAACTTTTCTCTCAGTTCATTTTCTTCTAAACTGAGGGCACATTTTTTGTTTTCCATTCCCTGCAGGCATTCTATACAAAGTTCTTTAGCATCCTCTTGTGGCACATTCTCTTCATTGTCATCTTGTACCATCCAGTTTCCTGTTCCTTACCTTGCTGTCCAGCTTCATGTGAGCATTTATACTAGTTTCCTGTGGAAGGCTCCAAAATTTTCATATGGCACCTGACCAATTGCTTCCCATTCCACTGGTTTCCCCTTAATTTCGATATCCATTTCTCTATCTGTTGTGGTGCTTTCTGAATTAGATTTTCTACACTGACTCCTTCGCTTCGCAAGTACTCCATGACCTCAGTTTCTATTTCTTTAACTTCTCCATTACTAATCTCATTTTCTACTTTTCCTCTTTATCATCTTATTCTTTTGTATTGTAAAGTTTTCCATGTCCAGATTTCTTTGCCTATATTTCTCTTCAAATATGTTTGGTGCTGCTCTTTTTGTATTGATTCGTTTTGCTTTCTCCTTTTCATAGATATCACACCATATTAAATCTCTTTTTCTTTCCCATATCTATATTTATGGCCTATGCAATTTATACAATGGCCTACAATGGTGGGTATGGCATTCCTATGTCTACACATGTATCCTGCACTGTTTAGGGAAGTGATGTGTCACTGGTGTTTTCTGATATGTATATTATTGTTGGAAGCAGGGATGACTACTTTACCCAGTTTGTACTTGTTGGTCCTAATCAATTAAATGATCCACTGGGGAATGAATACATATCAATGCATTGCAAGTACCTATCTGTATTTCAATATCTGTCCCTACAGCTATAGTATGGTAAATCTCCACAGCTGTCCTTTCAACTATGGTAGGGTATAACCAGGTTATACCTTTGTCTGTAGCTGTCATTCTACCAGTTCTGGTAGTGTGCAATCTATAGCTGTTTATAATCTGTTCACAAGTGTCTGGAAAACAAGGTGAACAGCAGAAGCTGGGCAATTTCAGCCCTGCTGAAAAGAATGTCTTGCTACAGACACTCAGGAAATATTGCCTGTGCCTTTTGGGTAGAGGTTTGCTGACCAGGGCAAGGTGTAATAGACAGTGGTTCATGACAGAAATGCTATTAGAAGGGCTTTGACTGCATATTGCAGTAGTGCTGCAAGTATATTATTGACATGCTGTCCCATGCCAAAGCAATGGCACATCCCATAGCATTGGTGAGGTCAGCCGAAGGGGGTGGCCATCTGAGAGTTGCAAGCTAACATTCCTAATGGAGTTTTTGCTGTCCCTTCAGGGGACTGTTATTGGATGTGGGCACTGGCATCAAGTTGGAGCCACAACTATGTATCTTGTATCTTGGTGGAAGATGCATCAAGTTAGTATTTTATACAGTACATTTCTGTATACTAGCACTGCACACACAATCTTTAGGATGACAGTAGGGTATGTTTCTTGTGTTTCTTTTCTTTTTTGTTATAGGAAAATCAGGTATTTAGTAACAACAGGATAACAGCAGAGGTAGGTTGGGACTGTATAATGTGACATAGATATCCTCAGTGCACATGCCCTCAGGGGCACAGTTGTGGCACAGATACTCATAGCACAGGGGCACAGGTGTAGCAGAGATACTCATGTTACAGGGCTCAGTTCTAGCACAAACACTCATATCACAGGGGCACAGTTGTAGCCCAGGTGCTCATACCACAGGGACCCAGTCATAGCACAGGTACTCATGCCACAGGGGCACAGCTGTAGCACAGATACTCATGCCACAGGGGCACAGTTGTAACACAGCTACTCATGTCAAAGGGGCACAGTTGTAGCCAGGTGCTCATGCCACAGGAGCACAGTTGTAGCAGAAGTACCCATGCTTACTCCAGTGAGCATTTGTTGTGTACTAAAAGCTCAGGACACTGCTACAGTGACACCTACAGAGGATGGGACAGAACAAAAGGCTGATATTGGCACCTATGCAGGGACTGAAGACAATGACAAAATGACACGCATACCTGACTCATAGTGAGATGACATGATGACTTTGTCTGACTTCATCCTGACTGGGAATTTGCCCAAAGCAGAGGATGAAGGTGTGGTCTTACCAAAAGAGAACTATGATGCTATAAAGTCTGAGTGTTCACTGCTCCCAGTGGTTGAGTGATCCCCAGTAGTGGTGCTCTGTCTGCAGCTGCAGTGGCAGCTGCTAGAAGATATGGGAAGTATATTCACCATTGTGTAGCTACTCAGGGGTATCTGACACCATCATGTCTTATGGTTGGGCTTTGAAATGCAGATGGTACTCAGGATTGATCAATAAATATACCTGACTATTATCCAGACCTGCCCAATCTGCTGTAATAGAATGCAGCATGGAGTTGATTGTTGTGTTTCATATAATGCATGAGTATACTTCCCAGATCTTCTAGCAGCTCCCTGAAGACATGGAGCCCAGGAACTCAACAGTGATTGGTCTTATAATGCCCATGGTAGCAGGCTTCACTTCAATCTCCACTTCTGTACAGAAGGATTGCAAGTGGCACCATTATTGCCCACACTTGCAATATTGTCTGAGGTCAAGGCAGGGTACATAACTAGGTGATCAGGTAGAGGAACCATCGCAAATACATGGACTTCACCTGCATCAAGAAGGGTATGACAATTTGCCAGCTATTGCAATTGGTGGCAATGATACCCGGCATCCATTGGCAGGACATCATGCATGTGGACCCATCCAGGTAATGTTCCTACAGTCACATGCCATTTTTGCCATGGGAGCCCCAGTTCTAGTATAACAAGCCAGCAGATAGACCCCAGGTCATGTAAAATAGTGGTACCCCACCTCATTGCAGGCGAAAGTACTTCCTGGCAGTGAGTACCTGTCACCTCAAGACTTCTATTTCCATCTCATGTAACATCCTCACCCCACCACTATTAGTAGAAAGCCTTGTATCATTGTATACTCAGACCCACCCAACCTCCTTCCTGAGTTGTAAATGTGTAATTGCATAGCTTGATTCATGTTTGTATTATCCAACCCCTCACTGGCACTGTCCACTCACTGATGCCCATAGATATGGTTTTAGACATCATCACTTCATCAACCTTGCATATGCTGTACCCATCAGTGTCTGGGGAGTGTGCCATTGCTGATTGCTGCTGTTCCACTACACTGTCATCAGACAATCATGTTTAAGTGCCTTCCCTGCCAGCTACACAGCCACATGTGTATGATCCAATTATTCCAATATCCTAGGAGTGCTCAGCCTTTTTCCTCATAAGTAAGTTATGGAGCATGTAGAATGTAGGGAACAAGTAAATGCAACTTAATAAAACAGCAAACTCATGGTAGATCTGTAGACAATGTTTACACTAGTGATAGTGCCTCAGCATAAAGACTTTTTAGAAGTTACAGAAACAGAGAAAATTCTAACAATTTATACGCTCCGATAAAACAATTAACTAGTTAACACCCCCCAGTACAACTTCAAAATACAATTTAACAAAAACTAGACCAGATAACACCAATAAATATCAACATTTAATCTCATGGGTACCAACACACACTGTATCTGAGTATCAGTTGTGCTTCCAAAGTTCGTGAACTCTTCTCTACATTTCCATCAAATTGGGAGGTTAATTTCCTCAACAATTCACATATAAATACTATGCAGCCACCAACACAATGCTGGTTTAAATGCACTGCTACTATGCTCAGAGGTGAGGAAGCATTCAAGTATCGCAGTCACTCCTCTAAATGTATTTATACTTTTCTGAAGGTCTTCCTATTATACCATAAATGGGTTATGTAACCCAAAAAAATTCCATAAACCATATATTTGGTGTTGCAATTTCATCTGCTCTTTAGTTCATGTATTTTCGTATTGATACTCCAAGTGTTGCCCAACCCTATAACTGTATTAACATTTTAGTGGCCATACTGAAAGGTGCCAGCTGTACAGTCTATTTCTTTAATATTAAATTGTTAACCATAAGCATATCCTGCAAATGACTATCCTTTCTAAATGAAAGAAAAGGAGTTTAGGGAAAGTATCACTAAAATCTAGATCGTTGTTGAACATGTAACAATTTCTACATACTAACCCTGGGATTCAGGAAGGCTTGGTATGATGCAGAAGCCTTAGCTCAGAACACTTTTGCATCAAATTAATTTTTTCAAATTCAGAGAGTGATCTTCAGTAGATGTTTTCCCTTCATGGGGACTCAGCATACAAAGTGATCTCATGGGCAAAGCTGCATATTAGTGTGGCAGTCAAGGGGTGTGGCTAATACTAATTAACCATGTTCTCAGCCCCAGCAATGTTTGCAGCTCCCAAGTCACTCCATCCATCAATCCATCTAACCATAACCATTATTCCCATTTTCCACATGTGGTTGGGGTGTCACTTCAGCATAGTAAATTTTTTCTATAGAGCAAAATATCTGGGACTGCAATTCTAGTGACAATAGAAAGGTAGTCTGGTCTGTCTGAGTTGGAAAACACACAGGGAGGCTTACAGTGAGATTGTTTCATTGACCAGTGTTTATTTAGTTGGTTTAGTCACTTTTATTTGTGTCTTTAAATTATATTTATTGTTGCACAGTGGTGTTTAGCAGTGCCTTGCATACACACAGGTGCTTAGAACTAAAATTTCTCTGTAAAACTTCACGTATAACTTAACCCAGTACTCGGCTGCACAAAGAGCAACTTGTTTGCCCACTGAGGAACACTGTCAAACAAATTCAGTCATATATAGTCTAACTGTAGTTGCTACCTTCACAACACCTAAGTCAGCCTACTGTAAACCCCTGCAGTACCATCCCATTATAATTCACCTACAAAAGATCTGATGCCATGGATGGGCACTTTCCCAGTTTCTCTGCCAGCAGCTAGGTTGATGTGGGCATCTTGAAACAATGTGAGAATTGTCTCATTTTTACTGGCAACTATTGCACAGAAAAACAGATATAGTACGTGAGAGACATAATAATAATACTCAATGTCACTGCAGGCAAGAATCTCACACAAAAGCATTCAAAATTACAGTCAGGTTGTCAGCAATGTAAGCATTATACCCACCTCACATAGTAATGACCCAACATATGCTAGGGCATTTAAAAGCAACCTTCCCAAACTCAAAAGATCTCCTAGACATTTATCCTACACAAAGAATACTCAGCAACCCCAAAACACTCCACAAAAACAGCACAAATACAAGACATGCAGCCACACCCTTTGGAGTCTCAACTACAAAGCCCATGAGGCAAGCCAACATACTACCTAATACTTTAGTCAAAGGAGACTCCATTATGAGACACACAGATGTCCCACTCACTAGGGTGAATAAGGAAAAAATCATCACATTTGTCCTATATAGACAGACTCAAAAAACTCCAACTATTCTTTGTCTGATATCGCCTACTTAGAGGCAATCTCTGCTTGGCTTACAAAACCATGTCTGACCCAGCTCTGTTAGAAATGCTACATCTAAAGAAATCTCAATCCCTCTACACCACACACTCCAGAGACCTTAACCTCATTACCACAATCAACAGAACATCCTGGAGGGAAAGGTTCATAACCCAGAGACTGCCCATGCTATGAAATAGACTTCCCATACATGTCAAACAGAGCACCTCACTGACCCTCTTCAAGAGAAATCTTGATGAGTGCATGGGAAATAGAAAATTCACCCCAGGGATCACTCCAGTGGCTTTACTCTACAGAGGAACTGTTAACTAAGGTTGGGTGGCACAATGCCAGGGTAATACTAAGGGCTAGGCTTGTAAAGGCTCCAGGGCCATTAGCCTAGTACACACCTATGAACCTATGAACCTATGGTCAGTTGTCTATCAGGGCCAGGATCCACCAAATAAATGATATACTTAAGTCATTAGACTTCAAATACCAGTATGATTCAGTCCTAGTCTGTGTGGCTGTAAATGACTTGAGATATATCTCCCTGGACTATATGAAGAGAGACATTATGAAGCTCTTAGCTTATGTGTCCCTGGATGGTATGTGCCTAGCATTCTACCTTCACCAAGGATGATGCCACAATGTGAACAAAGGATAATTGGGGTAGTTTCTGGTGTCATTCCAAATAGATACAATATTTGTTGACATGGGAGGATATGGTCAACAGACCACTTTCTTTGCCAAAGATGGTCTTTACCTGTCCTCTGTATACTTTTGAATAATTGCTAAAACATTGTTCTCCCTCATAGTGCCTTTTTTAGGCATTGCCAAACTGGCAAACATTTTGACATAGCAAAACCAACCCAAGGGAATGTAAAGGTGTTACTGTTCAATGCCTGAAGCCTAAACAAGAAACTTCATTCTCCCCAGACTGTCCTTATCCTGGAGAATGCGGGCATCTGTGTAGTTACAGAGACATGGTTTAAAGCTGTAGACAGTACCCCAGCAGTGCAGTGCTAAACACAAACTGGATAAGGATGCCTGGATAAGGCATTGGATACAATCCCTACTCAGGCATTGTAAACAAACTCATGAAAATAGGCCAAAACCTCATATGTTACATACTGGCGAGCTGTATGGTTCTCAGATGGAACCCAGTAAATTAGGAAAGGAGAGACCACCTCCACAAAAAGGCCTGTCACCAGTGGAGTTTCTCAAGGGTCTGTGCTGGGTCCGCTACTTTTTGGCATCTACTTCTCAGAAGTCAAGGCCAATGTCAAAGGCCTCTGGCTGACCATGTTTGCAGATAATTGTAAACTAGGTGTAGTCATAGAATCCCCCCAAGACACTAACATTCTACGGAAAAGGTTAAAACAGACAAATGACTGGTGTTAAAACTCTAGTTTTTTAGTACCCTTTGGGAAGTCAATCACCCTAGGAAATTACCTCATTGATAACACACCTCTAAGAACCTCTAAGAAAAGAACTAGTAGTCAGGGAGTTGGGTACGTATGTATATAGTGACCTGGCTTTTGACCAATATATGTCTAAGACAGTAAGGGAATTATTTTATGTTGTTAACCTTATAAGCAAGGGCATGGCATCTAGGACCTAGGAAGTCATCACTGCACTGCATTCCAACCACATCAGGCCCATCACTGAGTACAATGCCCCCTTCAATATGATCAGTCAGCTGCAGCAACTGGAATGTCCACAATGTTTAGTTTCACATCTTAACGAATAGCTCTCCTGGTTATACCGTAAAACATTCTTTGTGTACCTCCCTCTCAGGCAAACTCTCAAACATTATGTTACAATTCATACCACTCAAAATATGTAAAATCACCCCATAGGGCACGGCCTGAATCAAAGACTAAGAATACATACTGTCAGCAACCAAAATGTGTCCATTGCAGCAGACTTCAAACATGCAATACTATATACATTTTGGCCCTTATCCCCGAAGAGTTTCACATCCAAAAGTATAATACACTGCAAATGCGATTAATTTGTAAATATTACTCTAAACATTTATTCATTTATTTATTTTGACATTTGTTGACCAGGTTAGTCCAACAGGGCAGATGCCCCTTTTCAGCAGAGACCCGAGGCAAAAAGCTCCATAATTATATATACATGATATAGACAGAGGAATAGCATAAGTCACAGTGCAATTACTTTCTGTACTAAGCTCAATATAATTATTAATAGATTTATAGCAAAATGTAGAGATCCTTAAACTTTGCTGAGGATTCAAATAAACCATAAGAGTTTATAGTTACATTCCATACAGAAACATCAAATTATTACAAATAGCATGAAGTTAAGATCTACATAGAATACGACATCATATCAGGATCTGAGAAGAAAGTCATATGGCCTATTTTATGGAAGTAGGTGCAGTGTTTATAAAGAATTAAGGTGAGGTGTAGAGAGAGGGCAAGGGAGAGCTAGACTAGGTTGGGTCAGTGCACAAGCAAGTGCAGGAGTTTAATAGGGTGTCTTAATGTTTTTTGAAACGATTAGTGTCTGGAATCAGTCTTACATGTAGGGTCAGTTTATTCCAGGCTTTGGCAACTGAGTGATTATACAGAAGTTTGCCAATGTTTTTATTGGGTTTATATATATCAAGGAGGTGTTGATCAGAACTGTGGAGTGTCAGATTAGCAAAGTAGGGAGAGATGAGTGCTGCAAGAGTGGGACAAGAATTGGGCCAGTTAAGGATACTGTAATCTAGGTGTAGCTGAGGCAGAAGAAGTTGTTGCTGCAATTCAGGCTACTGAAGGGTTTTTTTAGAGATAGGCAATGGTGTGAGCGATAGGGTTTATTTGACACAAATCAAGCAATTTTATTATAAGTGAGTTCCAGCTTATTCAAGAGATTAGTTTGTAAGTTGGTGAGAACTGAGGAGGCATATAAAACGGTGGGTAGGAGACAGTCCAGTGAAAGAGAGAGTTTATATTCATTTGTGAGGTATTTTTTGTGTCTATAGAGTAGGCCTAGTTTTTGATGGGTCTTTTTAATGCAGTGTTGTATGTATAGATCAAATTTTAATTGGTCATCTATTATGACCCCTAGTAATTTAGTGTGGTTTTCTAACTTGATTGTTGTGTTGTTGAGGGAAGAGATGGTGAAGGTATCTTTTAGGTGTTGTAGAAACTTTTGGAGGAAGAGAAGTTTGATTTTTTTGGGGATTGAGAAGGAGCTGGTTGGAAGTTAGACATTTTTCTACAGAGTGAAGAGATTCTTGAGTGAGGGAGAGGAGGTTAGAAAGATTGTCCAAGTAAGAAATAATTGTAGAGTTGTCAGTGTACTGAATTAAAGAAGAGTGTGGAAAGGATGTGTGTAAGTTGTTAGTGAAGTTGTTGACTAGTAGGGGTCCAAGAATGGAGCCTTGGGGAACCCTGGTATGAACAGAAAGGAAGGGGGAGAATGCAGAGAGACATTTAACAGATTGTAGTTTGTTTTAGAGGTAGCTTGCAAACCAGCAGAGAGTAGTTAGATAGATTAAGGTTAGAAAGTCTCGACAGAAGAAGGTTGTGGGAGACAGTGTCAAAGGCCTTTGAGATGACAGTAGACTAATTTATTGCTGTGTTTGGAATTAGAGATAGCTTGTGTGAAAGATACTAGTGCAGTGGATGTACTGTGAAATGTGTGAAATCCATTTTGGGTAGGGGTTAGGAGATTTTCTTGCAAAAGCTAATCAAGGAGCTGTTTATGGGTGTACTTCTCCAGAATCTTAGATAGAGGGGACAGAATGGCTATAGGCTGGAAATTGGTGGGGTCATTTGAATTACCTCCTTTATGTAAGGGTATAACAAAGAACTTCTTCCAGATATCAGGAACAATGCTTTCTTGGGAAGATCTGTTTATAAGAATGGAGATGGGATATGCGATGGATTTTGCAACTAGTTTAAGGAACAGAGGTGGTAAGTTATCAGCAGACAAGGAGCATGTTTTGAGCTTGCTGAGAAGAGCTTTGATATAAGCAGTGGGGACAGGTTGAAGGGAGAAGGGGGCTGACTGGGTGGATGGAGAGGGGGAATTAGAGGGATAGGTACATGTGTAGTTAGCTTCTGAATTGAATTAATGAAGAAGGAATTTAGAAGTGTAGCCATATCTATGAGAGATGCATTAGGGGAGGGAGAGGGTGTGGAGGGGTTCCAGGGTGTAGGACTTTGTTAATAGTGTTCCAAAATTTTGGGGGGTTAGAATTTTGGTTATTTTGTGGCTTTAGGTAAACGTTTCACTTATCCTGGTTGATTTGATTTTTAGTTAAGTTATAAAGTTCTCTGTATGATTGTAGATTGGAAGGAGTTTTGTTTTTCTTCCAGTGTGGAGGGGTTACTGTAATGGTTTGGGTTGGAAGTGAGGATCCAGTCAAGTGCAGAGGTAGTATTAGTACATTTGTTCAGACGAGTAGGTGAAATCATTAATTGGGAGAAACCATGAAGGTTTATACTAGAACTGGGAGAGTCTGGGGTTAGAGAATTCCAATCAATGTTTATATTGCCCAGTATAAATGTTTCATAGGAGAATAGATATATTCAACTGTTCAAACTTGTACATAAATGTAATTGCATCATTAGGGGCAAAGTGTTCCCCATTGCAGCCTCTTTCAGTTATAGAACTATTGACCATAATAGTACAGATGATTATAACTTAAAGAAAAATTAAGTAAACTGACTGAAAAACTGTTTAAATAACAGCGTCAGTATCTGCCTGATGTGTGTTGGAAGTGTGCAATGAGCCCATGTCCGATTTTACCACCTGTATGTCAGACCTGGTATTGCCATCAGGGAAATAGGTCTAACTAAGTGTAACAAAGCCAGCTATGAGGTTAAGATCGCATAGTCTATTGACAACCACAAGGCCTTTTCCTGCTATATCCGGAACCTTAAAGGTAACACAGCAATGTGCTAAGCTGGAGGTTAACAGCACCCCCTTCACTGATCAGGAAGACATAGTGAATCTACTGGATGATAAATTCAGTTATAATGTCACCCCCCCCCCCCACACACACACACACACACACACACACACACACACACCCCAGCTACCCCCCTGTGAAATCCCTTCTAGCGTACTTCCCCCAACTATTTGCAGGGATCAGGTTCTGGAAGCACTTGCTAAGGCCAAAAACACTGCCTCAGTGGGCTTCAACAATATCCCTGGTTGCCTCCTGAACAGTCCAACACTCGGCCTACCAGGAGTCGTCAACTACAGCCTCAAAACAGGTTACCTAACAAGTGAATGGAGGATCTCAATGGTCATCATTCTTCATAAGGGTGGACCATCAACAGACACCGGTAACTAAAGACACATCAGTCTGACAAGTCTATGTGCAAATCCATTGAATGATTTATCATGGATATGATCAGCAAGGGGATCAGCAAACTACAGACACTGGATCCATCCCACTTTAGCTTTGGTAAGGGAAGGTTGTGCATACTTAACCTGGTTGATTTCTTCAGGAAATGTCACTAAAGCAATGGATGAGGGTAAAACAGTGCATACCGCATACCCTAACCTGGTCAAAGCATTCGATACAATACTACACTCAGGCATTATTGACAAGCTCTTCGAACTAGGCATAACTTTCTACATAATATCACTGGATTGCTAGCTGGCTCACAGATAGGACCCAAGAAGTCAAGATTGATGAGACCACCTCAACCAAGAGACTGGTCACCAGTGGAGTTCCTCAGGGCTCCATGTTGGCCCTGCTGCTGTTTAGCATCTGCTTCTCAAAAGTCAAGGCTATTGTTAAAGACCTTTGGCTCACCGAGTTTGCAGACAACTGCAAATTGGGAGCTATCATAGATTCCCCCTATAACACACCATCTTGCATTATAATTCCCTATGGGAAATTGTCCACCCATGTTAATTATTCCACTGATAAAACACCTCTAAGAATCGCCCAGTAGTTTCGGATCTGGGAACTTATGTAGACATTAATCTGGCCTTCAACCATTGTACAGCAAAGATAGTAGGAGAATCGTCTGTCACCACAACTTGTAGGTAAAGGTATGGTACCCATGTCCAAGGAACTTACAGTACCTCTCTACTCTGCCTTTATCAGACCCATCATTGAGTACCATGCCTCCTTTGGCATGTGCCTAAGTGGACATTTGCAACAGTTGGAATGCCCAAAAAGGTTCCTCAACAGGAGAACCCAGGGAATGATTATCCTGTCCTACTTGAATCGCCTAACAACCCTATGTCTATACTCAGTATCCCACAGGCTGCTGGGAGGTGATCTATGCCTGGCTTATAAGGCATCCTCAGATCCAGCCCTGATGGATCTTTTGCACATCCACAAAACAAACAGCACTTGAAACTGTAGATCCAAGTATTTGAACTTCAGTTGTGATATAAATAGAACATGCTGGAGGAACAGATATGTGACTGAATAGAAACTGCTTCTCATCCATGTGAAGCAGAATTCATCCTTGACCCTACTGAAATGAAACCTTGACCATTGCATGGGAAATCACAAATACACCCATGGTCTATCTCCCATGCCTCTGATGGACAGATGTTGCCAGTAAGTAAAATGTTGTCCAAATAACATCCACCCCTACAAATCCCTTAGCTACCTCCTTACTAACACACACCCACAATAGATGCCCAAGGTACTTGGAGACATATTGTGTTGTGGTTAGTGGTAATTATTTATTTGTTTATTTGTCTTTCCTTACCAGGAAAGTCCAACTGGGTAATGTTCGTTTTCAGTGGAGGCCCAGGGAGAACAGCTCGATTTGTTTACATTGCTTTACTTACTTCCAGTTAAACACTGAGTAGTTATATTTCTATTAACATATATACACATAAAGTACTTACATTTATAGATTCTAAGATTTTACAGAGGCAGAAGTTACTAAAGAGAAAGCCCTCATGCAGCTTAGTAGATTATACAGGCAGAAGTTATTTATAAAAATTGGTTTGTCATTTCAGTGAGAGGCTGAGAGTATTCTGTTTAAGGTGAGTATTTGGAGAGTATTGTTTGGTGAGCACAAGATTGTAACCTGGTGATGAGGAGCTATATTGAATGTTCGAACATTCAAAATTCCGAATCTTATATGGTCGACACCATATTATCGGATTTTTGCATGTTCGAACATTGTAATGGAGATCTCCATACAGCATGGAATGGGAAGATTTCTCTTTTCTGCACTGTAGTGCGTTCTCGGAGTTGGTATATTTAAAGAGGGGGGTGTGGGTGGTGCAGCTCCCCTTGTGGGGGTGCAGGGGGGCTCGCCCCCTACTTAGAGCGTTCAGGTAGGTGTTTTGTGTAGTTTTTTTTTTTTTTATTAGATATTTTAACTTTTGCAAGTTCGATCATCTAGTGTCGACCATATGGTAGTCAAACTTTCAAATGTTCGAGTATCTAATATAGACCCAGTGAGGAGCATGTGCAGGATCAGGATTGGTTAAGATGTTGTGTAAACAGTGACTTGAAAGTATTGAGTTTGTCAATTTGTGTGAGGATGTTTATTATTCCAGTATTTAGCAATGTATCGGGAATAGAATGAGTTTCCTGCAACATTATCTGACTTATTTGTGAGTAGTAAGAATTTATTACTATAACAGAAACTCCTTGCTGGACACTAGGACAGTAATAAGTTTTGTATAGCAGGACATTTTTCCTGGAGGATGAATGAGTTTGTGTACTATACAGTAGTTAGTTGTGAATATGTTAGGTAGTTGTGGAGTTTTCAACTTCTACCAACAGAATTTGGAACAAAAGGGCCTCAAATTAAGGACGCATTTTAAATGTTGACACTATTATTTTAGAAATTCTGAAAATTATTTCCAATTTTATGAGGAATGGAAAAAAAAACTTTGAGAATTATCAGGGGTATCCCTGCAGAATAGGGACAGTTGAGAGGTCTGGGTAATTATGCAGTTCAAGCCCGTTTAATTGCTTTAAGCTATGACAATGGTGGGTGCTATGAGGGAGATTGGTGGCAAGTTAGCTATTTTATTGTAGCAGGAGGCTCATTTTTTTCTTTGGGTATTGTTTAGGTTTGTTAGTACAGGAGCAGCCTATGAGAGAGTTGGCAGTAAGAAGGTGGTGGCTAGAAGTTTTCTTGCAGTATCTGTAAGGAATTCCTTGATCCTATAAAGGGAGCCTAGTTTGTGGTGTGTAGATTTAGTGGTGTGCAGTATATGCTGGTTATATTTGAGATTGACATCTATTATAACACCTAGAATTTACTGTGAGTTACAATTTCAATTACACCATTATTTGCTGACTTTTTGGTAAAAGATTGGTTTTGATTTTGGAAGGCATCTTGAAGTCTATTTTTATTCCAGATTTGTCAGGTTTTATCCCTATTTATCATGAGTTTTTTTGTTTCTTTTGCTGGCTATGGTGCGGGTTGGACTTTACTATTTTATTACATACCGGTGCTAGATTATTTAAGGTCTGTAAGAATATGTTACTAAAGTGTTATACAGCAGTATCTAATGGGATTGTCCTAAGTACCTTCTAGTGATATAGTTTTAGTGTTTCACTGAAAATATCTTTGCTGAAATTGGTTGTATTTCATGTTTGATTATAGATAAGATGTTTGTCTAGGTTATGGTAAGTTCTAATGGCATATTTTGGTATGTGGTCCCTTATGCTATCTGAGAGGCAACCTACTTTTGTCAGTTTGCCTGGTTTGTTTGTAAGGATGCAGTCTAAATGTTGAGTGTTTTATTGATTATAGTTGGTGCAATTGATAACTGTTTGAAGTTGTACAAGTTTATGGATTCAGTGTGGGTAATGGAATTTGTGAGTTGCCAGTCTATATTTAAGTCTCCAAGTATTGTAGTTTCATGATTAATTTGTTGGGATATCCAGTGCAGAATATTTTCAGCAGTATGTATTCAGCAGTAGCAATGTTATTCCCTGGTGGTATATAAATTGATGTTAAAAATAAAGTTTTCCTATTGTTGATTTTTAGGAGTGTTATTAAAAGTTCAGCATTGTTAAAATTGGGTATTTCTCTTTTTTATTTTCTCCAAGTATTGTAGCGTTGTCGCCTCACAGTTAGACGTTGCCCGTTCGATCCTCAGTTAGAGCGTCTTCTGTGTGGCGACATGCGTGAACGGGCATTCCTTCATTGAAGGCTGTGCATTAGGCCCGGCAAGCCAGCACGTAAAACTCTACTGCCAATCATTAGCAGACCGGAGTTCCGCTGTGGTGACCCCTAACCAGGAAAAGCCGAAAGACACAAACAAACATTTTGGGTTTCTAATACCATGACAGGAATGGATTCCATTCCTAAGTCAAGGTATGATTAAAATCCAAGAAATTAGCATTGTTTCAATCTTTGGTGTTAGCCAGAAGTGCTCTTCACAATATCAGCTGTGTGCCCAGTAATGGCTCCTGCAATTCAGATGGAGTTATATGTATCGGTAACATATCTAAGTACGATTATAAATTCTTTATTATAAGACTCATTACTCATACTACTGTTGGAACTGTCTAGGTATCCTTCTTCCACATTGCCCTCATTTCTGCCTACAGATCATGGTATTTTATGATTTTGTGTCTTTCTGTACTTAAGATACTATAGTGACTGGGTATAGCAATTTCAATGATCAGTGCTACTTTTGTCTTCTTTTCATGGACTACTATATTTGTTTTTTCTCCCATCTATTTTTTGAACTGTTGGTAATTGGTGATCCCATGTGATGTAAACTTCATCATTTTCTATAATGCTCTGTGGCTCATGTTTCCAGTGTTTTTCAGCTACTTTAGTATTATAATGTTTACACAATCCCCAATGCAACAGTCTCGCCACATGATTATGCCTTTCAGTATACAGTACTTCTGCCATTAGTATATCACAACCAACAACAAGATGTGCAACTGTTTCCAATTCTGTTTTAAAAATACATTTGTCTGTTTCTCCCACATGTTCAATGGACTTTTGTAAATCAGTGTGTATGTAGTCCATTGTGTTGGGCCGCCAATATTAATCTTTCATCTTTTGTTTTAAATTCACCTCTCCTTAATCATTCCTGTGTTTGATCCTGCTCAACATGAGATTGTTCCAAGAGTTTTCTATACTTGCAACTATATTTATGCATTTTCCACATTTCTTGCCTTCAAATCTGATCCTCCACCTTATATTCTTTCTTTTCTATTTTGGCACATTCAGTTGCTGCCTGATTTTTATCTACTTCTGGTCTGATTTCCAATCCTGCTTGACACTGATATGCTTCTGCTAAGCTGAAAAGGGAAGTCATTGTAGGCTTATTCTCCTCATATTCTAAAACTTTCACTATGTTTAGGCCTTGTGAGGTCATCAGATTTGTATGCAGTCCTATGATTGCAGATCTATACAAGGGCGGTTGTGTGTCAATCATATGATGGTCATACTCATGTACATCCATGTAAATCAGTGAATATGTACTAAAAATACATACACATGGACATTATGCAGATCCGTGTATACATGCATTAATACAAGCTATTAAAAAAGGCTATTGACATAAGCAAGTTAAAGACAAACAAGGGAATCATGAATAATGCTAAACAAGCATCACCTTCGTATATTCACTAAGGGACCAGTGAATGTCAACACAGTATGTCAAGGATACAGGCTTACATGTACCAGTCACAGTACTCTAAAACGATATGGCACAATATTAGCCAGTATGTGCCACACACAAGGTCATTGTGCCAGTGGGACAGCATGACCCAAGAATGTTACAGAGATTACAAAATCAGGGACATGACATGTTGTTTTAAAAAAAAAAATATATATATATATATATATATATATATATATATATATATATATATATATATGTGTGTGTGTGTGTGCAAGTTTCAGGCCGAGCATGCTATGCAATTCAGGTACATGGAGCTCTATCACAAAAGGCTTGTTTCAGAAGAAGGCAGGCCAAGTATGCCATAACATTCAGGCACATGGAGCTCCATCACAAAAGACTTGTTATAGTAGGAGCCAATACTGATATTAGACTACCGAACAAATGACTCCTAATATTCCCAGTATCAATCACAGACTCTAAGAACAACTAGACCAGAGCCCTACCTAACTAATCATTCTTGGCTGCAATTGCACCAATTGATAGCTTACATCTAAAATGCAAGGAAGCATTACACACACTAACAGGTGTGCCAGTCTAAGATGACATTGTGTAAGCATACAAATATATCTAATCATGTTGACAAAGACCTCTAAATGTACAGTTATTGTATACTGAATGTATTGTAGTGTTATGTCATAATCAATAAAATTGTGTTGTATGCACATGTATATGATGTACAATACTTCCATGTCACAATCCTCCTGTCTGTACAAATGCATGAATACAATTCAATACATATGTATGTGCACATAGGCTTATAAATATAGATCAATAGACAGACCTACGTGTAGGTGTATATGTGTTTGTCATTTTGTATGGATATGTACATACATGTATTAGCCTAATATGAAGTTGAAGTTGTGTGTGTATATCACATGACAAGTAAAAGAAAAGTACAAGTGCTGCCATGTGCTCTGCCTAAGCTGCTTTACAAATTTAACTTCCCATTGTACATAATATATCCAAAATGTGTTGTACGAAATGAACTGGTGACATCCTTAACATGTATGACTAATACAGTGGAGCAAAAACACCACTGTTCATAAGGCATATCATGCAAGTCAGGCATGCCTATGTAATAATATTTAGTCTGTCCAATTATGTGCGTAATGTCTGTAATGGGATTTGAGCAAAACTATGCAATTGTCACTACATGTCATCACATTACTCACAGAAATACCCCCACAGCTATTATATTTCAGATTTCCAATTATCATAGCTTGCAAGAAAACATTTGTCTGCACTTGAAACACATTAACAGACATTAAAAGAAATGCTGTAGTCTGTGAGATTTAAACCTCACATGTAATTTAAGTAAGAGGGCAGTCAATGAAAAGAAATAATGAAATATAATAAACTGTTATATTATTTAAATTGTAGAGGTAAACACATGTATGAATTATCCAGCATTTACACATATGCTATATATATTCCTGTTTATTGATACCTAATGGGCAGTTGCACTGAGCACTGTACATTTACACCAAGCTTATAGTTAATGTCCTGAGATTCAGAAACATACTTAGATGTTTGCTAATGGCACTGAATGCTAATGAACCTCTTTAATTATATATGTTGCAAAAGGTACTTAAAAGCTGTGTACCTTAGCTAACCTCACTCTGAGGGATGGCTGACTTTACAGCTAGCTTCCAAAGGTAAGCTGTCACCTGCTTGCTTTGTTGTGATGAAATACAATGCTATTATCACATAACTATGTTATTATCATGGTGTATAAAACAACTGAAACATGTTTTCATGCATATGTTGTTTGAAATTCTCTGTATTATATAATTGGTCTGTTATATAAAGGATGGAGATAGACTTCAGCAATATGCATACATATAGGTACCTGTCCATCAGTGACAAGGAGCTTTTCCCCAATATAAAGTAGTAAGGTAAAAAGAAACTAGCCCTAGTGAAATAAAGATACAAAAGGAATTAGAAAATACCCATAGTTATTGCAGAATAAACTGAAATGTCTGTTGCATGTTTACGGATGCTGATGACTTACAGAGATTTCTGTAAGTTGTATGTTCAGTGACTGATTCACAGATACTCTCATGCTTAATCATATAGTAGTAGCTGTGAGTACATTCACTGGGATAGAGGCAACATTAGGATGGTTTAGCATTTACTTTGTTCCTTTTGTTGATATGTATCCATGGCTGCTTAACGGGATATTTTCATATGCTGATGTTTTACTGTTGCGTACCACAAGATGTTATTCACATTTGTTGTGATGTCTGTCATTGACTGTGATAATATACGAGATGCATCCTACATTTTTGTGGTAAAAGTGGTACTTGTGTTCAGATGCACATGTAACTGAGGCAGCAGCAGTGTTGTAACACTGTAATTATGACACATATTTGTGTTTGATCCATACATGTCATAATGTCCACTGACTTTTGTTCAAGTCCCACCTCTGCATATATGATCTATACAAACTTATTAAATTGATTGATAGATGTGCTAATGCTGTTATGCCATACAGATCATCTATTCAAGCATGTTCATTCATATTATTTGTACAGAACAATGGTATACATGACACAGATTGTTTTGCATAGCTATGCGCTGTAAACGAGAGGAGAGCCGTTCATTTGATGTATGCTTTTAACATTGCTGCTAAGTGTGAAGCATCATTATTATGCCAATATGTGAGCCCCTATATAAACTCTAAGATGTGCATAGCATCCTGTCTTCCAGATGCTGAATAGAAATAGTATAGACAATTTCTCACACAGAGAAAACAAAATGATAAGTGAGGTCTGCTCCAGCATGGCCATAGTCTTCTTGGACGATTGGGCAATACTGTCTGAGGAATCAAGTGTGGACTGATCTGACAAACATGGTCAGTGCTATGAGTGGTCAAAATAGATCCATGGAGATGTGCTGGTACCATTGCTCTGACGCGATTCACTGTGCAGCTAATAGACTTTGCCACTATGAGTGGTCAAAGAATGCCACTGGAAGTGGGCCAACATTGCCTCTACCAGATGAGATAAAAGTGTTCCTGGCCTCACTTCATACCACCATCCAGGATTGTTGGATACCCAGGGGAGGTATTGAGGCATGTGTTCCAGGACTTACAGGTATGTATGTCCATCATGTAATCTTTGTGCTCCTGCACTGATTGCTACATTACACATTTTCTTCTAGTCTGCTACTCCTGCATGTACAAGCATGCCTCTATATGCATACCTGTGCAACTTATGGCATTTTAGTATGTTAGTATGTTTAGTATGCCTCACCCTCAGCACATACTGCACTTCTGTAGACCTGTTTCCATTTTCAATCTCCATGCTGACATGTATTTCCCATATCACATTGATTTCACACACACACATATATTTACCTATACTGCTGTATGTTGCTGTATCCCCAGCATTGAAGTATGTTCCATGTCTGTTGTGTACTCACTATCATTGATGCTCTGCATGTTTAAAAGTATTCTTACTCTGAGTCATGGTAGAGTATGAGCTGTGCTTCAAAGTGTTGCCTTCTGTGCGACATTCCATGTCAGGCATGGGATCTGAGGTTTGTTTCTGCGTATTTTCTATTTGTCCAGTCCTTGGGATGTTTGTAATTACTCATGTTGCTGCTGTATACTGTTTATTGCCTTGTAACACACTGTTGCTATGTGTGAAGCATCATTATTAGTGTATGGTCCCTGCTTTTTGGTTATGTTTGTGCTGAAACATTCCCATACACTGTATGGGCATGTATTTCTTGTGGTTCTGGCTATTTTACAGCCACCTTGGTAAGCTAGTTACCTCTATAATGATATCCTACCCATCCAGTGACATCTTCTGTCATGAACACTCCCTTCATCTCACGCATTTGCCTGTGCGGTCCTTTTTGGTGATGTACCTTGCAGAGAAACTTCCTGTGTGGATGGTTTGTCTGTATACATCCATATGCGTGCCTTGTTGAATGTTGTGTATATGTTCTTACTGGTATACCTTATGCTTCTGTTGTGTATGATGTTCATTGCGGACAACTAATGGTTTCTTTCCTTTATTTGTGCTCTGTGCTACTGTTGTGGGGCAACAGGTGAACTACACTGTTTAGTCTGTGTGCATTTGCATGTGAGGCTTGTCATGTCTCAAAGGTATGTGTCAGATGTTGCCTTGTTTCCTGAGCTAGGACATATGGCTGCGTCCTCCATCACCCACTCCCCAGTGTCCTGCTGATCATCCTGCAGCAGCTCTGATATGCCATCATCAGGCATATGGGGGTTCTTGGGGTAGGTCACCCACAACTGCAGCTTGCAAACCACCATGTTTTACTGTTATCATGTTGTATAGCCTAGCACGCACACACACACACACACACACACACACACACACACACACACACACACACACGCACACACGCACACACGCACACGCACACGCACACACACACACACACACACACACACACACACACACACACACACACACACACACACACACACACTCACAAACAGTAACTATCTGTAATGTTTTTTATGGTGTGTATTGTACTGTACCCCAATTTGCCCAAACATATGAATCTTGCTTTCAGCATGCCAAAACCACACTCAGTGGTGTTTCATGTTGTGGTGTGCTTTGCTGTATGCATCCTTGGTAGGAGTTGGCGGGGCTCTGTATGGCATCATTAGTCAAGGCTACAGTGGATAACAGCAGGCACCTGTTTGTAGGAAGGCGAAAACACATATTTAGTACTCATGCTTACTATTGACAGGTATAGATTCGGACACATCATAGCTTTACTCCAGTACTTACCAAGTAGCAGCCTCTCTGGAGTTTTACCATGTTGGAAAGCAGCCCTCAGATTGCTTTCCCTCAATATCACAGCATCATGCACACTACCAGGGTATGTTGCCATGATATTAGTTATGAGGCCATCTGCTAAGCAGACCATGTGACAATTGAGCGATGGCTACCCCTTTCTATTGATGTGCCATTCAGCATTAGGTACATCTGGAATTTTAATTGCAATGTGGGTGCAGTCTATTGCACTGACGTCATGAGGAAAGTTGTCTGTGACATAGAACTGTTGCATGGCAGGTCTGCATTCCATGGGGGTTATTGGGAATTGGATATATTATTCCACTTTAGTGCACATTTCTGCCAGGAGCTGTGAGATGATGCAACTGGCAGCTGTCTGGGATACTTCTATGGCAGCTTCCATATGTTGCTGAAATGTTCCAGAGGTCAGTATACCTAGACTGCGAGTTCATGTGGGGGTGCATATGTCCTACACACAGCATACATCAGCTCTCTGTCTAATCTGTATCTATCTATTATTTCCTGGCCAGAGAGCTGGCTTAACTGTAGCTGCCTTCTGGGATGCATTTGAAGAGTGTCCTGTAGTATGGCTTACAATACCCTCAGCCTGATGTAGTGCATTAAATGCCAGTTGCGTTTTTCTTAAATAAGGTTTTTTGGATTCATAGATTAATAGATTGTTACTAGGCTAACAACTCAAGGAGCCTTTCTAAGCCTAGCCAAGTTTTTCCAAAAGAACAATGATGTCCCGTATCTAAATAAGACATTGAGGGCCAGATATTTATGTTACTTCTGCCCATAAGGGACATGGGTGCCAGGCTGCGTGTAAATTTCCTATTCCCTATCCAGTGGCCTAGGTTGCACTTAAACTGGGTAATAGACTCAGGTTCACATGGCTATGAAGCCTGATCCATGGGAGGAGCAGTCTCTGGGACACATATCTGTCTCTCCAGCATGTTCTGTTTAAGTCAAAGACAAAATTCAGGTAAATAGACCTTGTATTTCTGCTATCGTTTATGCAGGAGATTCACTAATGGGGGGTTTGCATATGCCTTATAAGCCAGGCATAGATCACCCCTCAGCAATCTACAGGAGACTGGGTTGAGGGAAAGGGCTTTAAGGTGCTCTGTATAAGGCTGGTTTGCTATGGCTTGTATTCTTTTTCCAAGGAACCTCTTAAGTTGCTCTAGTTGCTGCATATGCCTAGGTCCGGTACATACTTTAAAGAGCATTGTGCTCTATGATTGGTCTGATAATAGCAGAGTACAGTGGGATAATGACCTCCTTGGACCTAGATGCCATGCCCTTACTTGTAAGTTCAGCAACATAAAAGGATTTTTTCACTACTGTGGCCACGTGGTGGTAAAAAGTAAGTCTACTGTCAATGTGTATACCCAGATCCCTAGTCACTGGGTTGACTCTTAGGGGTGTATTATCAACATGGTAATTAGCCAGGATGGTTGACTTCTCAAAAGGTACAATTATGCATTTTTTAGCATTCAGTTTAAGACTACGGTTTTGGCATAATTTGTTACTCAGAGATAGGCCTTCTTGAAGAATGCTAGTGTCTGCAGGGGAGTTGATGACAACCCCCAGCTTGCAATAATCTGCAAACTTAGTCAGTCATAAACCATCAGCATTTGCTTTTATTTCAGAGAAATAGATACCAAAAAGGAGCAGCCCAGTATCAAGCCTGGGGGACTCCTCTAGTAACTGGTCACTTGGTGGAGGTGACCTCACCTGTTTTGACCTTCTGGGTGCTATCAGTCAGGCAGTTGGCTATCCAGTGGGTGATAAAAGGGTTTATACCTAAATTAGTGAGCTTTCCTTTAACACCCAAATGGGGAATTCTATCAAAAGCCTTGGCCAGGTAGAGGTAAGCTTTGTGCACAGTCTTGCCTTCATCCAAAAAGTCTACCGCATTTAATAAGCTTGACCTTCCTTTAACAAAGCCAAACTGTGATGGGTTCAGTGTTTGCAGGTTATCTATGTCCTCATTTATCATGTCCATGAAGATTCTTTTCATGGTCTTACATATCAGGCCAGTTAGACTTACGGGTCTGTAGTTACCCAGATCTGCGGCTGGACCTCCTTTGTGTAGGGGAAAGACAGTAGTCATTTTCCATTCCTTGGACATTAAACCTACCTGTAGGATCCTGTTGAAAAGTGATTCAATTGAACCAGAGAGGTCATGTTTCATACTATTTATTAAGCATCCCAGGATGTTATCGGGGGCCCACCGATGCACTGTGTTTGGCCTTGTAAAGTGCATTGATGACCTGTTCCTTAGTAATAGTTGGGGGATTGCGGTATGTGGTATTTCCAGTGGACTGTTGGGGGGAGTAGGGGGAAATTTGCACTGAACCTGTCAGCCAAAAGGTTGGCAATGGCCTCTGTTTCAGTGTAGGTGATGTTATTTACAATAAGTTCTGTGCATTGTTGTGTATTTCCCTTGACATTACAGACATAGCTGTAGAAAACTTTGTGGCTGTCCCTTGCCTGAGTAGCTATTTTTAATTCAAATTTAACCTCTGAAGTATTAATTAATCCTCTCAGCTGCCTGTTTGGATTGGACAAGGGGCTTTTAGTCCGCATGGCTTTGTTCCTCCTATGCTTGACCAAGATTTATCTTCTTTTGTTGTATATCTGACTGATACTGTGATTCCACCAGGGTGATTTGTCTTTGAGTTTGTCTTTTTCTTAATAAAAGTGGGCACAGCTTGCTCTCTATATAGCTCTCAGTATGGTTGCACAACGATCTTGTAAATAGCTCAGCATATGCTATGGTGTTTACTGGTTTGGGGGAGCTTGAAATTTAGCCAAGATGTTGCATAGCAGCGAGAAGTTAACCATGGAATAGTTCTTAAAGGTTTTTGGTTTTGCTGGATCCCCTGATGTAATTTTTATTTCAAGTAATACTATCTTATGGTAAAATCTGACAAGTCAAGACATTACACTGGGTGAGGAACAGTGACCCTTCCCATATTCGTGAGTACAAGGTCAAGGATGTTTGCACCCCTGCTAGGAGAATGGATTAATCATTGACAAGGTCAAGGATGTTGGCATTAACAAAGTTTAGGAATCTCTGGACTTGTGCATTAGAACTGGTGTAGCATTCCCAGTCTATTGATGGGTAGTTGAGATCTCTCATGAAAATTGTATTGGGATGAATGGTGAGGGACTCTTGTACATTGATATAGGTAGTATGGGTTTCCTGTGACATGGACAGGTACTTATAGGTTGCAAGAATGTGGTATGGGACACTGTTTATGATAGCTTGCACATGTATCAGTTCTAGTGAGTCATACTTTTTAACTTGTCTGAATGTGAGTTTGGTTTTAATACAGACTGAGACTCCCCCACCTTTATTCAGTTCCCTCTTCTGCAGTAGCTGGTTTAAATGTATGAAAGGTATTATAACCTTGAATTGCTGAGCTACTATTTGTGATTTTAAACCATGTCTCAGTTACTGCGCAGATGTCTGCACTCTCCAAAGAGAGGAAGGCTTCCCCATGACTCCCTAAGAATATGTGGAATATAGTGGCATTAAGATAAAGCACATATGGACTCCACTGAGTATATTCAGTGATGAAGTATTTTGTTAAATTTAAATTGCATTGGGCACTCCCATTGTGTTTTGGAATCTAGTTGGTGTGTGCGCAGTCTGTAATGATCCTATACTTAACATAAAATTACTTGGACTTGTTTTAGCATACATTATGAAATTGTGTCTGCTGCTGATGTTGTGGCATCTTTCTTCAGCGTTTTGCACTGACCACAACTTTCTTTTGGAATCCAGCACTATTTGTATTAAAAGTGAAAACAAAATAGCAGTTCAGGGGTGCAAACTCTTCTTCAGAGCATGAAGCAAAAATAAAACACAGACTGTACAGAATCGCAAGCCAGTTTAATTTTAGTCCAAAATTAAATCCCAGCAGCTTCCACCTGTCTGGATTTTCAGTAGATTATCCCCAGACTGTCTCAAGCTCATTCAGGTTGTCTTTTCTCTTCTCTTCTGTTCTTTTCCACAGAGCTCTTCTTAGGCACAGATTCCTCCTGCTATGAGAGATCAAATTCTCTAATCTCCAGGGCAGTAGCCCTCTTTTTATACATTAAACTAACCAGGACATTGCTTGTTAACAGCACTGTTTAAAGAAGTCTTTCTACCTAAAACAGAGACATACCTACCTTTTCTTAAAGAAGTGAAGAAACTCCAGCTGTACTCGGTTGCATACTGCCTACTCAGAGGTGATCTCTGCCTGACATACAAGGCCATGTCCAACCCAGAATTGATGGACATGCTCTACCTAAAGAAAACCATATCCCCTCGAGCCACATGCTCTAGGGATCTAAACCTCACCACAACAATAAATAGGATGTGCTGGAGGGATAGATTCCTGTCCCAGGGACTTCCCATGCACTGGAACAAGATTCCAGTCTAAATTAGGCAGAGTTCCTCACTAACCCTCTTCAAGGGAAACCTTGACGAGTGGATGGGAAACAGAACGTTTACCCCGGGGATCTCTTCAATGGCTCTGCTGGACAGAGGCAAAGGGAACTAATCTAAGGGGGCAGCGAAAGCCAACACATTCTGGCTAGGCTTATAAATGCCTTTGGGCAGATAGCCTAGTACCTACCTATGAACCTATGCAATATTCATATTTTTACAGCAATATTTACAATATTTATGACAGAATAGTTTTTGACACATTATATTGACACATTGTATTGCAATACAATTTACAATATAATTTACACAACATCATTTCTCTGACATCCTAGAGCAAGACTCATCACATTATGTTACATTGATCCACCAACAGGCCCACAAGATGGGTTGTGGGTCCTGGAGAGGGCTTCTGCATAGCACTGGTATGAGCCCTTTGTTAGTTTTATTGAGGTCAAGAACCTTACCCACTCCATTTCTACAATTTCATCTAGCTTAGGCATCGGTTAGGTATCAGATTTTTAAATTCTGCTCATCTGCCTAAAATCTTTCAGAATAACAACACAGGGGCTGTTCCATTCTTTTGACTCCTGTATCATCAGCACCTTGAGCAATTTTTGCACTTCCTCTGGCATTATGTAAGGTCTTAAGATAAACTTTTTCCTGGTGTTGTCTCAATATGGTGTTGAATCAGGTCTGTTCTTCCAAGTAGTTCTAAAAACACTTCTCGTTTCTTTCACAATATCTAACAGTCTATAAGGATGCCTGCACATGTCAGGTGCATGACATATAATAACTCAAAAGAAATGAACCATGTTGAGACTTAATCTAACTGGGTGGCGAAAGCCAAACACACTCTGGCTAAGCTTATAAATGCCCTAGGGCAGATAGTCTAGTATCAACCTATGAACCTATACCCCTGGGATCTCTTCTGTGTCCCTGCTTGACAGAGGTACAGTAAACTAACCTTAAAAGGGCTACCTTCTGTGACTTGCTATACAGAAGCACAGTCAACTAATCTAAAAGGGTGGCGAAAGCCAAACACACTCTGGCTAGGCTTATAAATGCCCTAGGGCAGATAGCCTAGTATCAACCTATGAACCTTGTGGTACTTGACTACTTACAAACTGGAGGTAGAGTGCTAACTGGTTCCAGCTTTCACCAATAACCCATCTGTCTTGGGATGGCACACTGAGCTTTTTTTTAATCACTTGACCTTTAAGGAATTCTGGAATTTAATGGAGTCAGCAAGTATTCATTTGATATAACATTCTGTAAATCAGTATCTCCCTTGCTATAGATTTTGCATTAGCCTTACATATGAGGATATCCTCAAGGTACTTAGTTGCATAGTCCAAAATAACCAAGATGTATTGAAACCCATTGCAGGATTTTACCAATGGCTCAATAATTTCTATGGCAATGTGTTCAAATAGCACCTCTGTGATATGCACTGGAATCAGATTTTTAAAACCTTGATGATAGCCTGTCTTCTGGCATTCAGGACATCCAACACAGAAGTTATCAACATTTTCATTATTTCCATCCCAAAAAAAATGTGCTTGGACCTGTGCTTCAATCCTGTCCATTCCTTGATGTCCTCCTTGTACATAACAATGTACTAACCTCATCACTAGGTTTCTCAAAGGTTTGGGCACTAATAGCTGATGTACTACTCTACTGTATGCTGTCTTTGCTTACTCTGTACAATGTCATTATATTACTCCAAGTGCCATCTTCTGATTTTTCCTTTTTTAAACTTTATTGAATTTGCCTAGAGAACAGCCAACCCTGGAATTTCTTCTGGATTAGTCTGTTGTGAGGCAGAATCACTGCTTCTTCTCTTGTCAAAACAGACATGAGGTCTCAGTGTCTAATTCTTCTCCTAAGAAAGAAACACCAATGTTAATATGCTTTCATATCAGCTGCTAGGTCTCTGCCTCATTCATTTTATTTGTCTCTTTCCTTTTATGACCCTGAGGCATAGAACCACCTTTCTTCTTCTTTGTTTTCCTGTATTTTGTACCAAAGGAATTTCACTAGGGCTCTGTTTAAGTGTATCTTCTCTTTCAACATATTTGTCTCTCAGCATACACTACCTTCTCCTTTTCTTTTCTTTCCTTCTTTAGGTTAATGTCCTTCAGCCTCAGTATGACTGAACACCACCATTTCAATTTATTTTGCTTTTATTTTTGCCTTGCTTACAAATAATTGCTGCATACAGTCTTTCCTTATTTATGGTCTCTGTCTTACACTGACAGGTATGGGACTAGAACTCTAACCAGGTTCTAGTTCATCATCTTTAATGACCTAGTGAAGGGGAAATAAAACCATGTACTGTTTCTTTCTCTTTAACCACCCTACTGAAATAGTTCTTATTGTTATATACTCCCATCTTAATCAATCACTTGCTGCTTAGAATTCTACATTTCTGGAGCTTTCTATTTTAAATTGACAGAAGGTTTAGAATTCTACTCAGGATGTATGTTTATAATTTCCATTCTAAAGGCTAAAACCTTGCTTATGATATAAATAAGACCTGTTGAAGAGACACGTATGAATCCCAGAGACTACCCCTTCTCTGGAACAGGCTTCCCATTCATGTGAAGTAGAGTTCCTCCTGAACCAATTCAAGTGTAACAATTGGACAACTGGGTGGGGAACAGGAAATTCATCCCTAGTTTGGCTTGGTTTGGTTTGGTTTGTAATGGTTCACCTCCCAGGCCTCTGCTTATAAATGTTTTACCTCCCAAAACCCTGCTTACACTTATCAAGGGTACCAGAACTTGTCAGAGATTTGTGATGCATAGCTAGGCTTAAAAATGCCCTTGTGGTAATTAGCCTAGTAAGCACCTATTAACCTATGAACCTATTTTCTACAGTTTATAACTTCATTCCATTTCATGAAATACATTTTTTCATGAGTGATTCATTCTCTTTAGTTATGCTAGTTATTTCTATATACTTTCAGGCTGCAACGGCACTTCTACTATCTGTCTTTTGTGTAGCACTTTAAAGTTGTTGCATTTTAATGGGTCACTCCCTTTCTTCTAATGGTTCTACGCTTGCAGGCTACTCTGTTATATCTGTGTGCTAACATATCCCTTTAAATGGTGTAGTTTCTTGCATGCACTGTATTGTAAGCCAAATTGTTGTACTTGTAGAGCTTTTTAAAAGCATTTCTTGATTTTTGATGGACTCATACATTATAATAAATGTGTCTGGTGGTTACTCCCCCTTTTCCAGATTATTTACTTGCTGTTTCTTCTCCTCATATTGATAACATTGCATGTCAAAATGATTACCTTCTGCAAAATACACTTTAGAAATCTTTAAAGTGTAATTTTTTTCTTGTTATCACATATTTTATTAAATTGGGGACTACATCAACAACATAAATTACCCTTACAAATACAGTTAATATGGTAATAGCTCATCATAGGTTGTTACTAGGCATGCAGCCCAGGAGATCACTGAGGAGGTTATATCAATTTCCCAATTACTCCAGAGCACTATCTGGTTAACTGACTTACTCAATCACACAGTAGGCTAATGAAGGCCAAGAAAATAAAACCCTGCACCACAGGAAGTAGTTTGTTTCCAGGGAATATGTCAATCATCTGTGCAAACTGCCAGGTAATAATTAATCCACCTACCTGACATAAGAATAGAACCCACTGAGTATACTACCTGTTGAGCTATTGACACTTAGTGTAATAAACACTAATCTAAGCATGTGAACTGGGAAAAGAACACAGCCTTCTGACTTTTCAACATGAAAGAAACATGTTCTTTCTGTTGAGTTGCTAACATAGTTTATGTTTTTAATTGAGTAATGGGATATTTCCCCAGTCTCCATGAACACAGACTATTTCAGTTGCTTTATTACTATGGGTCTTCTTTCTGCATGCATACTGTTCCTTTATAAGCATAGTCATACTGCTTGAATCCCAGTCATCAATTAAGACATTGCTCTTAATTTTCCAAAAGCATAATAGATAAGGTCTGACTCATCTACTCTGATGGACAGTTTATCACATTCTATAAGTTCCAACATAATTCCTAACATGCTTTTCAGTGATTCTGAGTTTCACAGCTAGTACTGAGTTATACATACTGGTACAATATCTAACTATGTGACTCCAAATTTTACATATAAAATAGAGTAGGTCTGTAGCTGTTCCTTTCTGTTTGTTATCAAAATGTGACACAGATTTTTACCAATGGTTTAGACTGTGCATTTTAAATATAGTTGCATTGCAGGGCCATCTCTCTAGCAATACAACAAAATCTCTAGTGTCCTCAGGGTCATTTTGGAATATCCATTTCTTACAATAGCAAGCAAAGCCCTTTTAACTCACTCAGGTCTAAAACACTATTTTTGTATGCATTCAGTTCACACCCATGCTACCTTATGGTGTTCAGAACTTTTTTAGGTCTGGTTTCTTTAACTAAGTGAATTACGAGCTAATAATAAGCATTATTAAAAAGGGCAAGGAGTTATTAACAAAATGACACTATGCTTATAAGTCTAGGATGTCCAGCAATGGATAAATTATTCTTTTCCACTTATTATTCTATATTTTCAGATTTATGTTTATATTTTTTTAACCTCCAGGTTGGTGGCAAAGCACGAAGCATCAGAGACTATCCATGTGCAACTAACAGTGGGTAAAACTGCCTTAAAGTTTATAGCCTGCTACAGACCACCCTCCCAAACCCAGGAACCCCACTCGGCCTTCCTGAGAACACTGGAAAATATGAAGGTCTCTCCAAACACCATTATATTGAGTGACTTCAATTACCCAAACATAGACTGGGAGCATTACTCTAGCTCCAACACCCTAGCCCAAAAGTTCCTAGAATTTATAAACTCAAATGCTATGGAACAACTTGTTACCACTCCCACAAGAGGGGAAAACATACTGGACCTGATCATCACCAACATGGGGACTCTGTGCTCCAGACCAGAAGTGTATCCCTCACCGGTAAGATCAGACCATAAACTAATCTCACTGGATATTCACATCCCGACCCCACCCCCTGCCCAGAAAACCACAGTGAAAAACTTCTCTAAAGCAAATTTCACACTCCTCAAAACCGAGGTGGAATCCTTCAAAGCCCCCGGGCCTGTGGAAAATACGTCCCTGACCGCAGAAACCTTTATAAACACATTCTATGAACACCTTCAGGAATGCATGGATCATGCGATCCCAAATAAAACCAAGACCCAATCCTCCAAAGGAAGACGTCCTGTCTGGTGGACCCCAGCCATAAACAAACTATACAATAGAAGGAGGAAGCTACTAAATGATAGAGCAAAATCCCAAAAAGGGAAGGCATCACTGATCAGTATTAGCAAAAAACTATGGGCACTCATAAAATCGTCTAAGGCCAGCTTCGAGAGAAAAATTGCACAGGACACTAAGGATAATCACAAGGCTTTCTTAAGTTATGTTAGGAACCTGGGTGGTAATTCCCAGATATGCTCAGAATTAGTCCAAAATGACAAAAAATACACTGAACCCACAGACATTGCCAACATCCTAGCTGACAGGTACAGCGCAAACTCCCCCCCCCCCCCGCCAAAAGAGCAAATATCTATCCCAGCAGAGTGCTGTTCCCCTGACATCTCAGATGCTCAGGTAAGAGCCGCCCTCTCCAAAGCAAAAAACACAGCATCAATGGGACCAGACGGTGTCCAGGGCTGCATCCTACATGAACTCCAAGAAGAGCTAAACCCAAACATAAAACTACTGTTCAATCTCAGCCTTACTACAAGATATGTGCCCAAAGAGTGGTGTACAGCAACAGTGGTCCCTCTCCATAAAGGTGGTGCCTCAACGGATCCTGGAAACTATCGCCCCATAAGCCTGACTAGCTTGGTCTGCAAAGCTATGGAAAGGATCATCATGGACCTCATAAATAAAGATATTGGGGACCTACAGACACTGAATCCTTCCCAGTTCGGCTTTGTTAAGGGCAGATCCTGCCTCTTAAACCTGGTTGATTTCTTTGAAACAGTCACCAAGGCCATTGATGAGGGGAAGGTGGTCCACACAGTCTACCTGGACCTCGCAAAAGCCTTCGATACAATACCCCACTCCAGCATTATAGATAAGCTCACCAGCTTAAATATCAATCCCTATGTCACTAGATGGATTGCAAACTGGCTCAAGGACAGAACCCACATGGTTAGAATTGCTGGAGCCATGTCAGACTCCAAACCAGTTACAAGTGGTGTCCCACAAGGCTCAGTCCTGGGACCTCTCTTGTTCGGTATATATTTCTCAGAGGTACAGGCCAACACGGAAGGACTGTGGCTGACCAAGTTCGCAGATGACTGCAAACTGGGCGCCATAATCGACTCTCCAGCCAACACAAGCATCCTCCAAAAGGGCCTCATAGAAACAGACAACTGGTGCCAGAGCCATGGCCTCAAGCTAAATGCTAAAAAGTGTATAGTCATCCCCTTTGGCAAAAACAAAGTGCCCACAAATTACCACATAGGTAGTAATCCATTAAGTACAGAAGAAGTAATTAGGGACCTGGGGACCCAAGTTGATAGCAATCTCTCATTTGACAACCACATGGCCAAAGTGGTTAGAAAAACATTTTATATAGCCCACCTAATCATGAAGGGATTCACATCTAGATCAGGGGAGGTCATCGTGCCTCTTTACTCATCCCTCAACAGGCCCATAATTGAGTACAATGCCCCTTTTGGGATGTACCTTACCAGACACCTGCAGCAACTGGAAAGACCCCAAAAGTACCTCACCAAGAGGATCAAAGGGCTCAAACAGATGCCATATGCTGCCCGGTTAAAGAAACTCCAGCTCTACTCAGTGGCATACCGCCTGTTCAGAGGCGATCTGTGCCTGACGTATAAAGCCATGTCCAACCTGGAATTAATGGACATGCTGCACCTCAGAAAATCCAAATCCCATCGAGCTACGCCGAGAGAGTTGAACCTCAGCACTGAAATAAGTAGGACATGCTGGAGGGACAGATTCATAACCCAGAGGCTCCCTTCACTCTGGAATAAAATCCCAGTCCAGGTTAGGCAGAGTCCCTCATTGACTCTCTTCAAGAGGAATCTTGATGAGTGGATGGGAGATCGTAGGTTTACCCCGGGTATCACTTCTGTGTCACTGTTAGACAGAGGCACAGTATACTAACCTCGAAAAAGGGCATAGCAAAATAAATTTAAAATGGGTGGCGAAAGCCAAACACATTCTGGCTAAGCTTATAAATGCCCTAGGGCAGATAGCTTAGTATGAACCTATGAACCTATGAACCTATGATAGACCTACATGTTATTGAGATATATGGTATAAACACCAATGTGGGAGACAGGATAATTCACTGTCAGTATTGGTTTATATCTCATTATATGGGAAATATTGTTAGTTGTGTGCTAGTGATTATGAAAATAAGCAATATTTCCATATGTATTTAATAATTCAAAAACCAAGTGACTTAAAACCTGTTGCATGATGTTGATAAATGTTTAGATGTTGGTGAAGAAAACCATCTTTCATATTTGCACTGTAAGTTGCACATCTTGAGAGATATCTAGTATTATTTGTTTTGCTAATTCTATGACTAAGCATATATTTTCATATTTTTTCAAATATCTCAATAAACATACACTTCTAAAGGAATTTCTTGTCAAGTGAAAGCTTATGTCTGGTTAACAAA
This sequence comes from Protopterus annectens, assembly GCF_019279795.1. Classification (NCBI taxonomy): domain Eukaryota; kingdom Metazoa; phylum Chordata; order Ceratodontiformes; family Protopteridae; genus Protopterus; species Protopterus annectens. The sequence continues at coordinate 315,105,788 of NC_056730.1, forward strand.
CGTTTTCTAACAATATATGTCTAAGTTGTACTGTTTCCAAGATATGAAAATTTGTTTGTGAAAGTTTACAAAAATATAATTTGGATTTGTGTGCATTATGATATAGTACAGTATTTATGGAAAACCCTACGAATACACTATTCTCACTGTAAAGAACACTTCTTATTGATAGCATCGCTATTTGTACAGTTTTAATAGCTTTTATTGTTCAAAATATTTATATTTCTTTATACTTTTTAAGTTTATTTTTCAGAAAATGCTCTAGAATGTAAGATGTGTTTAGGCTCCTAGAGGTGTGACATTCCACACCACACAGGTGTTAATGATTTCAATTTATCAATGGTTAACATTTCAATCATTTTACTTTTAGTGTTTTGATCCTCTGGATCTACCCATAGTTTAAGTACCTGCATTAAATTACATAATTAAGATTGTATCATTTTGTTAAGAGAGAATGATAATGTCCAGCTATGAAACTTTTGAACTTTTGTCTCAGAGGTAACACCAGCTAACAGTACGTTTTAACCTTATAATAGTTGATATTCAGTGCCTTCTATAGCAATGAAAGTCTTTAACAGTTCCCCAGTTAGCTGGGCTGAGAGATTTCTAAATTAGTAACTCTGTTTCTATCCCTGCAAGTGGGCATACTGTTTGGAGGCCATGATGTACTTATAGGTTCATAGGTAGGTACTAGGCTATCGGCCCAAGGGCCTACATAAAACTAGCCAGCAAGGTACCATAGCTTACGCCACCCAAGAAAGTTATTTTCCTGTGCCACTGTCCAGCAGAGACACAAAAGTGATCCCCAGGGTGTATTTCCTGTTTCCCATCCACTCATCAAGATTTTTCTTGAAGAGTGCTAATGAAGAACTTTGCTTGACATAGATGGGTAGCTTGTTCCAGAGTATAGGAAGTCTCTGGGACAGGAATCTATCCATCCAGCATGTCCTGTTTATTGTGGTGACAAGGTTTAGGTCCCTAGAGCATGTAGCTTGGAGGGATTGGGATTTCTTTAGGTGTAGCATGTCCAACAGCTCTGGGTTTGACATAGCTTTATATGTTAGGCAGAGATCACCTCGGAGTAGGCGATATGCTACGGAGTAAAGATGGAGTTTTTTGAGGCGGTCAGTGTAGGGCATTTGTTTGAGGCCAGTAATCCTCTTTGTGAGGTACTTCTGTGGCCTTTCCAGCTGCTGCAGATGTCTTGTGAGGTACATTCCAAAAGGGGCATTGTACTCTATAATGGGTCTAATGAGTGACGAGTAGAGGGGAACGATGACCTCTTTTTTCCTGGATGAGAACCCTTTTATGATGAGGTGTGCCATGTAGAAGGACTTTCTGACTACTGTGGTGATGTGACTATCAAAGGAGAGACTACTGTCCACCTGGGTCCCAAGGTCTCTTATCACGCATTTGGTGTTAAGTAGATTGCTGCCTATGTGGTAGTTCATGGGTACAGAGTTTTTACCAAAGGGGATGACACTGCACTTTTTGGCATTGAGCTTGAGGCCATGGTTCTGACACCAGGCATCTTTCTCAGTGAGGCCCTTCTCTAGGATGTCCACATCATTTGGGGACTTGACTATGGCTCCTAGTTTGCAGTCATCTGTGAACTTCATCAGCCAGAGGCCTTCTGTGTTAGCCTATACTTCAGAGAAGTAGATACCAAACAGGAGAGGTCCCAGGACGGAACCCTGTGGTACTCCACTTGTCACTGCCTTGAGGTCAGATTTGGAGTCTGCAACTTTTACAGTGTGGGTTCTATCAGTGAGCCAGTTGGCAACCCATCTTGTGACGTAGAGATTTATACCTAGTTTAGTGAGTTTAGCTATAATTCCAGAATGGGGGATGGTGTCAAAAGCCTTGGTGAGGTCAAGATAGGCTGTGTGAACCACCTTACCCTCATCCACGGCTTTGGTGACTGCCTCAAAGAAGTCGATCATGTTCAGGAGGCATGATCTGCCTTTCACAAATCCGAACTGGGTGGGATCCAGAATTTGGAGGTTACCAATGTCTTTGTTTATGAGTTCCATGATGATACGTTCCATGGCCTTTCAGACCAGGCTCGTCAGGCTAATAGGTCGATAGGCATTGGAATTTATGAATTCCAGAAAACATTGAGCAAAAGAGTTGGTACATGAGTAGTTTTCCCAGTTAATGATGGGGTAGTTGAAATCACCCATTATTAGGGTGTTGGGTTGTACCCTAATATTTTCCTGTGGATCAAGAAATGAGGAGTGGGAATCTTGGGGCATGGTGGGGGATCTGTAGCAAGTTACAGTTTGGATTGCAGTCTTGCCCAGAGTTAGTTCCACTTGGATAATATCAGATGCATTATACTGAGCAACTAGCATGGAGCTGTGGGTATCCTTAATGAATATGGACACACCTCCGCCTTTAGTGTTTCAGTCCAGGTTAGGTGGCCGAAAGGTGTGGTATGAATTATAGCCTGGTAATGCAGGGGTACTCTCTGGGGCCTTGAACCAGATCTCTGTCACTGCACAGATATCAATGTTCTCCATTTTAAGGAGTGCCTCGAGTGAATGCATTTTGAGGTTTAGACTTCTAGCATTGAGTAGCATTACCCTCAGATTTTGATTGCTTGTACCTGTCATTTGAACCTTGCCTAAAAAAGGCACTATAGGGGTGGCAAGAGCCTTAACCAATATCCAGAATCCCAAGGGAGACAGGTGCAGGCCATCTCTGGCAAAGCGTTGTGGTCTGTCAATCATGTCATCCCAGGCAGACAGATACTGGATCCCCTTAGAATGACACCAGAAGCTTAGCCAATTGTTGAAGTCAATCATTTTGTTCTTGTACTGTGGTATCATTCTGGGTGATGACAGGATGCTAGTCAGGGATAGGGTCATACCTGTCTGGGCTACAAGATCGGAGAGCTCCTCCATGTCTCTTTTCATGTAGTCCAACGAGGTACATCACAGGTCATTCACACCAACATGGACAATGACAGAGTCATATTTATACTTGTTGTGGAGTGACCTGAGTGCATGCATTATGTGGCAGATCCTGGCACCCGACAGACAGCTGACAGCAACCTTCTCCTTGTTTAGCCTGGTGAGTGGAACATCAGTGTGCCTGACTATAGAGTCACCTATGACTAGAGTGTTGGGTACATTGTTATGCCTTATGAGCTGTGGTTGGGTGGCACACTGAGTTTGTGGACTATGTGTCATTTGGGTTGGTTTTGGGGGGCGGAGGTTGCATGCATTTCTGCTTTGGAGCTCTCTGTTGCTTGAGAAGATTTTTATTGAGAGCCTCAGTGAATGCAGGTGTGTGTTTTGTGTTGCTATGTGTGTATTTTGGTGGTGTAGGTTTTGAGGGTCTATGTGATGAGTGTGGTGTGGTGCAAGTGTTTACCTTCTCCTCTTGACTGTCTAGTCCAGTCTTGGGTGAAGAGAGCTTTGCTTCCAGTTTGGCTATATAAGTGCATCTCTCACAGTTTGTAGTGTTGGGTGGTAGGAGGAGAGGGCTGTCTGTTTACATGAGGCAATTGCTGCATTGCACCAAGATGCCCAGATTCATCAGGTAGACAGGAGAAAACACTGGGAGCTGACCCTTAGACATGTCTGGATATGTGCTTATTTAAGTACTAAAAACTGTTTTTCTCTAGACAAGTGAGGAAAGTTGAGTGCTGTAGTAATTTGTAGCTTATTTAGTGCTTACAATGAAATATTGTTAGGCTAAGATTGTTTTTTTTCCTAGATTTGCATTTCCTTTCCTTTCAATGAGCTGTTGTTTTAGCTAATGTAGTATTAACATAATGTGGAAAACTGGAAAATATGTATGGCCTTCTGGCACATGTTCTGGCTGAATAGGGTCCATGGAACAGTCCATTTGCCCACTCAGTAAACAAAATAAGTACAAAACCAATGAACAGCACCAAATAAATACATAAATAAAATACAATTTAGCACTAAAAAACACACTGATACTCACACAATCAACAAATAAAATAAAATGCAAAAAAATAAAAATGATTTCCAGTAACTGACTGTTCCTATGAATGTAAGATATCAAAGGTACTTCCAAAGCTGGCCATGAAGTCTAGGGCACAATACCGACTACATCTCTTCATCCAAAGCCAATTAGATCCCCACCTAACCTAGCCTAAACCCACACAAAAGTAAATAAAAACAAATCTGAAAAAATGGAAAAAACAACATCAATTAAAATCATGTAAAAGAAAATGAGTCCAGCAAACTAATCTGCAGAACCCTCAATGGCAGGAGAAATAGCAGCTCAGTTATTCAAGAGACTAAAGACACAATATGTTAGCAAATAAAAGAGACAAAAGTATTAAAAATAATAATCTGATATTACTACACCTCTCCATTAATAAGAACCTAATCATTAGTCTCAATATGGAAAGAAAAAATTACAATGCATCAGTCAATTGAAGTCAGTAGAAAACAATTTTATACACCAAAAAGCTAGATAGAAAACAGTCGATAAATGAAATTTATGGGGACTTGGAGTCTAGTAAATGAAATATCTGATACTCTTGAGGTATGAGAACTCATTTTGTTACTTGTGATTTTGTCACATGTTGCAAATCTCATCCATAAATCCAAATATTTAACACTCAAGACTCTCTTATATTTCATGTGTGTGTGTGTGTGTGTGTGTGTGTGTGTGTGTGTGTGTGTGTGTGTGTGTGTGTGTGTGTGTTTGGTATATGTGCATGTGTTTCTGTGTTTGTGAATACAAGCATGCTCACACATGCACAAGCATGCATGCACATCTATCCTAACAGCGGACACGAATAAAGAGGGATTTTATTATTCCTCTCACATCACCAAACCTTTATTACAATCTCTGCTGAATCATCACTAGCTTATTACTGTATTTGGTATGTTATCTTTTCTACAAAAACTCATCTAAATCCACTTAATTTATACTACTTACTAAAAATTAATCCTAAACATCACACACTGAATGCACAAGCATCTTACAAACTTCCCAGCCTATTTAAAACACCCTAAATTCAAATCTGCATATACTTTAATGCATAAATATTAAAATAAGATAAAACATAAAAGTAAAGCAATGACTGTATCACAATATTCTCTGTCATACTTTGTGGATCATGTTTCCAATGCTTCTCAGCTACTTCAGTATTGTAATGTTTGCACAATCCCAAATGCACAGTCCTGCCACATTATTATGCCTTTCAGTATACAGGCCCTCTGCCATTAGTGAAAAACACCCAGCAACAAGATGTATGACTGTTTCCGGTTCTGTTTTACAGAACCTGCATTTATGTTTCTCCCACATTTCCAATGGAAATTGTAAACCGATGTATATGTAGTTCACTATCCTGTTCCACTAATATTAACCTTTCATCTTTTGCTTTAAATTCACCTCTCCTTAACCATTCCTGCATCAGATCCTGACCAACATGAGGTTGTTTGCTGAGTTTTCTATACTTGCAAACTATATTTATGCCTTTTCCCCATTTCTTGCCTTCTCATCTGATCCTTCTTCATATATTCTTTCTTTTGTTTTTTGGCACATTCAGTTGCTGCCTGAATTTTGTCTACTTGTGGTTTAGTTTCCATTCCCACTTGACACCGATATTCTTCTGTTAAACTAAGCAGGAAGTCATCTGAGATTTGTTCTCTTCATGTTTCAACACTTTCACTATGTTTAGATCTGATGAAGTCAGTAGATATGTATGCAGTCCTACGACTGCAGATCTATACTTTTAATCAATTTCGAGGAGGCCCATACTTCAGAATGAGGAATATATAATCTTCATTATATTAATTTATTTGTAAAAAAAAGTTACATTCAGATACCTCACATGTAAAATACACACACACAAACATACACAGGGCTGGATTCCAAATGAAAGTTGTGGATAGAACAGCACACAGAAGGAAGATGCAAGCTCACCAGCAGTGGAAGTGATTCCCTAACATATGCTAAAACAAGGCCAAGAAAGTATCTATTAAGTGTAGGATAATTATGGACTCCTGTCATGTCTGCCATATTCCAAACCACAACAGATGCACCCAATGCAACTTAAATAAGACAAAAAATTTCACCAACAATTTTCTGAAAGCACTTGGTGGAGGCCGTATGTGCTTTATCTTAATGTCACTGTATTCCACAAATTCTTAGAAATCTTATGGAATCCACAAACCTTACTTAAAAAAATGCAACTGGCATTTAATGCACTACAGTAAGCTGGGGCACTGCAAGTCATAATAGAGGACAATCTTCAAATGCATCCCAGAAGGCATCCAGCTCTGTGACTAGGAAATAATAGGTAGATACAGATTAGACAGTGAGCTGGAACAGTCTGTGAGTAGGATGTCTGCAATCCATATGTATGGTTGTAGTCTGCAGGGTAATCCAATACCAAAAGAAAAACTGTACCCGAGCTGAGGTATACTGGCCTCTGGCACATTTCAGCAGCCTATGGGAGATGTTGTAGGAGTGTCCCAGACAGCTTCCAGTTGCATCATGTCACATTTCCCTGCATCAATGTACACCAATGTGTAAGAATACATCCACTTCCCAACAGCAGTCATGGAGAGCAGTACTGCCATGCAACAGTTCTATGCCATATCCAACTTCCCCCTTGTCAATATACCCATATCTCAATTAAAACCCCAGTTGTAACTGATGCTGAACAGTACATCCGTAGAAAGAGGTGGCTATCACTCAGTTGTCAGGCAGTGTGCTCAGCAGATGACCTCATTACTAACATCATGACAACACACACCAGCAGTCTACATTATGCTGCAATATGGAAGGAATGCGGGCTGATGGCCACTTTCCAACATGGTGAAATTCCTGAGGGACTACTACTCGGTAAGAAACCTGTCAACATTAAGCATGAGGACAAAATATGTGTTATCTCCTTCTTACAAACAGGTGATTGGTTATCCATGGAGCCTTGACTAATAATGCCATACAGAGTCCTAGGTATAATGCCATACCATCCCTGCAGAGGATTCATACAACAGGGCATGCATCATAGCATGAAACACCATCAAGTATGTATTTAGCAGCTGAAAGCAAGATTCAGATGTCTGGACACTTCTCGGGGCACACTGCAATATACACCAGAAAAGGCATCAGAGATGGTTACAGTGTATGCCATGCTATACAGCATAATAAGAACAAAACATGGTTGCTTACCAGTAGCAGGTGTGGGTAACCTACCCCAAGAACCCCAGATGTCTGATGATGACATATCAGAGCTATCATGGGATGATAAGGAGGACAAAGGGGTCAGAAGAAATAGGAATAGATGACAGAAGATGCAACCATTTGTTCTAGCTCAAGTAACACAGCAATGTCTGACTCATACCTTTGAGTCATGACAAGCCACACATATACATGTACGCAGACTAAATAGTGATGCTCACATGTTACTCCACAACAGCAGCACAGAGCACAATTAAATGAAAGAAACCATTAATTGTCAACATTGAACATCATACATAACAGAAGCATAAGGTATATGATTAAGATTCAGAGGAAACAACAGTGCAGGAAATTTCTCTGCAAGGTACATCACCAAAGATGACCACACAGGCAAATCTGTAGCACACAGGAGGTATGTACAATAGCAGGTGTCATTGGACAGGTAGGATATCATCATACACATAACTAGCATGGTACATTATCCATGAACAAGCCACTAACACAAGTAATCCCGGCCCATGTAGAGTAAGGAATGTATCAACATAAACATACCTGAAAATTAGGGTTGTACACAAACACTAATGTATCATGCATAACATTGTGTGATGTGTACCAGTGTGTTAACAACACAGTAAAGATTTTACAGCAGCTTGAGTAACTACAAACATCCCATGGACCAGCCAAAAGATAAACACAAACAAGCATCACATTGCATGCCTGATTTGGCTACATACAATAGAAGGACTAGGGATGTCCAAAATATTATCCTTAAAAATTGGAGGTTATTGTCAGCTGTACCTGAAATCAGGGATGTTATAGGTGATAGACCAAGTTTCTCATTTAGAAATAGTAAAAATTTGAAGAAACACTTATGCTATAAGGATTTGCAAGTTGTGGAAAATAAGTGTAGTAACAAAATAGGGACTTCCCCATGTTTTAACTGTGTATGCTGCCCTGATGGTGCAGTGGTTAGCATTGCCACCTCCCAGCAAGAGGTTCTCCGGTTCTATCCTTGGCTGGGGTGCCTTCTGTGTGGAGTCTCCATGTCCTCCCTGTGGTTGTGAGGGTTTCCTCTGAGTGCTCTGGTTTCCTCTCACATCCTAAAGACATGCTGTAGGTGGATTGGACACTCAAAATTGGCCCTAGGTGTGAGTGTGTGCATGTGTGTGCCTTCTGTGGAAGGTTGGGTGCTGGGCTGGCAAACTATAAAACTCCACTGCCAATCATGAGCGGACAGGTGATCTGCTGTGGCGACCCCTAACCAGGAAAAGCCAGAAGAAGATGCTGCCCTGATATTCTTACAGATCCAGGATTTGTGCATCCTATGACTGGAAAGGTATATAATTTTAAAGTATTTGCTACATGCAATACTTATAATATAGTTTACCTTGCTACCTGCATGAACTGTACAGCTTTTTACATAGGGAAAATAATATTGTATTGGTGGACATAAGTCAGATGTTAGATGAAGAGTAGGCACTAATGCACTTCCAAAGCCTATTGATGAAATGGGTGATGAACACATTTTTAAATTTAGGGTGATAAATGTTGTCCCTAAAAACAGAAAAGGGGGTGACACAATAATATGCTAGAAATTAATGAGAATAAGTGGATAGCAATGCTTCAAGCAGATGCTAAACCTGAAATTAATATGGCTGTAAGCCTAAAACCTGTTTAGAAAAAAAAAAAACAGATGATTTTATGGAAATGAACTTGCTTATGTATGTTTGAATGTATTTTTAGGTATGTTCTATGTGAATGTTTTTATACCTATTAACTGTTTGGGGAGTTTTATTTTTCATGCATCATTTGAAATGTCTTAAATTTCAGAGAAGGTTTTGATTGTTGGCTGTGTCATGTGATGCAATTAAGCTTCATTATAAAAGGTAAAGGAAGTGTTTTGTTATGTTTTTTCACAGTGAGGAAGGATGCATGTCTGAAACCTTTGTGTTTTATTAAAGACATTTTGTTGTATTGAAGCTGCTATCAAGTGTTTCCTTACATTGGAATTTTTTTGTGTTTGATTTGGAATGTCACACAAAAGGCAATGCCTCAAAGCATAAGTTATTGGTGCAACATGACTCAGTTACATGTAGAGCATCAATGCCAGTGACTAGACAACATACATAGTACATGTATCAGTGCTGGGGATACAGCAACATAATGTATATATGTGGAATCAGTGAGCTATGGGAAGGCATACATGGGACCGACATGACAGCATGAAGACTGAAAATGGAAATAGGTATACAGACATGCAGCAAGCACTGAATGTGAGACATGTGCAGGGCCATATTAAAATGCCATAAGTGACACAGGTAAGCATACAGAGGCACACTTGTGCATGTGGGAATGGCAGGCAACAAGAAAATGTGTAGTGTAGCAGTCAATTCTGGATGACAAAGGGGACCTGCTGTTAACCATGTAAATATTTGCTGTATGTCAACTAGCAGGTGATGCAAACAAAGAAGCATGGAGTCACATATAGCATTACTGTTGTCAATATCTGTACTAACATACCCCAATGGCAAATAAGTACTGCATATCACAAACTGTAGCTAGTTACCTAGGTCAGATAAATGATCAGAAAAACCCTGTGGCATCAGACATTTGAAGAAACACCTACAAATTAGTCAGTGTTAAGCACAGCAGTCATCATTGCTATAGGGTTAGAATGAGACAACAGAACACACATTGAATCAACTGTCAATGTTACTCTAATGCAGACTAAGGTGTCCATGCTGCCTACTCATACTGTCATCCTTGTTGCTCCTGCCATGTGTGGGAGACACTAGGCCCATGTTGCCGTATTGAGGAGCTGGATGTGGTGACACTGGGACATAGTGTGGGTAGCAGTAGTACTGCAATGTGACAGTCTAGGCATGACTACTGTTGAAACAGATATGTGTGCACTTTGCTGCACAGACATGGATGTCCAAGAGCCATGTGTGGGTCTAATAAGAAGGAGTCTGCCTCTCCCCAGTGGAGGTAAAGTGCTTAGCACAGTTAGCACATGTAACACCCAGCTAGAACATTGGTTGCACACCAATGATTCACACTAACAGGATATAGAGACACTTATGTGACAAACAGTGCACATGTCAGTCAGATGTATCTGAGGAGGGAACAAGGCATCATGAATATCATAGGTCACAGGTGTGCTAAACAGTGCTGCCCAATATCAAGCAGATGAACAACCTTACCTGGTATGTCTGTATGTGCAGTTTCCAGGCCCATGACTTGTGGTGATTTATTTGTAGGTTAAAAGGGCACACAAACATCAACATGTGAGTATGCCCCACAGTCATGACAGGAGGCAGAGGCACACAACAACAACTATGGATCACACTAACAGGATATGGAGACACATGCTTGACATGTATTGCTGCTGTGCAGATGTTGAGGAACCTATGCAATGGAAAACAGCATCACACATGTTGCTGAGAGTATTATATATGTACTGTGTTGGTAAGATAGCAAGCTGTAACACTTACATTGTACACCCACATCAGGTGTGTTTTCACGTTCACATCCATGGTGTACTTCTGCTGCTGGAACACAAATATAACAATACAGTAGTAATTGTGATTTAACAATCTTTAATGAGAAATGGTGTGTGCTGCAGTATTTGTGAATGTGGAACATACCTGTACGTCCTGGAATACCTGCTTCAATACTTCCCCAGGTATCCGAAGATCTGGAGTGGTGGAATGATGTAAGGCCAGCAACATCGTTATCTCATCCAGGGGAGGCAAGAGTAGCCCACCTCCAGTAACACTGCTTGCCCTCTCATAATAGCAGAGTCTGTTGGCTGGATGGAGGATCATGTCAGAGCAATGCCACTGACAGGCCAGTTTGGATCAGTTGTGACTACCCACAGCTCTGATCATGTTTTAAGGTCTGTCCACAGTTGATTTTCTCCAGACAGTTTTGTCTGTCCATCCAGGAAGGGTTGTAGTCATGCTGGCACAAAGCCTCAATTATTATTTCATTCTCTTTGTGTGAGAAAGTATCTCCTCCATTTCTGATTGACATCTGGAAGACAGGGTGATATACACATCTTAGACTTTATAAATGGGCTCACATATTGACATAATAATGTTAAAAACAGATGTCAAGTGAATTGCTCACCTCTCATTTAGAATGCATTAGCTATGCAAAACAATCTATGTCATGTATACCACTGTTATGTAGAGATAATCTAAATGAACGTGAAAAAAGTAATCTATATGGGCTAACATCATCAGCAATCTACCAATCTATTTAACAATTTTGTACAGGTCACATGTGTAAAGGGGATTTGAACTCATGTTAGTGAATATTATAAGTAAGGGGCAAACACATAACCAATGGCACACAAATCCAGTTCTATAACAGTAGGTGTGTGCCAGATTTACATGCATATCCAAACACAAATAGTATGTGCACCTCAAGAATGTAGGATGCATTTCATATACTACCACAGACAATGACATAACATCATAAAACAATTAATGTCATTATATAGTACTCAACACGCATACTGGAAGTTATACAAAATCAGGGAAGAAAAAGATCATCATATTAAAATGAAGTGTTATACAGTCATGACTACATATTACCACAAGAAACAGCCATCCTAATGTTGTGTCTATTAGACTGTATAAACTCACAACTACTACATTACTAAGCATAAGAGAGTATCTGTAAATCAGTCACCGAACATATGATCTATGGGAATCCCAGTAAGTCATTGGTTTCTGTAAAACATACCACAGACTGTAGAGATTGGTCAGAAATAACTATGGACATGTTTAATTCCTTCCATATCTGTAGTTCACCAGAGCTGTTTCCTTTTTATCCATACAATGGCATATCAGAAAAATCTCTTTATCAATGATGGACAATTATCCACCTTTATGCGTATTGTTTAATTCTACCCCCCTCCCTTATATAACAGATAGATTGTAATGCAGACCGTTTCAAAAAATGTATATGCATAAAAACATGTATCAGTTGATAATGATGACACAGATATGTGATAACAATCTGTTCCACCACAACAAAACCAGCAGGTGACAGCTTACCTTATGAAGCTAGCTGTAAATCAGCTACATCATAAAGTGAGTTTAATTAAGCACATAGAGCTTTTAAGTACCATTTGTGTCATTCATAATTAATGCGGTTCACCAGTATTTGATGTTTTGGAATCCCATTTGTGACTGTTCACTTAAATTCTCAAATTCAGTACATTAACCACTGCTCGGAGTAAGAGTATGGTGTCCAGTGCAACTACCCAACAGGTATCAATATCTTTAACACATGCCCGATGCCCTCCAATAGTCCTCTACCATCTTATAAGCACCAACTTTAAAATATAATATTGATAAATTTACTGCTTATGCCATTGCTACCTGTAAACTGAATGGGACCTCAGTTAACATTTTGTGGAATGCATTTTTCAACAATTTGAAAAGGATGTCAGCCGAGAAGAAGCTTCAGCATGTCTGGGTGCTGAACTCAACAGAGGAGGAGGAGACTATCCAGATGCTCACTGTTTATGCTGGACATGAGCAGAAGATGTGAGTACACTCCAGGAACTTTGCAATGATAGATATATGGAATCAGATTGTAAGGGATCACCACAGATGGACTGGGATCTAATGGACTAGCATGCAGATCCGCCACAGCTATAATAACCTACATCAGAGGGACACAGAAGATCTTTGCTGGAGGGTTATAGAGGTCTGACACCAGCCAACAGATGCCTACAGTAAGTTACATAATCCACACCTTAACACCTACATTATCATGTATGTATTTTGTAAGTGTCTCTGTTGCTGTGACTCTGGTTCAAGTGTATTCCATGGATATCTGTATTGATAATAGCAATGAAAATTCAGCAATTTAAGTTCCATTCATTAAGGTGATCATTGCTGTATTGATGCAATATGAGATTATCAGCAACTGTACTGAACCAGTGGACAAATTATACAAGACTGTTGATTATGACTGTGTATTAATATGCACTTCACACATATAACCATTACTGATATTTCATAATATATGCGTTTATAATCTGTAATGCTCTGTGATGTCCAATAGCTCAAATGGTTAAGCAATATATATATATATATATATATATATATATATATATATATATATATATATATATATACATTAGCAAAGTAACTGCTGTTTTCCTGTGTGGGTTCAAATCCCATGGTAGCCAATTTTTGAAAATACTGGCAGATGTTCTTCGTCTCCCATTGCTGCAGTCCTTACATAGGGGTATTCCGCTGTCCACAATCGGCCCGAATACCAAAGGGCTAGAACCGGCGTCGGTCATCGGCGCCCGAGACTGACGTCAGTACGTGCCAGTACAAATGCACATGACCGACGCCATAACCTCAGTCTTTCTTGCCGCGTGGTCCTAAGCAGAAGCAGCATTTGCAAGTGCCGTTTGGCATTCTGGAATTGTCGGTTTTCGAGTTTCAGACCGGAGACCAAGTTGGGCTAAGTACCCCGTTGGGGACACTTTTGTCTTTTTCTTGCCTCAGTATTGACGGATGTCAGAAAAAGTTAATAACTGTATTTCTTGTGGGAAACAGATTCCTCATAGGGATTACCATTCACTCTGCATTCCTTGTTTGGGGCCTGAGCACGACGTTGTTGGGTGTCGCTTTTGTGCTACTTTTAACAAGCGTACTATTAAACGTCGGTTGGACTGTGCTAGGCTGGTGTTTGGTAAACGTTGTAATTACAACATGCCGTCGGATTCTCCGACGACTGGTTCTTCTAAGAAACGCAAAGAAAAGTCTTTGCGGTCCAAACAGGATGAGTCGTCCACTCCGGACGCCGGTTCTGTAGAACCACTGGCTACTTCAGCGGCTCCTTCTGAAAGTTTACCTGAGTCTCAAGGGGAGCCTTTGTTACTACAGGAAGTGGCTTCTCCTGTGTTAGGCCAGGCTGAGGGTGCTTCTCTGATGTCAGTGGTTCCCTCACCTCATAGGGTAGTTAGACCTCCTCCTTCTCAAAGCAAAGCCCATTCTAAGTCTAAGTCTGCCCCTGCTGGTGCTAGTCCCCAGGGTCCAGCTCCTAGGAAGCACATGTTAAAGATGGCTGAAGATTTGATTACTTTAATTAGGGGTTCTATGCCCCCTGCGAAGAGGCCCAGGGTAGAGACAGAGTTGGAGGGTTTGGTTCAGTCTTCCAATGAGTCAGATTCCTCTGTAGAAGAACTTCAGGATTTCCCTCCCTATTCTGATTCGGAGGCTGAGGACACTACTCCTCTCGTCCCCTCCAGAAGATTTTTCTTTCGCTGAGACTTTGCATTCCATGAGGGAACATTTCAAATGGGAGGGCCAGGATTATTCTGATTCTCGTAAAAGGCTAAGAGAATTCTTGTTTTTGCCTCAGCATAGGCCCTTGGCTATTCCCCCTGTACTGGATGTTGTTCAGGATGTATTTTCTGAGGCTGCCCTTAACCCAGATTCTCTGCCTCCTGCCCCGGTTAATCCAGATAGATACTACAGGGTTCCGGAAGCTCACAAGTACTTATATAAGAGTCCCAGGGCTGATCCAGAAACTATTACTCAAGGCCCCAAAGGTGTTAGGGCTTCTGTGGTTAGGAATCCAGTTCCTCTGGACAAGGATGCTAGGGCCCTGGATAGGTGGGGTAAAAAACTGTATACCTCTTCTACTTTGGCTATGAGAGCTTTAAATTGTCAGTTTCATATGCTCAGGTATCAAAATTATTTGCTGGGCCAATTGAAATGTAAAGTAGATGCTTTAGCTGAAGGTATTGAATGTAAGGAGCTTCAGGATTTAGTGCATGCTTCAGACCAAGTTGGTAAGCATTCTTTGCAGTGTGGTTTTGATGCTTTACAGGCTTCTTCCAGGGTGGCTGCTACTAGTTCAGTTGTTGCAGGCATGCCTGGCTTAAAGATCAGACCTTGTCAGAGCATGTTAAGGCTCGAATTATGGATGCTCCTCTACAATCTGATGTTCTTTTGGTCCTCCAGTAGAATCAGTTTTGAAAAAATGGAGGAAAAAGCTAAGTCTATGCAGACAGTTAAGGACTTTTACAGGTTCAGCCCCTAAGTTCAGTAGGAATTGGCCTGCTAAGGGATGGTCTTTCCCTCTTGGATTATCAATCTAGGGGCAGGTCGAGGCGAGGTAGAGGTAGGGCTTCCTCTCAGGGCCCTGTTACTTCTAGGTCTTTGAGTTCTTCTACCCCTTCTGCTGGGAGGGCAGGGGTCAGTCCTTTCGAAACAGACCCAATGACCCGTGTCTTCAGCTGCCGGACTCTGCCTTGCTGGCAGCTCCTCTAGGAGGAAAACTGGGACTTTTCAAAAGGAATTGGCATTTGGTTACCCAAGACAAATGGGTATTGGACATAATAAATCGAGGCTACAAATTTTATTTTCACACATTCCCTCATTTCAAAGGTATGCGGATGTGCCTCATCAGCAAAGACTGGAAGCACAGACACAAATTTCTTCTCTGCTTCAGTTGGGAGCAATACAGGAAGTACCTTCTGCAGAAAGAGGCACAGGGTTTTATTCCGTCTTTTCTTAGTGCCAAAGAAAGGAAATACTTGGAGACCAATTCTGGATTTGTCCATTCTAAACACCTTTCTGGAAATTCCAAAATTCAAGATGTTAACACTGCAACAGCTGTTACCTATGCTGGGCAAAGATCACTGGATGGTGACTCTGGATCTCAAAGAGGCCTATCTTCACATTCCTATCAGGCCCAGTTGCAGGAAATTCCTGAGATTTCGGAATGGGAATTTACATTATCAGTTCTCTGCATTGCCCTTTGGCTTGTCTACTGCGCCCAGGGTATTCACAAAAGTCCTGGCTCCAGTAATAGCTTTTCTCAGACTAACAGGAATTCAAATTTATCCTTATCTGGACGACTGTTTGATTCTGGCTCAAGGCAAGCACGAACTTCTTCAACATCTGCGGTATGTAATGACAGTTTTAAGATGCCTAGGGTATTCTGTGAACAAAATAAAGTCCAGTCTAGTACCCTCACAAGAGATGTGTTTTCTGGGTGTCAGACTGAATACAGCTGCTCAGATGGCATTTCTTACCCCGGACAAACAAAGAAATCTTCACCTATACTTCCAACAGCTATCAGTAATGTCCAGGCTGACTGCAAGGACAGTCCTTCAAGCCTTGGGGTTCATGGCATCTTGCATTCTAGTACTTCCCAATGCCAAACTGCATATGAGGAAGCTACAATGGTATCTCAAAAGCGTTTGGACTCAACACAGCCACGATTTGGACACTGTCATTCGGATTCTACCTTGCATTCAGAAAGAATTTCTGTGGTGGGCTCAGGAATGTCACCTAAACAAGGGGCTCTCTGTGACCCAACCAGAGGCAAGTCAGATATTGACGACAGACACCTCGGAGTCAGCCTGGGGAGCTCATTTCAGAGGAAAATGGATTCAAGACCTTTGGCCCCAGAGCTACTTCACTTGCATATCAACATGAAAGAGATGCTGGCAGTTCAATTTGCTTTGGAAGGATTCAAGAGCCTACTTCAACCAGGACTGGTGTTGATTCGAACAGACAACACAACTGTCATGTGGTACATCAACAAGCAAGGGGGAACTCATTCTTACCCTCTTTGCAGACAAGCAATGCTGTTATGGGAAACTGCTTTGAATCTGCACATCACTCTTCGAGCACAGTTTCTGCCAGGAGCACAAAATTCTTTAGCAGATGTTCTGAGCAGACAGATTGTGGATCCTCACTAATGGAAATTGGACCCTCAGGTATTTCTTCAGTTGACCATGGCTTGGGGAACTCCAGACATAGATCTGTTCGCTTCTCCTCTGAATTTCCAACTGCCACTGTTTTGCACAAGGCTATTTCATCCAAAAGCCTGGAAAATAGATGCACTATCCTTCAGTTGGAGCAACCTTCACGTGTATGCGTTTCCTCCTTTGCCTCTTCTTCCAAAGGTGCTGTTGAAAGTCAGGAGGGATAAACCTTGCATGATCCTTATAGCACCGGATTGGCCTCGTCAGCATTGGTACCCTCTGTTGAGGAGCTTAATTCATGGAACACCTTGGCCATTACCACAGATTCCTCACTTATTGTCTCAGGAAAACAATCATTTTCTCAATGTCAGGGTGCAATCCCTACACCTGACAGCCTGGCGCATTCTGTTTTAGAGAAGGAGGACCTTCAGCTCCCTCAACAAGTTTTGGATGTTATTTTGGAAGCCAGGCGTCCTAGTACTCGAAAAGTTTATGCTGGTAAATGGAAGAGATTTTTTCTTTGGAGTTCAGCTAAAGGCTTTGATGTCAAATTGCCTAATTTGAGTTGTACATTGCAATATTTGACTATTTTATTGGACAAGGGTTTGTCCTTCTCTTCTGTAAAAGTGCATGCTGCAGCTATTTCTGCTCACTATGATTGTGACCCTCCTTTATTTTCACATCCATTGGTTAAACAGTTTCTTAGAGGGGCAAAGAATATAAGACCCCACGGAGGGCTCCTACTCCTACCTGGGATCTTAATTTTGTTTTGGAAAAGCTGACTCTGCCTCCTTTTGAACCTGCAGCTACAGCTGAATTGCAGTTGTTGTCTTGGAAGACTGCTTTTTTATTGGCTGTTACTTCTGCTAGAAGGGTATCTGAATTACAGGCCCTCATGGCAGTGGAACCTTTTCTGATTTTTCACAATGACAGAGTTTCCTTACGTACTAATCCTACTTTTCTGCCTAAAGTGATTTCTAATGTGGCATTGAACCAATCTATACATTTGCCTACTTTTTATGCTAACCCCAAAATGAAGGGGAAAAAGTTTTGCATTCTTTGGATGTACATAGGCAGTTAAGGTATTATTTGAGCAGAACCAAAGAGTTCAGAAGATCTCAACAATTATTTGTTTCGTTTGCTTTGACTTCACGAGGGAAGGCTGTCTCGAAACAGACTATTTCCAAGTGGATTGGCCATTGTATTGCTTTTGTTACTCTCATCATGGCAAGGATGTTCCAGTTGGGATCAGGCCTCATTCTACTAGGGCTACGGCCACCTCTACTGCTTTTTGAGAGGGGTAGCTACTAAAGACATTCTAGAGGCAGCTACTTGGAGTTCTGTACATACCTTTACAAAGCATTATCATTTACCTCTTTATTCTAGGTCTAGGGCTGGGTTTGCCACTGCAATCTTACAGGGCATGTTAGCAGCCCCTAATGCTATTTAGTTGGCCAGCCTCCCTTTTTCCGTTGCTCTGGGATTCTACCCATATGTAAGGACTGCAGTAATGGGAGACGAAGAACATAGTACAGTTTTGTACCTACCATAAATGTAGATGTTCGAGGATCTCCATTGCTGCAGTCCAATTTTCCCTCCCTCCTTCCCCCCTTTTCTTTTTAGGTTGGGGTTTGGGTGGTGTTTTTTGCATTCTGACGTCTGAGGCAAGAAAGACTGAGGTTATGGCGTCGGTCATGCGCATTTGTACTGGCACGTACTGACGTCAGTCTCGGGCGTCGATGACCGACGCCGGTTCTAGCCCTTTGGTATTCGGGCCGATTGTGGACAGCGGAATACCCCTATGTAAGGACTGCAGCAATGGAGATCCTCGAACATCTACATTTATGGTAGGTACAAAACTGTACTTTATTCATGTAATATTGCACATCTCACATAGAAGACCTATGTTTGTTTGGTAACTTATACAGTTACATACTTTTACACATCTAGCACGGCCATGTTTCATTGACATATATAGCACTTAGGCCGTGGATAACTACACATTTCTCCACTATCCGGAAAGCTTCTAGAAACATCATACAGTATACTTCCGAATGAGTGAATGCTGAATAATACATGCATTGGTAAGCTCTTCATTATAGAAATCACAAAATGAATTTAAGACCAATGCAGGTCAGCATGGCTAAAATATGTTTGACTCTTGTAAACATAATGCAGGTATAAGAAGTGTGCATCTGTAATCCTAATTCTGTCTTATGGCTGTAGGTTTACCACTGTATGTGGAGACGTGGGGTATTGAATTGCATGGTTGTGCATTGATTTCTTCAATTACTTATTTTTTTTTCAAAATTGCCTTTGAATGTTTTATTTTGCTTTGCAAACTATGGCAGTTAAACTCAGTGTGCTGACACATGCTAATGTTATAAGGCTGATAAATACATATTCCTTTGTTATTCCATAGTGCTTTACAACTTAAAAGAAGTGTGATGTCCATTCACTCAAATGGTTAAGCAATGTAAATGTTTCATGAATATGTTTGAGTTTAAATCTTAGTGTGGCCTGTTTTGGATGATATCTTTGCAGTTTGGCATTTTCTATTGAACAAAAGATATGGCAGAGCTCTACCTGGTTGGTAAGTTATGCAGCACAGTTTTTTGCACATCTAGTATGGCCATTGTGTATTGACGCCTATAGCTCTTAGTCCGTAGATGACTACAGACATCTCTGTCATCTGCTATGTTTCAAGAAATGTTATACTTTTGATAATAATGATGTATGTGTAAATGCTGGGTAATAATACATACATACATATATTACCTATACAGTTTAAAATACACATTATGTTATAATCCATTACTTTTTTATTGACTGCCCTCATACAACCTCTTAGCCCAAGAAATCTTGCCAAAACCTGGCATAATGGGAGAACAAGGAGCCAAAACTAGGGATAGATTTTAAATATTGCTCTTATAAACTTTGAAAGTAGCTGGAGAAACAAGGTTATGTTAAAATGCATTTTCTAAAGGATATGAAGTCTGAAACTCAAATGTATGCCATTATTTACTGATTTCATTCCTCAGGTCATTCCAGTGATTTGCCAGAAAACTACACATTTTATGACCAAAATTTTGAGGCAAAAATCTGGACATTCTGCAAATATCTGTACAGTTAAAAGGTATGATTTCATGTGTATGTTTTAAATACCACAGCTGAATAGTAATCTCTTTAATGTCTATTTGTGTGTTTCAAGTGCAGTTAAATATTTTATTGCATACTATAACAGTTAGAACTCTGAAGTGTTATAGTTATGAGTTATTACTGTGACCAATGTGATGACATGAAGTCACAATTGCATAGTTCTGCTGTTCAAATCCACAGCACATGGCAGCACTTGTCCTTTTCTTTTACTTGTCATGTAATATACAGATGCAGCTTCACATTTTATTGTGTGCAATTTTTCCTGCATATTCACAGGGGTCTATATTAGGAAAGCGAAAAGACGTTTACGCAAATACGTAAACGTCAAACCGTATAGCACGAAGTGGAGTTAGAGCGAAAGTCGAAAACCGCAAAAATGGAAATATCGAATTTCCATGGTTGGCCCGTCTGTGGATTAGCTGCATAAGGTAAGTGTTGGATAGTTACGGAATTTAGGATAGGGTGTGGGTTAAGGTAAGTACTTAGATAAATTTAAGTTCAATGTTGCCTTAGGATTTTTTGGATAACCTGAGTTTATGCAATTTCTGTTGACACAACTTAAATAAAAGACATCTGTTTTTCACTGTCAGACTGAAGGTGATTTGATTGCTTTAGATATAGACTGTGTTATTGCTGGTTGAATAGTAGATAATGATAAATGTTTTTGTAGAGTAGTATTTGTTAGTGAGAGTTATATTGTGCATTGTCTACCTTTTCTATTACTGAATGGATGTCTGCTGTCTTAATGTTATTGTCAGGTATTTACTCGCATGTATTTGAATTTCACATCTCTTTCAATGCTATACAACTTCACCAAGACAATTTGTTAAACCCAACATGATGTACCATTTCCTGTCATTGATGTGATGTACATCACTCATGCATTTCTGGCATGTCTCAGGTATTACATAGTATAGTCATGATTGTCATCATATTGCTTTAACTGTGCAGGTTCATATATAAGCACAATACAAATATAGGTGGTAAAACTAGTAGGCTTAAAACTTCATTGATGAGCTCAGTCACAATCATTTCCAAAAATCATGCTGAGTTTCATGCTGTTCCTTATTGATGTGGGCCCATGTTGTCCATCTCCCTTCCTCCTTATAGATTTGGCCTACATGTCTCACATATACATGACGTATGTTATGTGTGTGTTTACCTGCCTCTATGTTATCATTGTTGTCATGTACATGCACTGCTACAGTATTACCATGGGCCACCATGCTTGGTATCAAACACATGCAAGGCATGTGCATGCAAGGTGCTGGCAATGGATTTGATTCCTTCATTATTCATGTTGTACTTGTTTGTTGCGTATTAGCCATGGATTTGTATGCTTCCTGCTTATGCACAAGCTTGCATTCCTTAACTGTCATTACTCATATATGTATCAGCATTTACTTTATATTCCATGTCATTGTTGCGTGCATGTATGATAAAACGTCTTTCTGTTTGGATCATGTTATTCATTGTATGTCACATATATACATTGTGTACCTGAAAACCCATTTGTATTGCCACTGACATGAATTCCATTTTGCTTGTGTTTGTGCTGTGTACACTTATTTGTGTATTACACAGTCACATTAATGTTTTGCTGTGATACTGCTGTTTGGCACTGTGTTTGGTTATTTGCCTTTTGCATGCAGGTTGGAGGTTTTAATTTGTTTCTGCATTTCCTTGCCTGCATTTGAGCATCCTGGCTTACACTTGCACTGCTGACAGCCTAGCAGATGACTGTATTAAATATTCATTGTATACTGCAATGATAGCACTCCATATTTAGTGTTCTTCAACACACAGCTTCCATTGGTCATATACATTCTGGTATGACTGTCACACAGTTTGCAACATCTCAACAATGATTTCTGCATTGGTGCATATGTATTTTTGCATTGTATCATTGCTGGTAATTATCTGTTCTCTGTTTGTCAGTTTTGCTTCACTCATGTTGAATAGTCTGTACATGTGCTGTCTGTGTACCTTACATTTCATTTATGTGTATTTCCAACCTTTGTCTGTCATGTCTTGTGATAGTTGCTATATGTTTATACCTGCTATTTTGCCCATCTCCTCTTTCCATGTCTTTTGCATTACTTCTCTTTTCCAAAAAACAAAACAAAATGGGGCCTATTCCCACCAAAACAAAATGCTCATGTCCTTCTGACTCTCCCTTTGACCTTCTTATTTCACCATACATCTTGTGTGCCCATCTTCTTCACCCACACCCCGCATCTGCTTTTCTATCACTGTATTCCCTTGGGTGTGTGCATTACTTGTGCTCCCCACAGATGTCCTGCACTCATTGTTAACTACTGTTAGCCATGACAAACTGACAGTGAATGCCCTTTGCCTTACTTAATTTTTTTATTAGAAATTTGAAGGTTATGTTGGATTCCATACATTTTGATGGTTGTATTTATATATGTCCATCTATAACTTATGATATCCATAAATGTTTGTGGACATTTGTTACTCTTCAGACATGCAAATGTATATTTCTCCTCCTTTACTACTTGTCACTTATTAATGTAAGTTCCATTTTGCTTGTATAATTTCCATAGATATACATTGGTAATGCACATATAGATTTTAACAAAAAAGTAAAAAGGTCACACAAACAAGCTAATTAGTAAAAACTACAAGAAAAACCTAGCCAAGCTAGAGTTTTCACTGTGTGATACCTTAAACCTCCTGTAATAGAGGCCCATATATGCAAATGACCCCTTAAGGACATCAAGTGTTTCAGCTACATGGCTTCTGAACATCCATGACTTTTTGCATTTTCCTTTTTGAGTCTTTACAGACAGATTCTGGCCAATAAAGCCAAACCTCACTAGATATGGTCATGGCTTGGTACACAGATGACTGTGTAATATGTTCAAAGACCCAATAAAAATGCACACCCCCCTGATTACTGTGTTTCCAGACATAGATTAGGAATTGTGCTTGTACTTTAACCACATGAAAATAGCACTTTCTGCTTTAAAGAGACCACACAGGGCCAGCTTGATGGGGTTGCCATCTTCTCTGTCAATTCTGATGACTTTTTATATATGGGTATTAAAATGACCCCAGATAGTAGGTAGATGATACAGTGTAATGCCAAGCATATACTACAGCAAATTCAAGAAAGGCCATCTGCAGAACCAGCAATTCTCATTCTTACAGAGAATGCAAGCAGACAAAATGCTTATCCATCCCAAAATATTATTTCTTCTAGTGCACTTGCTAAATGTAACATTTGCAAGTTTCACAGTAAAATGTCAAAAAATCATGGGAGACTTTTTATGGTAAGGTAAACCTTCAAGAATCAGTAGGAGAAAATAATTTATGAAAAAAAGAAAAGGAGGCATTGGGTTTCCATTTTTTATGCCTACATTACAAAGATCATTGGTAATTTTGCTCTCAGTGCAAGAGAATCTAGTTCTGAAATCTGACTGATGCCATAAATGATCCCATGAGGTCAAATTTAATATCTCATCACTGAAACATCCATCTTGTAAAATATGGGACACAGGAGGAATAGATGAGTGGTCTATACATAATGGATGGAAAAGAGGCATGAAGAAACAGGGTTCTACATATTTCTAATGTTTATGGAATAATAGAGAGACAACTATTAACGGTACTTAATAGAGAGATAACAATTAAGAGTAATCACATTTGATGGTAGCTTTAGATTAAAGCTTCTATCCTGTATATCAGTCAGATAGTGAATAGGGCAGATTAATGGATTTTGCTTTTAACAGAACACCGAGAAAGGTTTCCACTAGTCAACATATCATGGTCAGAAACATACTAGGGTCAAGTTAGAAGGGTGGACTCTCTTACCTGATGTCTTACACATCTAGGGAACTGGGAAAGTAGCAAGATAAGATACCTATATTCATCAAAATCTGGATCCACCAGAGATTGTCACCATTAACACATAAGATTAAGTGGGGAAACTTTCCTTCAGGAAAGGCTAGAGGTGGAGGAGAACAACCAGTGTTTATATCTCACTAATGAACTAATAATTCCTACTATCTCTAACTTCACATATCCTAAACTTCTTCTGTCAGACGGTCCCTGTATACTTTTACAATGGAAGTAAGGAATGGAGTAACAAACGCTAACGGTGTCATGAGATTAATGCCAGTTACTTTCACTAGTTTGATCCTGCCTTAGAATTTCACCTGTGTGGGAGGAGATAATTGAGGGTATGCAAGTTCTGATAAGACGGGGATCAACCATCAGATTCCTACCCTAAGTTTTGTTTATTGGGTATCTCTCAACGCAGTCTAGCTTTACCCACAACACTGCTTTACTAGATTATAATTGCAATTTCCACTGTGCTCACCACTATTTTTCAAGTCTGGAAATTTACAACTGAGAATTGGATGCCTAAAATACATATCATGAGCTATAGACCCAAAACATGGTATAACATTCACTTAGGCATGAAAATGTGGCCAGACTACTGGTACATTCTTTTATATTTGACTAGTACAGAATTGGATAAGTTATTTTTTTTTTTTTTTTGGTTTTATCGGAATATGTAATTTTAAATTTAGGAACAAAAGAACAGATGTCCATTAGCTCAAATGGGTAAGCAATAGGGTAATGTAAATAATTCATGAATATGTGTGTGTTAGAACCTATGATTGTTGGTGGGTATTTAATCATTTTAACTGATGTTTCAGCATTGCGATGATTGTTTTGTCAAAGTTAATGAATGTCTGCAATGTTGTTTATGAGTTTTTTATTTTATTTAGTTTTTTATTTTACATTTGTTGACTGGGATAGTCCGACTGGATGCATGTCCATTTTCAGCGGAGGCCCAGGGAGAAAAGCTCCAAGGGTAAGCAGATACAGCATTACATAATACCAGCATTACATATTACAAACAGATTATTTACAGAGATTACATAAGTAAGCAAATTAAACAAGTTCCACAGGTTAGAGTTAATCCTGAGCGCAAGTCAGGATTAAATTAAATTACACAGTAAACTGGTTAACAGATTTTTACACATTCTAGAGAGAGTCAGCCAGGCTTGATACATTGACATAGCCAGTTAAATAAATTTACAGTTTTAAATAAATTTTGCATTTGTGAAAAAATTGGCAAATACGCACGGTGCAACATATATATATATATATATATATATATATATATATATATAAAACTATAAAAGTAATTAACTCTACTAAAAAAAATTAAAGGTAAGAATACTTCGCTAGGTGGTGACTACACAGATATTTCTGAAAGCATCTACTCAGCCTTGACTTCAAAAAATGATCCCATTACACCTTGGAAGTAACTATTTTTTGTTTTTGCATTTAAACTAGACTATGTTAGAGCTAATTTCAAAGTATTATATTATACTTTGCTCTGTAGTAGATTGTTTGCATTTAGAGTTAGTTTAGCATGTATTTTCCTGGTAAGACAAGGTTTGATGCTATTGTGCTAGGTGAAACTTATTAGTAGCTGCAGGATAATGTGTTTTTAATTGGCCCATGTACTATAGTTTGTATGTTTATTTAAACTTAGTGCATTTGTCAAAGGAATATTTGGCTGGACTGCAGTTGTATGTGCATGCCTGAGGACTTCTACTGAGACATGACTTGAAAAAATATTTTCTGTTTTTGCACTTGTTAGATTGTTAGACTATTGAAAGTACTCTACTTTGTTTTGTTTTTTGTTTTTTTTTTCATTAAAAGCTGCTTTACCACATAATCTCCTAATGAAAGAAAGGATGTTGCTACAATGCAGAGGCAAGCCAAACATTTGCATGTTGCCCCTATCCATAAGGGACAAGGGTGCTAAACCAGAGTGAATTTGCAGTTACCCATCCATTCATTCAGACTACTTTTGAATAATGTAAGAGAAGTATTTTGCTTTATGTGGAGATGAAGAATATTCCAAAGAAGTGGAATTCTCAGTGATACATATCTATCTCTCTAGTATATTGTACTTATGGTGCAAAAGAGATTTAGATCTCTTGACAAGATGTTTATGCTCCATTTGGACTTAAGAATGTGGAGTAAGTCTGACAGGATAGGATCGGTTGAGGCTCTGTAGGCCAGGCAGAGAGTTATCGTAGCTCTTGAGTCTGTCTGTTAGTTGTCGTACTGTATTCACAAATTGTGCGTCTGCTATTATTATACAGGATTTTGACTGCTGTTACTGCTTCCCTCTCAATACAACTTCCTGCTGTATTTGTCTTTCTGGTGTTAGTGACTTGCTGCAAACCACCTCTCTGCTGTTGTGGACACTGCCAGATTGCTTGGCCAGTATAATGCTTTTAAACCTTTTACTGAGACTACCCTAACTGTGTTGCAACTCCCTTGTTGTGTAAGCTGAAACAGACTCAAAATTGTAAAATTCAAGCCTGTCTTCATCTATAATTCCCTAATTGCGTTAATTAAGTTGGACCTGCCAAGCCACTTTACAGCACTTATGTAAATACTGCTGTGTGCACAGTACTGCTCTAATTCACATCTACCTCTACTTCAAGTGTGGTGCTTTTATCAGTATTATACTGTCTTACTTCCCTAGCAAAGCTCATCTTCTCTTTTAATTATTAATTAATATAAAAGTTACTTCTGTACAGCAAGCTCATCAGCGTAATCCTTCTAAGTCACACACTACAAGCCATAAAGTTGCAGGCTCCCGCACCATTTGTAGTCAGCCAGATAGCACTAGACATCCTGAGGTGCAACAAATGTCTCATGCTTAACAACAACCATTTGCTTCTTTCAATAAATGAATCTATATGTGAGTGATACAAGCATTTACTAATTATGAAGGCCAGCCTCTCATTCAAGTGTGTTGGCAGTACAGACCAGCTTGTCAGTACTGATACCTGCCTCACAGAAATATACTCACCTTGTCCTAAATCAGCAAATAAGCCATATTGCACTGAGGTGCTTAAGAAATTTTTGCCCAAACTTCAAAAGCCTCCAAGATGTAGGTTGGTTATACCAAATACTCATCATCACAGATACAAGAAACAATATCTATAGACAGAAGAAACAGTAAAAGAGCAAAACATAGTTTTCCATCCAGCAGGCTAATGGTCTTAAGGCAATAGATCTGTACTAACACATCTGGTACTGTTTCAGTCATAGCTGATTCCATAATGAGACACAGAGATGCACCACTCACCAGGCTGGTCAAAATCAGACTGACAGTAAGCCTTCTCTCAGGTGCTTGGATACACTGGGTCTCTAAAACTTTCAATTCCCTTCACTCAGGGTATGCATCTGAATACGTCATTGTGTATGTTGGAGTGAACATCTTGAGACAAACCTCCTTTGATCATATCAAGACAAGATGGAGCTCTCAGAATATGCATCTCAGGGTGGTGTGAATCTATTCTTGGACATCATTCAACCATTACCAAAATCAATGCCACAATAACTATTGGCTTAGTTATAGGAGTCATTCTAAAGGAGTCCATTGTGTGTGTGCGTGTGTGCGTGTGTGCGTGTGTGCGTGTGTGTGTGTGTGTGTGTGTGTGTGTGTGTGTGTGTGTGTGTGTGTATTTATACACACACACACACACACATATGTGTGTGTATGTATGTATATATGTATACATACAGATAGATAAATCAGCCTGGGAACAAGATGGTTGACAGCCTTAACTGCTTTACTAGAGAAGGCCTGCACCTCTCTCTTCTTGGCTATCCTATATTGAGCAAAACATTTTCTTCCCTCATAGTGTACATTTTAGGCAAGGTCAATCTCCTGAAAGTACCAACATAGTAAAGCAAAATCAAGACTATATAAATGTAAGATTGATAAATGATAGAAGCTTACATAAGAAGTTACCCCCCTTACTGGCCTTCCTGATCATGTAAAATATAGATATCTGCTACTTACTGAAATGGCATTACAGCATAGTGATAATGCCCTTCCAATGCCCTTCCAATTCTATGTTTCAGTGCTACCACTCTTTCAGATCCACTGCCAAAAATGTACTGTGTTGTTGTAGGGCGTGTGCCCATATTCCAAAGAAGCCAAATCCCATCTTGGCTCATAAGACAGGGCAATGAACGTATGCTCTTACTGACAATAAAAATCTTTACCTTATAGCCAGTTGCAATACCCACTCATGTTTACCTCAGTCAATGAGACTTATATAAACAAACTGGAGTCCCTACCTATTGAGCCTAATACCATTCTCCAGGGGGATTTCAGCTATCTTTCATTAGCTAGGAGACCTACACTACCAGAAGTAAGTATGTACAATATGTCTTAGACTTCTTAAGTGCTAGAACCCAAGACCAACTCATTCACATCCCAACTACAGGATCAAAAAAATGTGGCTTTAGTCCACACCAGTATAGCCGTGCTATGCTTTCCATATGTAGCTGCTCCATGGCCACTATCAAGTATATTCACTATGAATGTAGAACCTGATTTACCATAAAACCTTTTGTCTTTATAGACTATTTTAAGGCAAATCTATTACATCCAACTCATGACCTGATGAAATTTAAGTACCCTCTCCCTTGATGACCCCATCCTCACACTGCTACATTCGTGAACAGTTTCTGTGCTCACCTAAAACCATGCATTGAGGTGTCAGTCCCCATCAGACACAAATGCAATACAAAGTTCAGGAATAAACCACCTATGGAAGAATCCTGGGATAATTAACTATATAATATGCTTAAGAACAAACTTAATACCTCCACCTCTAACACTAACTCAGAAAAGATTAATAAAGAACTAAGAAGCAAAATCAAATCCTCCAAAGGTAAGTCTAAATTAAAAACTATCCACCCATGGTAAAGAAAACCACAAATCCTTTCTCAACTATGTCAGGCACATCAGAAGCAATGCCCAGTAATACAAGCTACTACATAACAGCAACACATACTCATCCCCAAAAGACATACACAACATATTAATGGATGTATTTATCTCAGATAGTATACACTATGTCACAAGAACATTCCCCAGCATATTAGTATGCTCAATATCCTCCCTCATCACTTCAGTGCATGTCCTGAGGGCTTCCTCCAAGGCTAACACACTAGATCCATGGATCCAGAAAATGTGTTAGGCTGAATACCAAGCACAGCCTTATAGACACACTACTGAACGTATTCAATCTCATCCTCTCCACTGGATTTACACCTGAAGTCTGGAGAACTGCTGTAGTCATCCAACTCTACAAAGGAAGACCCAGAAAACTAAAGACCTATAAACCTCACCAGTTTTATCTATAAGGCAATAAAGCACATCATCATACAACTTATTGACAATGACATAAACTAATACAGCTTCATTAAAGTTAGATTCTGCCTATTAATCTTGGGATACTCCTTTTAAAAAGTCACGGATGCACTGGATGCAGACAAATTGGTTTACACTGCTTACTCCAAACTATCCAAGGCTTTTGATACCATCTCAATTTCTGGTGCTATTGACAAGTTAATCAAACAAAACATAAACTTCTATGTTACCCACTGGATATCAAACTGGCTTACTGACAGAACCTAATCTATTAATATAAGGGGCAGAGTCTCATAGAAAATGGTTACAACAAAGCTGCATTCCTAAGGGATTAGCCCTTAGGCTAAGTCTCTTTGATATTTACTTCTCTGATATCAAGGACAATGTCAAACGCCTGTGGACGACCAAGTCTGCAGATAACTGAAAACATTTTGCTGTCAAGCTCTCCAGGAGACTTCCAGATTCCCCAGGAGGACCAAACATATACAAAAACAGTTGTGTCTGGACTATGACATTAGGCTAAATGCCATCAGATATACAGTATTGTGTCCTTTGGCAATTATGGGCAGCCATGTATCTTCCACAAAAAGCCCCCCCCCCTTTGAAAACTGTTGCAGTTGTTGGAGACATGGAAATTTTCATTGACAATGAACAATATTTTGATCATCATGTATCCACTATCATTAGAAAATCCTTTTATGTAGCAAGACTGAATACCAAGTGTATATCTTCTAGTTCAAGGGAAATTATTATGTCTCTTTACTCTTCCCCTATCAGACCAGTAATGAAATACCGTGTCCCTTTTGGCATATATTCATCTAGCTATTTTAGGTTAATAGGTAGTTACTAGGAATTCGGTCCAGGAGACCATAAGTTGCCTAGCCCAAATTCCCAATTGCCCCAAAGCACTTTCTAGTTAAGCTAGTTGCTCAATATGGGTCCCTATCAGTTCAGCAAAAAATCAGTTCATCGAACATGCCATTTGTCAAACAGTTCATACTGAGATCGAGGTACAGTGAGGATCAGGAAATCTGCTCTTTCCCCACTGTAGTGCAATCTTGGAGTTGGTATATATAATTAGCAGGGAGTTTGTTGAATTGACCATTCAATGATGTGCTATAGACCCGCTAGAGATCACCCAGTAGGTAAAGGTAAATGAAGGCTGTTGGAATGAAACCCTGTACTACAGAAAGTAGCTTGTCAGAAGCTCATTGCATCAGCTGTTTGCATCAACCCCTAGATAAATCCACTGAGGTTCCGTGACCAGCAATCAAACTTGGGTCATGGTGGTGAGAGTGCCAAATGCTAACAACTAGACCACCAAGGACTACCCCCAAGAAAGAAACACACTGAGGTACATAGGTAGTTACTAGGTATGCAATCTAGGAGACTATTAAAGATCCTAGTCCAAATTCCCAATTGCCCCAAAGCACTATCTGCTTAAATGACTTACTCCAAGTCAGACAGTAAGCAAATGAAGGACAAGGGATACACTACCAACCTGGTCCTGAACTCAGATCCTTTAGGTTATAAAACCAGTCACTTAACCACTTCACTATAGAGCCCTGGAGGGTGACCTAAAGGACCATAATAACTCCTCACTAAGATAATCAAAGGCATATCTTCCCTGTACTACACAAACCACCTTAAAACACTTTCTCTCTTTTCCATTTTCTATCAACTCTTAAGGGGGACTTCAGTCTTGTCTACAAAGCCTCAAAGGACCCATTCCTATGTGATCATCTAGTCATCTACACAGTTTCATAGTTTCATAGTTTAGTACTAGGCTATCTGCCCTGGGGCATTTGTAAGCCTAGCCATAGTGATGTGGCTTTCGCCACCCCATGAAATGGTACAAAAATGCACAAAAATGCACAGAATAGATTTAGAATACTGTGCCTCTGTCTAGTAGTGACACAAAGAAGGCCCCCTTATATAATAGAATTAGTTTACTGTGCCCCTGTCTAGCAGTGACACAGATGTGATCCCTGGGGTAAACTTACGATCTCCCATCCACTCATCAAGATTTCTCTTGAAGAGAGTCAGTGAGGGGCTCTGCCTAACATGAACTGGGATCTTGTTCCAAAGCATGGGAAGACTCTGGGTTATGAATCTATCCCTCCAGCATGTCCTATTCATACTTGTGCCGAGGTTTAAGTCTTTAGCTCTCGTGGTCCTGATGGATTTGGATTTTTTGAGGTGGAGCATGTCCATCAGATCGTGATTGAACATGGCCTTTTACTTCAGGCAGAGATCACCTCTGAGCAGGCGCTATGCTACTGAATAGAGCTGGAGTTTCTTTAGTCTGGCAGAATAAGACATATGTTGGAGATCCTTGATCCTCTTGGTGAGGTACTTTTGTGGTCTCTCCAGCTGTTGCAAATGCCGGGTGAGGTACATACCAAATGGGGCATTGTACTCAATCATGGGTCTGATGAGGGAGGAGTATAGGGGTACAATGACATCCTTGGATCTGGATGTGAATCCCTTCATGATTAGGTGTACAAGGTAGAATGTTTTTCTAACCACTTTGGCAACGTGGGTGTCAAATGAGAGGTCGCTGTCGACTTGGGTCCCTAGGTCTCTGATTACTTTTTCCATACTCAGTGGGTTGCTGTCTATGTGATGATTTGTGGGTACTTTGTTTTTCCCAAAGGGGATGACTATACATTTTTTGGCATTTAGTTTAAGGCCGTGACTCTGGCACCAGTTGTCCGTTTCTGTGAGGCCTTTTTGTAGGATGTATGTGTCCGCTGGTGTATCGACTATGGCGCCTAGTTTGCAGTCATCTGCAAACTTTGTCAGCCACAACCCTCCCATGTTTGCTTTAACATCTGAGAAATAAATGCCGAACAAGCGGGGTCCCAGGACAGATCCCTGTGGGACAACACTTGTGACTGACTTTGAGTCTGACATTACTCCAGCGATTTTAACTTTATGGGTTCTGTCCTTTAGCCAGTTTGCAACCCATCTAGTGACATAAGGGTTTACGTTTAAGCTGGTGAGCTTATCTATGATGCCTGAGTGGGGTATTGTGTCGAAGGCCTTAGCCAAGTCCAGGTAGGCTGTATGGACTGCTTTGCCCTCATCAATGGCTCTAGTGACTGTTTTGAAAAAGTCATTCAGGTTCAAAAGGCAGAATCTGCCCTTTACAAAGCCGAACTGGGTGGGGTCAAGTGTCTGTAGGTCCCCTATGTCTCTGTTTATAAGTTCCATAATGATTCTTTCCATAGCTTTGCAGACCAGGCTGGTTAAGCTTATGGGGCGTTCCCAGGGTCTGTAGAGGTACCCCCTTTGTGGAGTGGGACCACTGTTGCTGTACGCCAGTGTTCAGGTACATATCCTGTAGTAAGGCTAAGGTTAAATAGCATTTTTATGTGCGGGTTTAGCTCCTCTTGGAGTTCACGTAGCACGCAACCTGGGATACCGTCAGATCCCACTGATGCTGTGTTTTTAGCTTTGTTGAGGGCGGTTCTCACTTGGACATCTGAGATGACAGGGAGGTTACATTCAGCTGGGATAAGTATTTCTTCTTTTGGGGGTGAGGGAGGGAGGGGAGAAATTTGCACTGAACCTGTCAGCCAGAATGTTGGCAATATCTGTGGGTTCAGTGTACTTTTTGTTGTTGTGAACTAACTCTGAGCATATCTGAGGGTTTCCGCCCAGGTTTCTAACATAGCTGAAGAAGGCTTTGTGATTATCTTTAGTGTCCTTAGCGATTTTTCTCTCAAAGTTGGCCTTGGATGTTTTTATGAGAGAACGTAGTTTTCTGCTAATGTTGATCAGAGATGTCTTCCCTTTATGGGATTTTGCTCTGTCGTGCAGTAGCTTCCTTCTTTTGTTATACAATTTGTTAATGGCTGAGGTCCACCAGACAGGACGCTTGCCTTTGGTGGAGAGGGACTTGGATTTATTTGGGATTGCATGATCCATGCATTCTTGGAGATGTCCATAGAAAGCATCTGTGAAGGATTCGGCATTGTGGGATGTGGTATCCACTGGCCCAGTGGGCTTAAAGGATACCATCGCAGTCTTTTGTTTTTCAATAATCATTTTTATTTTTTTGCAAAACCATTATACATTTCACACACTATTTACATTATGTACAATATTTCTTCCAATGTTTTAGTTCCATTTTGAATTTCCCTATAATACATTAAGAATAAATATCATTTTAACCAAGTACAGGAAAATAAAATCACAAAAAATTAAACATAAAAGCATCTGCAGTAGACAATTATAAACCAACTCAAGCCAATAATTTGTATTATTTCTACATTTTCTATCTAATCCAAGAATGTGTTGGTACATATACAGAATGTCCTGATGGAAAGTGGATAGGAACCGCTACGCCAAAATAATATTAAAGATTTGTTCCCAAATTTTTATGCTGTTTATATTTTTCTTATTATTTCTAATTAACAATTTGTGCGCTAATATATGCTTAATCGCTAACAGCCTGAAAACCATCTCAGTCTTAAGAAGAGTGAAGTCTGCTTTTGAGAAGTTTTTCACTGTGGTCTTTTGTGCTGGGGGTGGAGGTGGGATATGTATATCCAGGGTGATTAGTTTGTGGTCAGATCTCACTAGTGAGGGGTATACCTCCAGTGTGGAGCATTTTGTCCCCATGTTTGTGATGATCAGGTCTAGTATATTATCTCCCCTAGTGGGAGAGGTGACTAGTTGTTCCAGTGCATTTGAATTTATGAATTCCAGGAACCTTTGGGCTAGGGTGTTAGGGCTAGAACAAAATAATCAATACCTTAAACACACACTTGAAAGAATTAAACTTCAACTACAGCATAAAAGAAGACCTCCTGGTTAGATGATCAGATGTAAAGCAAAGTAACTCCCTGACCATCTATAAACACAACATGGATGAATGGATGGGAAGCCATAACTTTACTGGCCCCTCAAATGCTCAGTGAAAGGGAATACAATTAGGTAGTAGTTATTCATATTAGAAGATAATGCCAAAATGGAATCTTAAGACTAGGCTACAAAAGATCTATATGACTAACATCCTAAAAGAAACTTACGAAACTTATGAATACCACCCACAGAATGGACAATATATAAAACTCTGTACAAACTGTCTAAAGCCCAGTTCAAGTCCACTGCTTATACAGTTACTGAACCCATTAAAATAAAAAAAATAACAATGCAAACCTAAAACAATTGAAACTTTATAAAACGGAATTTGTAAGGCCTGGTATGGGTTACAAAATGTTGTATTGTGGGTTTAGGGAATGAATTTCATAAATTTACAATGAAACATTTATTACATGCCATAATTCCATTTATCTATCTCACGCACACACTTATGTGGACGTTCGATGTTTTCAAATTTTGCAGTTTCAGGTTCAATGAAGAGGCGTTCGATAGAATGCTTCTTCAAGGAACTAATTGGAACCCTATATATATATATATATATATATATATATATATATATATATATATATATATATATATATATATTGATTCACTTTATAATTTCAAAATACTGAAATAACGAATTTCAGTATTTCGAAATCATAAAGTCGAATACCCATAATCCCGACAGCACACAATCGCGAAGCACACAATCACGAACACATACAAACCATACACCACACAACACAAACATCGTCCAACCCACACTACAACAAACAAAACACACACAAACACAAAAACACAAACAAACAAACCTACACTAGATGTAAGCAGGGGGGCAAGCCCACATGCACCCCCCACACCCCCCTACTTATATATACTAACTCCGAGATTGCACAGACACAAAAAGGAAACACACACCCACACATTTCACAGTCCCTCACACACACACACAGACATCACACATATACATACATCCACAGATTCAGACATACTCAAACTCCCACATATAACCCTTACAAAACACTCACTTACCTTTAATTGCACCTACATCCATACATGATACACTCCCAACACTGAACGTCACATACTGTAAGTCATAACCGTGAAGCACTCCTCAGTATGGAGAACATCGATGTCTGTTCAGTAACCGAAACCTGGATCAAGGATCCTGAGAGCACCCCAGCGCTACCAGGCTATACCTCGTATCATGCTTTTCGACTCCAAAACTCAGGCCAAACCAAAAAGGGAGGGGGAGTGTCCATATTCATCAAGGACACCCACACCTCCAGGTTAGTGGCAACACATGAAGCATCAGAGGCCATCCAGGTGCAACTAACCGTAGGCAAAACTGCTATACAACTGGTAGCATGTTACAGACCACCCTCCAAATCTCAGGAACCCCATTCAGCTTTCCTGAAGACATTGGAGGATATGAATGTCTCACCAAACACCATCATATTGGGAGACTTCAACTACCCTAACATACACTGGGTGCATTATTCTAGCCCAAACACCCTAGCCCAAAGGTTCCTGGAATTCATAAATTCAAATGCAATGGAACAGCTAGTCACCTCTCCCACAAGGGGAGATAATATACTAGACCTGATCATCACAAACATGGGGACAAAGTGCTCCACACCGGAAGTATACCCCTCACTAGTGAGATCTGACCACAAACTAATCACCCTGGATATACATATCCCACCTCCACCCCAACACAAAAGACTACAGTGAAAAACTTCTCAAAAGCCAACTTTACACTTCTTAAAACTGAGATGGTATCCTTTAAGCCCACTGGGCCAGTGGAAACCACATCCCACAATGCTGAATCCTTCACAAATGCTTTCTACAGACATCTCCAAGAATGCATGGATCATGCAATCCCAAATAAAACCAAGACCCTCTCCACCAAGGGCAGGCGTCCTGTCTGGTGGACCCCAGCCATAAACAAATTGTATAACAAAAGAAGGAAGCTACTGCATGACAGAGCAAAATCCCATAAAGAGAAGGCATCTCTGATCAGCACTAGTAGAAAGCTACATTCTCTCATAAAAACATCCAAGGCCAACTTTGAGAGAAAAATCACTATGGACACTAAAGATAACCACAAGGCCTTCTTCTGCTATGTTAGAAACCTGTGCGGAAACCCTCAGATATGCTCACAGTTAGTTCACAATGACAAAAAATGCACTGAACCCACAGATATTGCCAACATTCTGGCAGACAGGTTCAGTGCAAATTTTTCCCCTCCCTCACCCCCAAAAGAAGAAATACTTATCCCAGCTGAATGTAACCTCCCTGTCATCTCGGATGTCCAGGTGAGAACCGCCCCCAGCAAAGCTAAAAACACAGCATCAATGGGACCTGACGGTATCCCGGGTTGCGTGCTACGTGATCTCCAAGAGGAGCTAAACCCGCACATAAAAATGCTATTTAACCTTAGTCTTACTACAGGATATGTATCTGAACATTGGCATACAGCAACAGTAGTCTCACTCCACAAAGGAGGCACCTCTACAGACCCTGGTAACTACCGCCCCATAAGCTTAACCAGCCTGGTCTGCAAAGCTATGGAAAGAATCATTATAGAACTCATAAACAGAGACATTGGGGACTTACAGACACTTGATCCCACCCAGTTCGGCTTTGTAAAGGGCAGATCCTGCCTTTTGAACCTGGATGACTTTTTCGAAACAGTCACTAGAGCCATAGACGAGGGCAAAGCAGTCCATACAGCCTACCTGGACTTGGCTAAAGCTTTCGACACAATACCCCACTCAGGAATCATAGACAAGCTCAACAGCTTAAATGTAAATCCATATGTCACAAGATGGGTTGCAAACTGGCTAAAGGATAGAACCCATAAAGTCAAAATCGCTGGAGCCATGTCAGACTCAAAGCCAGTCACAAGTGGTGTCCCACAGGGCTCTGTCCTGGGACCCCTCTTGTTCGGCATTTATTTCTTAGATGTGAAAGCAAACATGGTAGGGCTGTGGCTGAAAAAGTTCGCAGATGACTGCAAGCTAGGTGCCATAGTCGATACACCAGCTGACACATACATCCTACAGAAAGGCTTCACTGAAACGGACAACTGGTGCCGGAGTCATGGCCTTAAACTAAATGCCAAAAAATGTATAGTCATCCCCTTTGGGAAAAACAAAGTACCCACAAATTTTCACATAGACAATAACCCACTGAGTACAGAAAAAGTAATCAGAGACCTGGGGACCCAAGTCGATAGTGACCTCTCATTTGACACCCACGTTGCCAAAGTGGTTAGAAAGACTTTCTACCTTGCCCACCTTATCATGAAGGGATTCATATCCAGATCAAAGGAGGTCATTATACCCCTATACTCCTCCCTTATCAGGCCCATGATTGAGTACAATGCCCCATTTGGTATGTACCTCACCCGGCACTTGCAACAGCTAAAGAGACCCCAAAAGTACCTCACCAAGAGGATCAAGGGTCTCCAACATATGTCATATGCTGCCAGACTAAAGAAACTCCAGCTCTATTCAGTAGCATACCGCCTACTCAGAGCTGATTTGTGCCTGATGTACAAGGCCATGTCCAATCAGGAATTGATGGACATGCTCCACCTCAAAAAATCCAAATCCATCAGAACCACAAGAGCTAAAGATTTAAACCTCAGCACAAATATGAATAGGACATGCTGGAGGGACAGATTCATAACTCAGAGGCTTCCCATACTCTGGAACAGAATCCCAGTTCATGTTAGGCAGAGCCCCTCACTGACTCTCTTCAAGAGAAATCTTGACGAGTGGATGGGAGATCGTAGGTTTACCCCAGGGGTCATCTCTGTGTCACTACTAGACAGAGACACAGTAAACTAACTCTATTATGTAAGGGGGTCTTCACTGTGTCACTGCTAGACAGAGGCAGAGTATTCTAAATCTATTCTGTACACTTTTGTACCATTACATGGGGTGGCGAAAGCCACATCACTATGGCTAGGCTTATAAATGCCCCAGGGCAGATAGCCTAGTACTAAACTATGAAACTATGAGACTATGTAAGCCATAACCGCGAATTCGAGATATTCGAATTTGCGATTATGCACTTTCGCGATTTTCATTTTTTGACTTTATGATTTAGAAATACTGAAATTCGTTATGTCAGTATTTCAAAATTATTAAAGTGAACCCATATAGATAGATATATATATATATATATATATATATATATATATATAGACACACACACACACACACACACACACACACACACACACACACACACACACACACACACACACACACACACACACACACACACACACACACACACACACACACACACACACACACACAAACAAACACACACACACACACACACACACACACACACAACAATTAAGTGCCAATCAGTAGTGGATTTACCAGGGAGCTAGCTCTCCCATGAACACTCACCTCTCGACTGTACGTGTGTATGCATATGTACACATATGTATATGTGCATCCTATTCTAGACATGATTTGCATGGAGCAGTTGTGTGTTTATGTCTATGCATCTGTGAAAATAATAATTCAGTAAGTCCATGACATGCCAGATCAGAAGAAATGTTAAATAAACATATCAAATGAAGATTAATGCATTTAATGATTTATTTTCAATAAAGGGGGAATGTATTATATTGTATGATACTAATATACATGTCATGCAAGCTCTCCTTCTTCACTTAACAATCACAATAAAGATTTTGTGGGAGCTGGTAACACATACAGAGCATGTGTATCACTTGTGAGCTTTATGATGAACATTATAACTGATATGGAACTGGTATCTTTTTTATATTGCTAATATTTGTAATAGAAGAAGGCATCTTAATCATGTTTTGGAAATGAAAAAGGGACTGGAGAATTCTTAGAAACTCTGATAGCGCCCACCCAAATACCTCAAGATGACAGCAGAAGCTACTTCCTACCCAGTAGCTATCTTAATCAATAGATCCATACAGGATTCTTATGGCCCAGCCATTTGGAAAATATTATACATCATCCCACTGCACAAGGGAGGAAACTCTACAAAAGTCTCTAATTTTTGTCCATTACAATTCTTTCCCTCTCTCTGAAATCCTAGAAAAAGGTATCCACACTAATATTTTTCACCATCTTCTCTCAGAACAGCTCTTAACCAGTAATCAACATGGATTCCACCCTGACCATAGTATGAATGCTGCATTATTATCCTTTTTAGATAATATAAACAAGAAAAGGGATTCTGTTAAACTTATATATTCCATATTTCTGGATCTGTGTAAAGCCTTTAATACCATATAACATAGCAAACTTCTTCAACAACTGCACCAAATCAGCCTATCCCCTCCTTCACTCCAGTGGTTTAAAAGCTACCTATCTGACAGACAGTAAACTGTTAGATGGCAACATACTTTCTTTCCTTACTTCCCCATTACCATTGGTATACCTCAAGGCTCAATTATTGACCCACTTCTCCTTAACAGTTTCATAAAGGACCTCTATACCTCTTCTAGACAAGCATCACTTATACAGTATGTGATGATTTGACACTAATATGCTCATCTGGCACTCTGGTGCATCTTCTTTAAATCACACAAGAAGCCATCACCTCTGTTAAAAATTGGCTTCACATTGTCCAATTATTACTTAACCCCAAAAAACAAAACTCCTCTTGTTCCTCACCAAAGTACACCTGAAGGATAAATACACCTTCAAAATCTTCTCACTTAACAATACAGCAATAGAAATTGTATCCCATACAAAACTGCTTGGTATTATGATTGATGACAATCTCAGATTTGAGCTCCACATTCAAAATATAAAAACAAAACTCATCAGAAACTTGTCATGCTTCATAAGACGTAAACATTTTCTTACTCTGCTAAAACCACCCTAGCAACCACTTACCTCCTTCTTTCACTGTTATATGGTTCCCCTATCCTTACCAATTTGCAGGCATTTGATAAAACTCAACTTGAAATATGCTACAACAAAGTTGTAAATTAGCTGCCAATACATATCACTGCAAGACCCTTAAAAGTTTGAACTGGCTTGAACCACCTCATTACCTGGAATTCATATAACTAGCTATTGCCAGCAACATTATCTATAAACCCCATGTCTGTCCTGCACTAATCTCTATTTGTCCTTCCTATCACCCAGACAGACCCTTTCAGACCCCTTTGTTCTAATGATAAACAACTTCTCACCATCTATAAACCTCAAAAAGCAAATGGAAATAACATTTACTGCTAATCTGTTGTAAAACAAATTGAATTCTTTTCCACAGGCTATTACAACTGTAACCTGCCATCCTTCCTGCAAGCATCTTCTGAAAGGCCACCTATCAAACTCATGACTCTGCTCATGTTATACCCCCAGTTAAACATAAATCTTGTCTACTTTTTTTTTTTTAAAAAAACATCTTTTTTTTTTATTTCACAGTCAAGCAATAAAATACACTTATAACCAAGACATTAGAAAAAAAAACTAACAGAATAATGAACCATATAAAACTCTCAGAAACAACTAAAACCAAACTATATACAGTCATACATAACAAAATTCAGTATGAATTACATAAAAAACATTAATGCTTATCTAATAAGACATGTAACGTTTGCCAGGCTAATCGTTTCTAAGTTATATTAGATGTTCTAGAAAGTATAGTTGGCATTTCTTTATTAGACACACGGTTATATTTATAAATTCAGCAAATAAGATATCTTGTTTATTTTTCCATTTCATAGTGATTACATTTCTGGCAATGGCTAACAGTGACCAAAGAAGAGGTATTTGTGGTTTTGGAATCACATTTGGGATTGGAACATTAAATAGCAACAAAAAAATCCATAATATGGCATTTGTCTGTCCATAGAGCCTTAAGAAAATATCTAAAATCATTCCAAAATTGTAAAACAACTTTACATTCTATAAACATATGTATCCAGTTAGATTCTAGAATTTCACCACATCTCCAGCATTTTGTTTCAGTACTTTTATGTATAAGAACAATTTTATGTGGGGTAAAAAAAACTTCTATGCATGAATCTCCAAGTGAACATTTTCAAATAAAGAGAAGATGTAATGTAATTTACAGATTTTAGTAACAATTTTTTTTTTATTATCTGAAAAGGATTTCTTGTTGACATTTTAGAGTAATCCCAAAAGGTCAAATC
This sequence comes from Protopterus annectens, assembly GCF_019279795.1. Lineage (NCBI taxonomy): Eukaryota > Metazoa > Chordata > Ceratodontiformes > Protopteridae > Protopterus > Protopterus annectens. The sequence goes on from NC_056730.1 coordinate 315,147,173, forward strand.
AAATGGCAAGAATTCATCATGTAAAATCTTATATATTAATGAAATTCATGGTCTATGTTTATTATCTGTCGAGTTGATCTGTACAAAGAGTTGTAACACATTCAGAAAAGGATCTGTTTCTACTTTTAGTAACGACTTCACTTTATTATCAAGTAATTGTTTTAAAGTTTGCAGTGAAAGCCAATTATCATGGTTAACATTAAATCTAGCTAAAAGAAAGTTGATTGGCTGTACTTTATTGTAATCTAGAAATTGATACCAGAATTTTAAATTGTTGTCTTTAAAGTCCAACATTTTATCCAAATTAAATGATTCTAAACAATCCGGAGTGTAGGCAATGGGAAATACCATAAATAATGCATGCTTAACAATGTAATTATTATCTATTACATTTTTAAAAGTATTGAAGATTTGATTTATAACATAAGTAAAATGATGAAATTGTTTATTATTTAAACAATAATTACATAAAAGCCAATATATTTTGCTAATACCCAGAGAAGAGGATATCTGTGTTTTATAACTACTTTTAGATATTGTATTTATTTTGTGTATATATATTTCCAGCCTGATATATAGGTAGTGTCTAACCAGTGTAGTACTATATTAATAATAGTAGATTTTGTATAAAGTTCTATGTTGGGGAATCCATTTCCATTATCATCTCAACTTCCTATGCGTCTTTTATAGGCTATCCCCATTTTTTTAGGGAACCAAAGAAACTTAAGCAATATTGTGCTGATTTGTTTAAAGAATTTTTGGAGGAGATAAAATTAGTGATTGTGTATAGAATAAAATTTAGGGTAAAATGACCATTTTTATCAATGTGAGTCTATCTTCCATAGTGAAAATCATTTTGTTCTAATTATTAGTTAAATTTGTGATTGCATTTACTAGATTTGTGTAGTTTGAATGTATAGCATCTTTCCAAGTAGATTTTATGTTAATACCTAAATATTGAATTGAGTTATTTCCCCACTTTACGTTTTTATGATTTTGTAGATATGTATTTATTTTCATATTTATTAATAATGTTTCTGTTTTCTTTTGGTTGAAATTTAGGCCTGAGATTTTTTCAAAAAAAGTTGACTGATTCAATTATATAATAAAAAGAATAATCTATATCTCCACTTTTTAAGAGAATATCATCTGCAAATAATTGAATTTTTGTACAATATCCCTCATTTAAAGAAAATAATTTCATGTTTGGATAATTAATTATATAAGTAGCAAAAGGTTCGATTGATAAAGCGAACAATAAAGATGACAATGGGCAACTTTGCTTAGTGCCTTTTGATATTTTAAATGATGACGATAAACATGACCCTATTTTAATATATGCAACAGAGTTATTATATAAAGTCAAAAAATCCAAAATACTGCTCTCACTGGTAAATGCTCTTGTGGAAACAACCAGTAAATATATAATAAAAAAACATAGCACAAGAGCAAAAGCAAGGGTCAAATCTTATATTCAAAGCCAGATACTTTTATTAGTAAAACAATGGATAAGCGCTTTCGCTAAAAAATAGCTTCATCAGATCACAATGTTTGCTTAACATAGACAGTTTAAATACTAAAGCACATGGTGAGTACAATTCAAATGAACCAATCATCATCACACATCAATTAGTTCACTTAACATTTAAAGCAGCAAATACAAAAGTATATCAGTGCATTCATTACTGCTACTAATCATATAAATATATATATATATATATATAAATATATATATATAAAAAACTAACTCCATTTAAAAAAGCGCATCCTTTGAATACACCAAATGATAGTATAAAACTTTAATAAAAGTTTTCTTGTTGTTAAAATGCATTATAAGAATTATTTATGTATATCTATTACAATTTAAAAATGACTAAATATTCTCATATCTTTATGTGTCTGCGTTTTCTAAGTACAGGTTTGATAGAGACTTTGTCATTTAGTCCTGAGCCTCTATCTGCTCTTAGCAAAATAATCTAGTTGTTTTCCTTCTCCTCTGTATATGTCATTATGTTACCTCCTCTTGCATTAGGTTCTATTACTTCTAGTACCCTAAATTGAAATTCATGTTGAGTGTTGTGTAAGACAGTGTGCTTGGCTAAAGCATTCTGTGTATTACTTTTTCTGATGTTATAAATATGCTCTCTTATCCTGTCACGTAGTGGGCGGTTCGTCTTACCCACATAAAATGATGAACATATTTTGCAAACTGCCAGGTAAACAACGTTAGGTGTCATACAATTCGCATGTGTTCTAAAATAAAATGTTTTACCATTATCTGGATGGATAAATGTGGTATTGCTGTCAATATAACAACAAAAATTACAATGACCACATTTTTCTGTATGTCCTGAACTAACATGCTGTATAGCTTTCTTAGGATAACAGAGGAGTCTTTTTAAGTTGTTTCTGTTCCTATATATAAAAGAGGGTTCTTTGCCAACTATGTTAGAAATCTCTTCATCAGCCTTTAGTATATCCCAATGTTTACATATGATATTCTTGACTTCAAATAAGTCTGTTGTATAACTTGTTGCAAATTTGACATTCAAGGGTGTCGAAGAAATATCAGTTCTAATGATATCCTGTACTGGACCAAAATAAGGTTTACCTCTAGCATCACGTGAATTGAGGGCTTCAGTAGTGTATTGATCTATTTCACTAATTTTGTAGCCCCTAATCTTTAATCTATTTTAAACATGACAGATCTTTTCTAAGCCTATTTCTGACGGATTTAGCCTAGAACATCTTAAAGATTGTCCTTTAATTATATTTTTAAAAATGTGGGGTGGGTGCATACTTGTCCTATGTAGTAACATGTTGCTGTGACAAGGTTTCGATATACCCTGTGTTGATGAGACCATTGTGTAACCTTTCTACATAAACATCTAGGAACACCACTTTCTCATAGGAGTATTGCATAGTGAATTTCAAACAATTTGTCAAGCTATTCATGATGTTTAAAAACTTTTCTAAGTTATCTACTGTTCCATTCCATAGAAAAAAGACATTGTCTACAAATCTACGAAAGAAGATGACATATTCCTTAAAAAACTTTTCTTTAAACAAAACTTCTTGTTCCCAAAATGCTAGAAACATGTTGGCGTAGCTGTTGGCACAAGGAGTGCCCATTGCTACGCCTTCATGTTACTTAAAAATGTTATCATCAAACATAAACATGTTATTATAAAGCACAAGTTCAAGAAAATGGACAATCAGATCTATCAACAATTCAGAATAGTCACTACATTCTTTTAAATAATTCGTGACAAAAGTTAAACCTAGTTCATTGGGTATTACAGTGAACAAGGACTGTATATCTAGGGTGACAAAATAACAAGCATTAATATTGTCACAATGTGTGATGCTTTCATAGAGGTCTACCAAAAATTGCTTTGTGTCACGTAAGACAAATTTATTTTTATTCAAAATGGGTCTTAAATGCTTCTCTATGAATACTGATAAATGTTCAGTAACCCACCCTCTTCCAGATACAATGGGCCTCATTGGTGGGTTACTTAAGTCTTTATGTAACTTAGAAAGTCCATAAATTAGAGGCAACATTGGTTTCTCAACCATAAGGTATTCATAGGTATTTCTATCAAATAAATTACTTTTGTAAATATCAGTAAGGGTATCAAATACATACCTACAGGTGTCATGAACATCTGATGTATTAATGATACCATAAAATTTGTCTTGTAACATATCATGCATAGCATTCATGTAATGTTCTTTGTCCAGGACAACAACATCAGAACCTTTATCTGCTGGCCTAACTACAATATTCTTATTTAATTGCAGGTTATTCAAGCTTTTTCTTTCATTGAATGTTAAATTATCTGACTTCTTTAATTTATTATATGTCTTAGTTTCATAGTGGTGATGCAACTCTTCCTCAGTTACTTTCAAAAAAGCCTCTACTAGAGGGTGATTTACGGGTACATAATCACTAAGATTCTTGAATATAGGGCCTTCTCTGACAGTGCTATCCTTATCCCTGAAATTATATTTCAACATTAAATTTCTACAAAATATTCTTAAATCCATAATTGTATCAGTAAGACAGCCAGTTGTCTTCGGTATATAATTCAGGCCCTTACTTAACAAAGAGATGTCAGAGTCAGTTAATTCAACAGAAGAAAGGTTGAGCACTACATTTTCTTTACCTACATTTTCTTTATCGTGGTATTGTGTAGAGAGTCTTCTGACAATTTCCTCTTTTGCCTTCCCCTGCTCATGGAACGTGACCTCCTTGGGCCTTTGTCCATGCGCACGGGTAAAGGGAGAGTTAAACTGGCATCAACTACATGCTGATTAGCTTCCTTTGTTTTAGGTCTAACTGCTGGCTCTGAAGTAACTGAAGGTTTGTTCTTAACAACATTAATTTCAGGGTATAGATTAATGCTTTCCTGTGCGCTGGAATGCACTAACCTAATTACATCATTAGAATCATTTAATTCATTGCAAGGTGCATCACTTATTGCAATCTCTATATTATTATTTGTATTTACAATACTAGATCTCTCTTCTTCATTACTATCAGGTTGTGAGCCATAAGTAGATTTGCTAGCGCGTTGGCAGCGCATCAACTTAGAGACCAGTCGTGAGTATCTCAAGCTCTTGATTGACTTTTTTAGTCCTGAGGAAAAGAAACTAACTGACTCACTTAATTCTAAACAAAAACACTTATTTACTGACTTTCCTGAAAATATCGTATATCCACTATTTGAAAATTTACTTGACTGTGTTTCCGCCTATGATCGGAAACTTTTGCAACAAAAAAGAAATAAAGTGATACGTGACTTGAATGATTTTAAACTAGGTCAAGTGTTTGTTTGGCAGAGACATAACAATGATAGACTAGCTACTAATGTATACGAGGGTCAGACAAATGTTAATACTGTACAACCTACTAGAATGAATGTAACTAATACATATACGAGAAATGCTGGTAGTAATAGAGGTTCAGCGTTCTCTACAGATGTTTCTGACAATCTGAATATGCCTAATAATGTTAATTTGAATGGTTTAGATAATAGCAAATCTACTTATGGCTCACAACCTGATAGTAATGAAGAAGAGAGATCTAGTATTGTAAATACAAATAATAATATAGAGATTGCAATAAGTGATGCACCTTGCAATGAATTAAATGATTCTAATGATGTAATTAGGTTAGTGCATTCCAGTGCACAGGAAAGCATTAATCTATACCCTGAAGTTAATGTTGTTAAGAACAAACCTTCAGTTACTTCAGAGCCAGCAGTTAGACCTAAAACAAAGGAAGCTAATCAGCATGTAGTTGATGCCAATTTAACTCTCCCTTTACCCGTGCGCATGGACAAAGGCCCAAGGAGGTCACGTTCCATGAGCAGGGGAAGGCAAAAGAGGAAATGGTCAGAAGACTCTCTACACAATACCACGATAAAGAAAATGTGGGTAAAGAAAAGGTAGTGTTCAACCTTTCTTCTGTTGAATTAACTGACTCTGACATCTCTTTGTTAAGTAAGGGCCTGAATTATATACCGAAGTCAACTGGCTGTCTTACTGATACAATTATGGATTTAAGAATATTTTGTAGAAATTTAATGTTGAAATATAATTTCAGGGATAAGGATAGCGCTGTCAGAGAAGGCCCTATATTCAAGAATCTTAGTGATTATGTACCCGTAAATCACCCTCTAGTAGAGGCTTTTTTGAAAGTAACTGAGGAAGAGTTGCATTACTACTATGAAACTAAGACATATAATAAATTAAAGAAATCAGATAATTTAACATTCAATGAAAAAAAAAGCTTGAATAACCTGCAATTAAATAAGAATATTGTAGTTAGGCCAGCAGATAAAGGTTCTGGTGTTGTTGTCCTGGACAAAGAACATTACATGAATGCTATGCATGATATGTTACAAGACAAATTTTATGGTATCATTAATACATCAGATGTTCATGACACCTGTAGGTATGTATTTGATACCCTTACTGATATTTACAAAAGTAATTTAATTGATAGAAATACCTATGAATGCCTTATTGTTGAGAAACCAATGTTGCCTCTAATTTATGGACTTCCTAAGTTACATAAAGACTTAAGTAACCCACCAATGAGGCCCATTGTATCTGGAAGAGGGTGGGTTACTGAACATTTATCAGTATTCATAGAGAAGCATTTAAGACCCATTTTGAATAAAAATAAATTTGTCTTACGTGACACAAAGCAATTTTTGGTAGACCTCTATGAAAGCATCACACATTGTGACAATATTAATGCTTGTTATTTTGTCACCCTAGATATACAGTCCTTGTTCACTGTAATACCCAATGAACTAGGTTTAACTTTTGTCACGAATTATTTAAAAGAATGTAGTGACTATTCTGAATTGTTGATAGATCTGATTGTCCATTTTCTTGAACTTGTGCTTTATAATAACATGTTTATGTTTGATGATAAGATTTTTAAGCAACATGAAGGCGTGCAATGGGCACTCCTTGTGCCAACAGCTACGCCAACATGTTTCTAGCATTTTGGGAACAAGAAGTTTTGTTTAAAGAAAAGTTTTTAAGGAATATGTCATCTTCTTTCGTAGATTTGTAGACAATGTCTCTTTTCTATGGAATGGAACAGTAGATAACTTAGAAAAGTTTTTAAACATCATGAATAGCTTGACAAATTGTTTGAAATTCACTATGCAATACTCCTATGAGAAAGTGGTATTCCTAGATGTTTATGTAGAAAGGTTACACAATGGTCTCATCAACACAGGGTATATCGAAACCTTGTCACAGCAACATGTTACTACATAGGACAAGTATGCACCCACCCACATTTTTAAAAATATAATTAAAGGACAATCTTTAAGATGTTCTAGGCTAAATCCGTCAGAAATAGGCTTAGAAAAAGATCTGTCATGTTTACGAAATAGATTAAAGATTAGGGGCTACAAAATTAGTGAAATAGATCAATACACTACTGAAGCCCTCAATTCACGTGATGCTAGAGGTAAACCTTATTTTGGTCCAGTACAGGATATCATTAGAACTGATATTTCTTCGACACCCTTGAATGTCAAATTTGCAACAAGTTATACAACAGACTTATTTGAAGTCAAGAATATCATATGTAAACATTGGGATATACTAAAGGCTGATGAAGAGATTTCTAACATAGTTGGCAAAGAACCCTCTTTATATATAGGAACAGAAACAACTTAAAAGACTCCTCTGTTATCCTAAGAAAGCTATACAGCATGTTAGTTCAGGACATACAGAAAAATGTGGTCATTGTAATTTTTGTTGTTATATTGACAGCAATACCACATTTATCCATCCAGATAATGGTAAAACATTTTATTTTAGAACACATGCGAATTGTATGACACCTAACGTTGTTTACCTGGCAGTTTGCAAAATATGTTCATCATTTTATGTGGGTAAGACGAACCGCCCACTAAGTGACAGGATAAGAGAGCATATTTATAACATCAGAAAAAGTAATCCACAGAATGCTTTAGCCAAGCACACTGTCTTACACAACACTCAACATGAATTTCAATTTAGGGTACTAGAAGTAATAGAACCTAATGCAAGAGGAGGTAATATAATGACATATACAGAGGAGAAGGAAAACAACTGGATTATTTTGTTAAGAGCAGATAGAGGCTCAGGACTAAATGACAAAGTCTCTATCAAACCTGTACTTAGAAAACGCAGACACATAAAGATATGAGAATATTTAGTCATTTTTAAATTGTAATAGATATATATAAATAATTTTTATAATGCATTTTAACAACAAGAAAACTTTTATTAAAGTTTTATACTATCATTTGGTGTATTCAAAGGATGCGCTTTTTTAAATGGAGTTAGTTTTTATATATATATATTTTTATATATATATATTTTTATATGATTAGTAGCAGTAATGAATGCACTGATATACTTTTGTATTTGCTGCTTTAAATGTTAAGTGAACTAATTGATGTGTGATGATGATTGGTTCATTTGAATTGTACTCACCATGTGCTTTAGTATTTAAACTGTCTATGTTAAGCAAACATTGTGATCTGATGAAGCTATTTTTTAGCAAAAGCGCTTATCCATTGTTCTACTAATAAAAGTATCTGGCTTTGAATATAAGATTTGGCCCTTGCTTTTGCTCTTGTGCTACGTTTTTTTTATTATAGAGTTATTATATAACTTCAATATTAAATCAATAAACTCTGAGAAAAAAATATAATTGTTAAGGATTTTATAAAGATAGGACCAGCTGATGAAGTTAAAGGCTTTATCAATATCTAAACTGATGATTGCTGATTGCTTTTTAGTTTTGTTCACAATACTAATCAGGGTTAACAAGTTTAATAATGTTATCTTGTATTTCTCTATGTAGTATGAATCCTGTGTGATCATAGTCTATTAAACTTGGCAGTTATATTATTTCCTGGAGACTGCTGATCACCAGAAAGCTTAATAACTGCTTTATAGGTGACAACCTGGAATCTGTGCTTATATTCTGATCCTGGTAAAAGCAGGAGCAGAGTGCATTGATTCTTGACTCTTTCTGGTTGGAGAGTGAGTGTCTGTGCTTAATGTACCTGATTGGTCTGGTTGCTATTTGAGACATCTTCCAGAAAAAGGCTACAAGCTTGAAGACCCTTGCAACATCTGGAACAAGACTGTGGATCACCAAACAGGCCATGGCCTGCTTCTCTTCTTTGGCTTGCTGTTAACATTTTGCTTCTGGTGAGAGAAGAAGCAAAGGAGTATTGTATCCCAACAGAATGAAGCTGTGCTGAAACCAGCATTAGTAGTAGCCAGACAGTAGCCATTAATGTGACTCCCCTCTTTTCATCATTTTTGATAAGCTATTTTTTTTATTTTCAGTAAGTACTACTTGATTTCTTCCTAACTTTAGAATATCTGCCTAAATACTTCATCCTTAAATTTTCAGGGTCTACATATTAGTTTCCCCTCAAGTGTTTGGCAGTGCTCTGTACAGACTCAGACACTTTGAGTGACATTTTTCCTGTAAAAAGGGTCAGTACTTATTATATTGAGCTCATATCCAGGCATGTCTAAAGGTCAGTTTCCTGTGCTGTCTCCTGTCAACCTGGTGAACCTGGTTATCCTGACTCAATGTAGCAACTGCATCATGTACACAGACAACCCACTCCTCTTATCTTCCAACACTATGACTTGTGAGAGATGCACATATATAGCCAAATTGGAAGCCAAGCACTCTCCAACCAAGACTGGATTAGCCAGTCAAGAGGAGAAGGTTGACACCTGCACCAATCCACATTCAACACATAGCCCTCCAGAACTTACACCACCACAACCCTCACATAGTAACACAAAACACACACCTACTTTCGAGGAGGGTCTCAATAAAAATCTTCCCAAACAACAGAGACCACCGAGGCAGAAATGCAAACAACCACCACATCCCAGCACAAACCATGAGACACATAGCTCATATAAACTGTTTGCCACTCAATCAAAGCCCATAAGGCAAAACATCTTACCCAATACACTAGTCATAGGTGACTCAATAGTAAGGCACACTGATGTCCCACTCACTAGATTGAATAAGGAGAAAGTTACGGTCAGCTGCCTGTCAGGTGCCAGGATCTGCCACATAATGCACGCACTTAGGTCACTCCACAACAGGTACAAATATGACTCTGTCATTGTCCATGTTGGTGTGAATGACCTGAGACATACCTCCCTGGACTACATGAAAACAGACATAGAGGAGCTCTTGGATCTTGTAGCCCAGGCAGGTATGACCCTAGCTCTGAGTATCATCCTACCGTCACTCAGAATGATACCACAGTATAAGCAGAAAATGATTGACTTCAACAATTGGCTAAGTTTCTGATGTCATTCTAAGGGGATCCAGTATCTGTCTGCCTGGGATGACATGACTAACAGACCTCGATGCTTCCCCAGAGATGGCCTGCACCTGTCACACAGGGATTCTGGATACTGGCCAAGGCTCTTGTCACCCCTATAGTGCCTTTTTTAGGCAATGTTCTGAAGGCAAAATTACCATCATAACAGCTACAAGCAAATGAAATCTGAGGGTTATGCTACTCAATGCTATAAGTCTAAATCTCAAAATGCACTCGCTTGAAGCACTCCTTAAAATGGAGAACATCGACATCTGTGCAGTAACCGAGACCTGGTTCAAGGCTCTGGTGAGCACCCCAGCACTAACAGGCTATAATTCATACCATACCTTTTGGACTCTAACCCTGGACTGAAGCACTAAGGGTGGTGGTGTCTCCATATTCATAAAGGATATGCACACCTCCAGACTAGTAGCCCAACATAATGCATCAGAGATACTTCAGGTACAACTAACACTGGGTAAAACTGCAATCCAGGTTGTAGCCTGCTATAGATCCTCCATCATGTCCCAAGACTCCTACTCCACATTCCTAAGCACATTGGAAAATATTAGGGTACAACCCAGTACCCATATACTGGGAGACTTCAACTACCCCTCCATTAACTTGGAAAATTTCTCATGTACCAACACACTTGCTCAACGTTTTCTGGAATTCATTAACTCCAATGCCCTGGACCAACTTATTCTTACCCCCACCAAGGGTAGAAACATCCTTGACCTGGTTATTACTAACATGGTCGACTGTTGCTCTACACCAGTAATCAACTTCTCCATGGTCAGATCTGACCACAAGCTAATCACCATGGATATCCACATCCCACATCACCTCCTCCCAAAGGTAACCACTGTAAAAAACTTCTCCAAAGCCAATTTTGGGCTTCTAAAAACAGAAGTGGCTAACTTCACAATGCCCATGCAAATGGAAAATAGTTGCATGACTGCTGAATCATACACCAATGCACTGTATGAGCACATACACAAGTGCATGGAACAGGCCATACCAATCAGAACCAAGACGCTCTCCTCCAAAAAAAGGAAGCCAATGTGGAGGTCCCCCACCATAAACAAACTCTGCAACAGAAGGAAAAAACTTAAAACAGCACATCACTGAATACACCAGATGAATGCTGCCTGTCACCTAGTTTAAAAAGCACTAATGATATGTAGAGATAAACAAAAAATGCATTTACTTTATTAATGTTTCCCTTTAATAATAACTGAGAAGCAAAGAATTTAATGCAAAAGAATTGAAACATATTTATCATAGTCATTTGTCCTTAAGCTTTTTATTAGCTCCTTCTTTTACAGACCACCCATTCTTAGTTGCCTGTCTCTTCAAGCTTTGTGTAGACCAGTCCATTTCCTCAGTATCAGTTAATAAACTTTTCTTTTGAACAAAGTCCATGGCTTCTTGAGGAGAATTGAAGATTCTTTGTCCATCAGAAAGTTGGATTTTTATTCTAGTTGAAAACAGGACTTGTGCTTTAATATTAGATTTTTGGGGGAGGGGTTATTAAAGGAGTACATTCTTTTCTTTCAGAGATGACAGAAGAGGTGTATTAATTATTAAAATGAATGATTTTTCCATTTATCTTAACAGGATGATTTGACCAGGCATATTTTAAGACCAAATCCTTGTCTTGTGTGGACAAAAACTTTACTATTATAGATCTGGGAGTGGAAGAATTACTAATGGATGTTGCTTTAGACAAAGACCAATGGGGTCTTTCAATTCTAATGAAAGAGATTCAGGTAGATTCAGAGCTTTTGGTACAGTTGTTCAAGACATGTATCATGTTACTTCCCTCCTGTTTTTCTGGTACTCCATATATTCTTATGTTATTCTTCCTTGAGCTACTTTCTAAATCATCCACTTTTTTCCAAGAGTAAGGTACTCTCTTTAAGTAAAAATTTATTATGAATTTTACATTCTGACAATCTGCCCTCAATGTCATTCACAGGTTCTTCAATGGAGGAAATTTGATCAGAATGTTTTTTAATTACCTCGTTGAGTAAGTCCAGTTGCTTTCTGCTGTCCTGTTATATGTTATCAATTTTGTTCTCCAGCTTATCCATTTTGATTGACGGTTCTTGTATGTTTGTGATAATGGATTGTAATTCCTTTTTAATCACACTCTCCTGGTGAGTATTCTTTGAGTTATTCATATCTGTATCACTTGAAGAACTTCTAACAAGATAAAAAAAAAAAGTAAACACCAATACTGATTTTTTCTTGAAAAAAAAAATAATAATAATAATAATCTATGACTTATACATAAAATTAAACTTGTTTCTTACAAAAAATGCAAAATTTCCTGTCAGAATAATAAAAAAAGGCAGAGCTAAAGTTTTGAGCTGTTAGATGTTAGGCATCTTGGCCACACCCAATCTTGTCTACTTTTCTCCTCCCCTATCTGTACAGATTTTCTACCCATTTTCATCTGGCTATCATATTCTCTATACCACTTTACATGCATAATCTTTTCCTATCACATCCTCCCATTTAGACTAATCTATCCTAATCTCTCTCCCCCTTTAGTAATAAGTAAAAGACATGAGTTTAGTTCAATTGTAAATATGCTGTGAAGTGCTAAAAGGATGCTCTCCAGAAGTGCATAAAGCATTTTATTTTACTTTTTCTCATTGTTCTCTTTGTAATATATTTTTAGCATATGTCTATCCCTTACAATATTGTTGTTTATTTTGAAATGTATAAATTTCAGCTGTTTCTTATGTAATGCATTTGAATTTTTTCTCTGTTAAGTAGAGCTTTTCTCCCAGGGCCTCAGCTGAAAAGGGGCTCTTGTGACCCAGTCAAACTTTCCTGGTAAATAAATATCAATAAATAAATAAATGATAGTAGTCAGTGATTCTGTGGTATAAAAGAAGGGGACTCAACTGTGTATCTGTGGATGTTGTTACTGAGCCATGGAAGCATGTTCACAGCATTATTCAGTAGACTTGTGAAGACATCATTCCAAACATAACTGGGATGAAAAAAAAAGACTGGACTTATATCTACCAGGTCTTGTTTTTCATCTAGAAGTAAAGAATAAGTTTATCACTCTGTAGTTTTGGTTATCAGTCTATGTACTGGCTCAAACAACTTTTAGCAATAAGAAGCAAAATATCCTTGTCCCACAGTAGTCAAGTTCATCAGTAGCGCCAGCTGCCCCAGCACACACATATTGACAGGAGAGAAAGACAGACATGATATACCATATACTTTTGTTTTGTTCCTCAGGATAAGCTGATGGTACATCAGTACTTCTTGGTCTTGTTACAAGAATTATCACTGTTAATAAGCTACTAACACAACTGATCAGTCAGCCTAGGGAAAATCTATAGCAATTCATACCAAAGTTATCTGATAAGTAGAACACTGGTACTAGTTGTACAGACTAGGTGTAAAAAATAAAAATACATTCCACTGAGTATGTAACAGGGAGCTGCTTATAACAGTAAATGCTTTCATTCAAGTGTCTGATGTCATCTGTAATTTGGTGGAGCTCCTTATTGCATGCCTGTGAAAGAAACCACAACTGAACTTTAGCACTAATCACTTTATAATATTAAATTCAATCTTCAAAGTCGCATTTTTATTGTCATGGTTTCTTTTAAGTATTATATATATTGGGAGCATGTCATTCTATCGATGCTGATTTCAGTGAATGCAAAGAAACTAAAGCTAGTTCACCGAAACTGCCATTGGCGAAATTGGAGATTGCTTTTTTCTCCAGTGTTGTGCAACCTCAGAGGTGTTATATCTAATTCCCAGAGATGGGGGTGGTGTTTCCCCCACATGGGGGTGGGTGCAAGGAAGCTTGCCCCCCTGCAAAAACAATGGGCCAGATTCAGGAAGCCTCCGTGTAAGAGTTATAACTCTTACACGGAGGCTGCAGTGAAACTGTGTGATGTCAGCATGTCATGCATATGCATGAGGTGCATAAGGCATGCTGAATCACACTAGTAACTCTTACATGGTCCGTGTAAGAGAGTAGGGGGCGTGTCTGTAGGCTAAGCCCTGCAAGCGGACACGCCCCCGGAACACTAGAATGGCTGAAAGTAAACAGCCACGAGAGAGGCCATGGAAATGTGCATAAACACACTACACAACACATGCCCCGATAGACCATCACTGTATAAAGTGAAGAGATGTAATAAAATTAAATTAAAACCTTTTTTTTTTTAAAACCCCGTAAATGTTTGCTACTATGTGCCGCTGTGTGGTGTGCTACTAAGCAATCACAGTTAGCAATCAGTGGAAAAGGATATCAGAAGTAAATATGCAAAGTAAGCCAAGAAGTAATAGCTTAGCGGTAGAGTTGCCGGCCTAAGAGTAGGCAGGCAGGGTTCGAGCCCCCACAGCAACCTTTTTTTTTTTTGTAAATAAGCACTAAAAAGCCCCCTGACAGTATTGTACACATGTAAATGTATTCCCTTTGTAAAATGGAATGAAGGAGCATATATTCTGAAGTAACACAATAACAAAAATAGTCAGAAATGTACTGATAGGTAAGCTGCTGTGAGACGGAGTGCCCGTAGCTGAGTAGTGTTTAAAAAGCTGCAAACTGCGTGCTTGTTGCTAGGCATCGGTTTAACAGAGTGAAATTGTTTGCAACTAGCTGTGCTTAGCTGAACATGTGTGTCACTAGCCAATTAAGGTTTATCCCAGCGCACACCGTTTGCGCGGCGCTCCCACAAGCTAACTGCCAGTGCGCATGCGTTAGCTCAGCAAACGGCGCAGACCTGGTTTAAAGTGCTTAAAAGTGCCTTTATGGCACTTTGATTGACAGGTCCTGTACTCAGTTTGAAAGTTTGCTAAGAAAAATAAATTCCCACTGTCAGTCTCGAACCCAGGACCTTGGTAACATTAGTCTGTATGACCTACCACTAAGCCATGCTTGCTTTACAAGAACACACTGCTAAAATAAATATAACATGTAATAGTAGGAATCAGTATAAAGGCAATATAGGAGATGTACTATCTAAAGCATGTCAGGTAGGGTTTTAATGGCCAAATTACTGGATTCCCATACTAGTTCAGTGTGAACAGAAACAGCCCTGCTACCTGTTAGCTTGTACATAATAATGTAAGGTAATGTACATATGTGAAGGTATGTATATCTACACATACATATATATAAATATATATTAATACATAGGAAATATAGTTGTAGGTCTCAGTAGCCATACACACTCACTACAGGAAATAGTGAAGATATATGCAGCAACCAGAATCTGCAACACAGCCTGGCTCCTGTGAGACCTACTAAGCCCTTTAACTGCTTAAAGGTGCCTCCAGCACTTTGATTGATAGGCCCTATACTCAACTCAAAAGCAGAATATGAGCATACTAGTAGGCCCTACCACAAGACCATTGTAACACTAGTCTGTATGACCTACCACTAAGCCATGACTCTCATACAGGAATATAGTGCTAAATAAGTGGAACACTTAATAGTATGAATGAAGATAAAGGCAATATAGTATGTCTACTACCCAAAGCATGTCATGCAGACTTTTATAGTCCCAATTACTGGGTTCCCATACTAGTGTAGTGTTACCAGAAACAGCCCTGCTAATTGTTAGCTTGTACCCAATAATGTCAACTAATGTACATATATGAAAGTATGTATATGTACACATATATATATATATATATATATATATATATATATATATATATATATATATATATTTATATAGCAATACATATGACATATAGTTGTAGGTGTCAGTATGCATACACACTCACTATAGGGAACAGGCAAGATAAATGCAGCAACCTGAATCTACAACACAGCATGAAGCATGGTAGATGTACTAACCTTCACACTCACAAAACACTGTCAACAGCATACCAGCATGGTCCATGCCCTACAATCTGAAAGGGCAACGCCTATCTCACATACCCTTTTATAGCAGTGTCCTGAAATCACAGTGAGACATGCAATCAGTACACACCCAGCTGCATGCAATTAGCAAATGCTGCCTTACAATTGGTGCAGAGGCCATCACATGGACCTATGCAGATACCTACAAAAGCAATGAGTACCCACACTACACTCATGCAATACATTCATTGCACAAAACCGACAGAGAAAGAGAGAGAGAGACAGAGAGAACAAAACAGAACAAAACAGAAATAAAGACAGCCAGCAGCAAAACCAGCAGCAGCAGCAGCAGCAGCAGCAGCAAACTTCAAGCAGCACCAGTGACACACCAACAGCTGCCACAAACACAGGTAATGCAAAGTAGCAGGTTAATCCTGTGTATACTGTGACACCTCCAAATGTATCATACTTCACTATCTATAGGTATGTCCATGAGATAGGTTGTGTGTACATAGTCATGAAATATAAACATATGTAATATTGTTGTACATGTGGGCCATAACTAACACTTCCATAGCTTAGAACACAAGGCCAGTTGTGCATATGATGCAGTAGTTCCCAGGGTCAGTAGAGGTTCCTCCTCATTGGTGTGGGACCACTGTGTATGTATGGCACTGTTCAGGTACATATCCTGTAGTATGGACAGGGATTAATATCAGTCTGTCATGTGGTGCTATGTCCTCCAGGGGTGAATGTAGCACACATCCAGGGATACCATTTCGTAACAGTGATGATATGTGTTCTGCAATGATGAGGGTGGCTCTCACCTGGACATGTGAGAGGATAGGGAGGTTACAGTCATCTGGGATAACTAATAACACGTGTGTAGGACAATGGGGGGGGGTACCTGCACCTAAACTGTCTGCAACAATGTTGGCAATATCTGTGCATTTGGTGAATGTGAAGCATCTTAACACTGCAGACAACAGATGCCTTCCCGTCATGTGAATCTGCCCTGTGCTGCAGTAGCCTCCTACTATTGTTATACAATATGCGTGTATCTGTAGTCCACTGGACAGGATTAATAAGTGGTGTGCAGTTGTTCTGGTTTAGATAACTGTGTGCACAGTACATGCAGTATGTGGGATGTCTGTGGTACGCATATGCAAAGGTGCTGGCGGTGTGTGTTGTGGCTTCCA
The DNA here is from genome assembly GCF_019279795.1 of Protopterus annectens. Classification (NCBI taxonomy): domain Eukaryota; kingdom Metazoa; phylum Chordata; order Ceratodontiformes; family Protopteridae; genus Protopterus; species Protopterus annectens. The sequence continues at coordinate 315,164,122 of NC_056730.1, forward strand.
CTGGCCCAGTGGGCTGCATGGATAGCATCACTGTCATAACTACTGAATAACTGTGTAATAACATGCATACATAGCAAGGTAGTGTACTGTGCTTGTGGTGTTGTTCAGATATGTATATCCAGGCTGAGTAATGTGTGTCCACATCACAGGGTTGGATGGCAGCACACATCCAGTATGTATGGATGAACACCCAGAATGTGTCAGACGTGTCACCTGTGCAGAAGTATCTGGCCATTACCTGTGCATCCCCACAACACACACACATGCAACATATGGCAGATGTACTATAGCAGTACACACATGTTCATAGGTTCATACTAGGCTATCTGCCCAAGGGCATTTACAAGCCTAGCCCATCGTTTTGTGGCTTACGCCACCCCTTTAGTATGGGGAACCATACCCATTATTTTGCTGTGCCTCTGTCGAGCAGTGACACGGAGGTAATCCCTGGGGTATATCTGCGATCTCCCATCCATTGGTCAAGATTTCTCTTGAACAAGGCCAGCGAGGTGCTCTGCCTCACATATACCGTGATTTTGTTCCACAGCATAGGGAGTCTTTGGGTGATGAATCTATCCCTACAGCATGTCCTATTAATAGCCGTGTTGAGGTTTAAGTCTCCCGCCCTTGTGGCTCTGATGGATCTAGGTTTTTTAGGTGAAGCATATTCATCAAATCTGGGTTTGACATGGCCTTGTATGTTGGGCAAAGGTCACCTCTGAGCAAGCGGTGCGACTGAATAGAACATACATGGACATGCTGGAGGGGCAAATTCCTAACTGAGAGGCTCCTTCACTCTGTAATGAGCTCGAACAGTTGAGAATGAACAGTTCATAGGTTCATACTAGGCTATTTGCCCTAGGGCATTGGTAAGCCTAGTAGAATGTGTTTGTCTTTGCCACCCAATCACATCTTATGCTGCTATGCCCTTGTCCGACTTTAGTATACTTTGCCTCTGTCTAACAGCGACATAGAAGTGATACCTGGGGTACAACTATGATCTCCATCCACTCATCCAGATTCCTATGGAAGAGAGTCAATGAGGGACTCTGCCTAACCAGTAGTGTGAGCTCATTACAGAGTGAAGGGAGCCTCTCGGTTAGGAATATGCCCTCCAGCATGTCCATGTATGTCAGTGCTGAGGTCCAGCTCTCCTGAGCATGTGGCTGTATGGGACTCTGATTGCCTGAGGTGCATCACGTTCATTACTGCTAGGTAGGACATGGCTGTATATGGCATGCACAGATTGCCTCTGAACAGGCAGTATGCCACTGAGTCCAGCTGGATTCACTTTACCTGGGCAGCATATGACATCTGTGTGAGCCATTGCATCCCCTTGATGATGTACTGTTGTCCTGTACCAGTTGCTGTAGGTGTCTGGTTAGGTACATCCCAAAAGGTGCATTGTACGCAATTATAGGCCTAATGATGGATGAGTACAGAGGCACAATGACCTCCCCTGCCATACATGTGAATCAGTCATGATTAGCTGGGCTATATAACATGTCTGTCAATCCACGTGGGCCATGTGGTAGACAAATGACAGACCGCTACCATGTTTCTTCCCCAGGTCCCCAACTACGTCTTCTGTACTCAATGGCCTAACACCTATGTTGTACTGTGCCACCAATGTCGAGGCGTGGGAATCTGCATTAAATACTGATACTCCCCCTCCCTTGTTCAAGTGTTGTGGCTGACAAGAATGGTAACAGCTATAACGTGGTAGTACTGGTGTGCTCCTGTGAAACCTGAAACAGGTTCATGTTACTGCACAGATATCGATGTCCAGAATGCTAGGTAGGGTTTTGGGTGCGTGCATCCTTGGGTCTAGATGTCCAGTGTTGAGTAGCATCACTCTTACTTCCTCATCCTTTGTGATACAAATGGATGTGGGTTTGCCTTATGAGCCTTGCCTAATACAGGCACTATGGGTGTAGCAGGAGGATCCGCCAAATGTCAATAGGACAGTGGTGACAGGTACAAGTTGTCCCTAGCAAAGCATACCACCCCAAGATGGCAGGCATTGGCACACCTGTGAATGACACCAGTATGTCAGTCAATTGTTGGAAGGGATCATCGTGCCTTGATATTGTGGCATTGTTCTAGGTGAGGGTAGGATGCTACTCAAGGTCAGGGTCAAACTGTCTCGGGCTATGTGCTCAGAGAGCTCTGTAATGTCTCATGTCATGTAGTCCAGGGAGGAATGTGTCAGGCCATTCACAGCAGCATGGACATTGACTGAGTCATACCTGTACCTGCCTTGGGGTTACCTGACTGTTTGTGTTATGTGGCAGTTCATAGTGCCTGACAGGCTGCACACGTGACCCTCACCTCGTTAAGCCTGGTGAACGTGATGTGAGTGTGCCTGATGATAGAGGCACCTAGTACAGGTGTATGAGGTGTGTTGTTAACTGTTAATGGCTGTGAGTGTTCAGCACATTGGCTTTGTGTGATATGTGTTGCACATGTTCATTTATGTGGTAGTGGTTGCCTGGATGTCTGCTTAGGAGGTCTCTGCTGCATAGGCAGAGCTGTGGTCTGAGCCTACAAGTATGATCATGTGTGATCATGTGTTAGGTCCGCTGTTGTGGTAGGTCTACATGAGACTGGAAGTGTAGTGAGTGATCCCCTTTGCCACGTGACTGGTTATGGCGGTATTGACTAGACAGAGCCTAGCCTCCAGTCTGGTATATGGTTGCATCACTCACATGAGTTTGAATTTGTTGTTAGGAGGAGGGTTGTCTGTGTACATGCATCTGTTCTAACATTGTCTCTGGAGTACCACACTCACCAGCTGGACTGAGGAGGAAACTGACAACTGACCTCTGGACATGCTAGAATACTATTGTGAACTCTGTAATCACTAATGATTGAAAACAAGGTCCAGTGGGGAGTGAGGGTGTACTGACATTACCTACAACTGATGACTGATATAAAAGCGTCAGTGAGCAAATGCCAGGTAACCTAAGTGCAATGTGTCACAATGAAGTAAATGCAACAATGACAAGCAGTCACTTGCTGTCATGTGTAACATGGAAGTACGTACAGTAAGCAATGCAGATAACAGTAGTGAGTCACAGATGTGTTGCAAAGATGTGTACTATGTGGATGTAGCATACCAGTGAAATAACAAGCTAACAGATAACAAGCATATAAACAAAGGTAGATGCAGGAGGCCTGGATGTAGTGTTTGCTACAACAAACAAGGTGTAGCAATGTCAGTAAGATACAGCTCAGATATGCAGGCACTATAAACCTGAAACCAGATGTCCCCAGCTATGAATGGCAGAGTACAGCCTATTGTCACACATGGGTGCAGACCACAAACCTCGTTAATGTTAAATAACTGGCCTGAAGGCCAACTGCCCATACCAGAAGTAATACACTTGTACACTGGGCCCACAATCAGCAGTTCCCAACTTCAATGGATGAAAGATATGTGTCCTGTCACCACAGTGCTTGCCACCAACCTCCCTAATGTAAAACAACTGGTCTGAAGGCCAAGTACTTAGTACAAATGACATAGAATGATAGCTACACTGTAATCAGGTTTTAACCAATCAGTAATAAGTAGAAGTTAACACTACCTGTATAGAATGTGTACCATGTATTGTTGAGATACTATGCTGATAACCTGTTTGTGTACCTTTCCAGATAGACATGGCACCTAAACGGAATCCTGCCTACTCTGCTGCAGAGGATGACGTGATCCACCAGAGCCTGGTGCGTGACTATGCCATCCTGTTCTCACGCACCACCCAGAATCAGCAGGAGAGGTCTGCACTGTGGCAAAACCTTGTTAGCAGGATAAATGATGTTGGCATGCATGATAGGACATATGAGCAGGTGAGACATCACTGCAGTGATTTGATAAGAAATGTCCACCAGCGTGCTGCAGATATCCGCAGGCAACAGGCAGCCACAGGTGGGGGGGTGGCCACACATCCCCCCCTCACCAGACAGGAGGGGCTACTGCTAAGTGTTGTGGATCCAGCCCCAGAACAACAGCAACCATCATGCATCCTGATGGAGGTTGGATCCACACAGCAGCAAGACAGCGGCGTGCAGGTAAGATGCCATATTCATTTATTGTTATTACTTTTACATTTGTTGACCCAGATAGTCTAGCTGGATATAAGTTCATTTTCAGTAGAGGCCTGTGGAGAAAAGCTCCACACATAACGTAATAAAGGCAGACAGACAAGTTGTCATTACAGACAGCCAACATAATAGAATTGTACACCAGCCTGTTAATTAAATCAACATACATGTAAGGAAGTCAAACAGTTTAGAGTCATACACAATGTACCGTTGGTTTCAAAGCAATCCTACCTAAAGCATAATGGTTATGCAATAAGGCAAAAGCCATATACATAATAGTTAGGGCTCAGAAGGGTAGAGAAGTAGAAGGAGTATGACAGATACAATGATATGGAAGAGGCAGGAGTCAAGAAGGGAAGTGAGGAAAAGAAGGAAGACAGTCAAGAGGAGGTGGGAGGGATGGGAGAAGTAGGTCAGAGCATAGAAGGACATCAAGGTGAAAGAAACAGGGTAGAAGCTAGTTTCTATGCACAATGAGGGGTTAAAGGTGAAGAGAGGGTAGGGAGAGGGACATTAGCCTGGACTCCAAGAAGAACAAAGCCAGTGGGTTTGGAAGTACAGTTTGAGTTGACGTTTGAAGAGAGGTAAGGGTGAGATTAGAGTTAACTCCTGGTATGTACATATGACTGTTCTGTACGCTGTTACTTCATGCACGCATAAGGTGTGCATGTGGTATGTATCTGTCATCATGATATATATATACAGACATGATGTGCAGCTGATGTGTATAAGGGAACTAGTGTACTACTGTACTGTATCATGTGCAAAACAAATGGCACACATGTGCCCACTGACATTACTCTCTTCACACTTCCAGGTCCCTCCCATCTAGCAATGAGGCAGGCCATACATGCTGGTGAGTCTTTTTAACAGTATCTGTAAAACAATTTATAAAACTAGGAAGAGTAGTGTAACTCTGTAGTAGACATGCTGGTGACTGTGTTCACAATAACTGTAATTGACAGGTAGTAAATTGAGTAGTGTAACACGGTACTGATGTGTGTGTTTACTGTGGGGTGTACATGTGTGCAAGTGTGCCTGTGCCCAAGTGTGCATGTGTGTTAGTGTCCATGAGTGCATGTGTCCATTTCTAAATGTGTGCATTAGTATTGAAGTGCATCTCTTTCAAATATGTATTGAGACTGTAATCTGTGTTCCATGTTTTCCTCCCGTAGGTTCTGGTGCTGCTCGGGTGACCTGCAGCAGGGAACCTGAATCTTGTGCCCCAGGTACTGATGATGATGAAATGTCTGTAATGGTGCAGGAAGGTGTGTCTGGGTCCGCCATTGGTCAGCCAATTGACAGTACACAGCTTTCAACCCCGTCAATACGCACAGTCATCCTGCCGTTACATCCTTTGTCACCATTGTCCCTAGGTGATGGACAGTCAGCAGTGGGCATAGATCAGGGTAATGTGGTACCTGTGGTACATGCATCCTCACAAGGCAGCCATGTGCAGAGGCCTCCAATGGTACCACGCAGACAGTCGTCCATGGGTTCTCGTGGGGGCATCCGTGGCCGTACTGCCTCTGGCCGACGTGCCCAAGGAGGTATGTCAACCTCCACTATGTTTAGAACTGTCATGCAGGCGCAGGCACGTATGGAAAGGTACACCAGACAGGGTCTGAGGGAGCTGAGAGCATGTCGCATAGCCATGACAGACGGCATGCATGATGTTGCGAATGCTATCCGTAACTTCACAGATGTCGTTGACAGACGTTGTGGGGGCATAGAACAGCTGCTCCACAACCAGATGTCCATGGGCCAGGGCGATGGTGTGCGTTTGCGATGTCGACGTGGCCGTATGCCAGCAAGAGCACCAGCTGGCAATGGCCGTGGATGACAACAGGCCCACTCACGCGCCTCAAGTGCCAGCACCAGCCCCAGCAATGCTGGGTCTGTGCTGTCATCCAGACGCCCCAGGAGACCACGTGCACGTGGCTCTGGACAGTCCCAACAGGGAACTGTGTCCAGTCAACACACCCCTGCTTCCGATGACAGTACCCAGTCTGGGTTAGTACCGGATACGGCCCGTAGCACCCCTGCCAGGCACAGGTACCGTGTCCGTGCCCACAGACACTGATCTGGATGACCTGACAGGTGCAGTCTGTGGCTGTCCACAAAACCCTGTACATGGCAGCCATTATGTGGGACTGTGTGCGTGCTTACACACATGCAGAAACCTGGAAACCTAACACCTAGGGCAAACACATACACACACACACTGCACCAACAACTTTCCACCCTGTACTGCTGCCCCTCACAAACACACATACACACACATGTCAATTGGTGTTACCAGTGGCCGGCTTGGGCATACCTAACCCACACCCTGTGCATATGATGACACTGTGCCACCTCCTGCATACTACAACATTGGTGCAGGTAAAGGTAAACACATTGCTGATGCACAGGGTGACTACATAGATGTGTATAAGTAGTAACATGTTGGTAACTGTTGACTGTTGCAGTATAAATGTGTGTATATCCCAGCAGTCCTGCTGCAGTAACTGTATGAATGTCCTCAATTGTTATCTGCACCCATACTACTTAACAAAGTGTACCAGCTGCACACCATCACATGCTAACATTGACTATGGCAATGCGCATCTTGTGCTGTTATGTAGATTCAGCTACATGTATCTGTTCTGCCACACATGCATCTATACACACCCTGCTACCCACACAGATGCACACACTCACCTGCCATTCCCATTATTTATCACCCTACATGAGTAGCTGTTGATACATGACAGGTACACATTTCAGAAGTGCACTATGTTGTTTACTACTGGCATCCCCTTCTCTACCTGTACTCACAGGGTTCAGGCAACCTCATCAGTTGGAAGATGTAATGTGCATCAGGTACTGTAGTACCCTGATTGCCACAGCAAACATGTTTCCCATACAGAAATGCACACACAGACACATCCCACATCCACACACTTGCCACATTCAGGCTTCAGAACACTATTTAGGTATATTCGGGTACATGTGCGTGTTACAGTAGCATGTAACACTATACTGAGTACTGGCAGTTACTTGTCTGTTGTCATGTTGTCTGTATAGAATAAAAGAATTGTTTGATTATCCTACTCCGTTTTGTGGACATTACTTGAAGAAGTGTTACCTTACATGTGTTATCAGTACCACCACCTTCTGTTTTGTAGTTTTGTTTGTATAGGGTGCTATCAACATCACTGCTTGTTAAGGGTAATGACCACCCTGCAGTGCATAGCCCCATGTGGCAAAAGCCACATCCCACCCCATCATTGTGCACACACACTAACCCCACCAACAGTAAAACACATACTTTCCATTTGCAAGATTCAAACCCATACCTAACTGTGCAATGACAGTAGAAACAGACACATTAGCAGAGTGTGCTATTTGCAGTAGTTGGAGAACTCCTTACTAATGCTGTACTTAGAGGGTGCTGACATCATCTGTGTGTAGGAGGAGGGATGTGCACCCTGTAGTGTGTTCTCCCAGTTGGCAAAAGGCAGTTAACCCTCCCAGCATAGTGCATACACATAAACCACACTCATACATTCCCTTTGCAGGATTCAAACCCCTACCTAACTACGTTATGACACTGAAGAAAGACGCATTAGCAGAGCGCGCTATGCAAATTATTTGAGGACTTTACTACAGGTGATATAGTTATACAGTCCTGACATCATCACTGTTTCAAAAGGGGGATCTGCATCCTGTACCATACTGTCACGGTTGCTAATAGGGACATTTCCCACACACACACATCAATGTGTTGGTGGTTTGCATATGTGGGGGATCCAGAACTCCAGTGTGATTAGTATATGGTTTGATTGCAACAATGAGGGATATACTCCCAGTGGTGAGCAGTTTGTACTCATGTTTGTAAAGATCAGCTCTACTATATCTGCCCCTCTTGTGGGAAGGTTGGTTACCTGTTCCATAGCCAAAGAATGTCCGATCAATGGGAACCTTAGAGCTTGGATATTGTGGCTTGTGTAATGTTCACAGTCTATGTTTGGGTAGCTGACATCACCCAGTATGATGGTGTTTGCAGAGTAATCTAAACTCTCCTGTGTCAGCATGAAGGCTGTGTGGGAGACCTGAGTTTGAGAGGGTGCTGTAAGAGCTCCTCTGTGTCTCTTTCCATGTGGTCCAGGGAGGTACGTCCCAACAGGTAGCTGACTGTGACCCTCCCCTTGCTCTGTCTGGAGGGCAGCACGTCTGTCAACAGCTCATGTCAAGCAAGTGCACACCCCTCATAAATGATGTGGAAACCTTCAAAGGCCCAAGGCCTGTTGTAAATATGGACCAGACTGCAGATACCTGTATAGAGTCATTCTGTGGACACATTCAGGAATGCATGGATCATGAAGCCACATATGAAAGCATGACCCAATTCTCCAAAGTCAGATGTCCTGGGCGCCGGACACCAGCCATAAACACACTATACAATAGAAGGATGGCGCCACTACATGATACAACAACCTCCCAAAATGTGAAGGTACCACTGATGAGTATTGGATGACAACTACAGGCACCCATATGATTGTCTAAGGCCATCTTTGAGAGAGGATTCCACAAGCCACTGAGGATAATCACAAGGCTGCCTGTAGTTATGTTAGTAACCTGAGTGGTACTACCCAGATATGCTCAGAGGTAATACAATATGTCACACAAAATATAAAACACACAGACATTGCCATCATCCTAGTGGACAGGTTCAATGCTGCCTTCTCTCCCCACCACACCAAAAGGGAACATATGTCTCGCAGCACAGTGCTTTCCCTGACATCACAGATGCTCAGGTAAGAGATGCCCTTCCCAAAGCAATAAACACTGCATCAATGGGACCAGACAGTGTCCCAGGCTGTGTCCTACATGAACCACAAGAAGAGCTACACCCAGACATAACACCACTGTTCAATCCCAGCCTTAATACACGATATGTGGCCAGAGAGTGGCATACAGCAACAGTGGTCCCTCAACATGCAGGTGGTGCTGTCACGGATCCTGGACACTACTCGCCCCATATGTCTGACTAGCTTTGTCTGCAAAGCTATGGCAAGGATCATCATGAACCTCACATATCTAGATATTGTGGACCTACAGACATGTCACCATACACAGTTTGACTTTGTCAATGGCAAATCCTGCCTATCAAACCTGTTTGCTTTGTTTGAAACAGTCACCAAGGCCACTGTCAAGGGGTAGGAGGTCCACACAGCCTACCTGGACCTTGCATAGGCCTTGGATACAGTACCCCACTTGTGCATTCTAGGGAAGCTCACCAGTGTACATAATAACCCCTATGTCACTATGGGTATTGCACAGTGGCTCAAGGGCAGAACACACATGGTAGAATTGCTGGAGCCATGTCAGCCTCCAACCTGGTACAAGTGGTGTCCCACAAGGCACAGCCCTAGGAGCTGTCATGTTCATTATATATTTGTCATAGGTACAGGCCATCATGGAAGTACTGTGGCTCAGCAAGTCGCAGGTGACTGCAGACCAAACACCATAATCAACTCAACAGCTAACACACGCATCCTCCAAATGGGACTCTTGCAAACACACGACTTGTGCCACAGTCATGGCCTCAACGTGAATGACAGAAAGAGTATAGTCATCCCCTTTGTCAAACACTAAGTGACCGCAATGTACCACATATGTGTTAATCCAGTAAGTGCAGACCAAGGAATTATGGACCTTGGGGTACGCAGGTTGATAGCATTCTACCATTTGACAACAACATGGACAAAGTGGTTAGGTAAGCATGTTATATGGGCCACATCATCATGGGATCCACATGTAGGCCAGGGGGGGACATTGTGCCCCTTTACTCATCCCTCATCATGCCCATAATTGACTATGATGAACCTGTCGGCATGCACCTTACCAGACACCTGCAGCAACTGGGGCTACCACATATGTACCTCAACAAGGGGATCAAAGTGCTCAAACAGATGCCACATACTGACTGGTTAAAGTAGCAGCAGCTCTACTCAGTGACATACTGCCTCTTCATAGGCAATCTGTGCCTGACATAGAAGGCCAGGTCATACCCTCACGTAATGGCCATGCTGCATCTCAGAATATCCAGATCCCACCAGGATACACGCTGGAAATACTTGAACCTCAGGAGTGATATACATAGGACATGGTGGAGGGGCACATTCACAACTCAGAGGCTCCCTTCATTCCTGATTATTATCCCAATAGAGGTTAGGCAGACTGACTCAGTGACTATCTTCAAGAGCGATATTAATGACTGGATGTGACATTGTAGGGTTACCCTGGGTATCACTTATGTGTCACTGTGAGAAAGAGGCACAGTATACTAACCTTGGAAAAGGGCATAGCAAGAAAGATTCACAATGCATGTTGAAAGGCACGCACATTCTGGCTAGGTGGATACATGCCCTGGGCAGATATCCCTGTACGAACCTATGGACCTATGTCTGTTTTTCACCATTGGCCCTATGTGCTGTGAATCACCAATGTAATCTCAATACTCCAGTAGCATGTGCAAAGGTCAGTTGTCAGTCACCTCTATGGTACAGTTGTGGAATATGTGTGTCATGTAGTAATGTCACAGCTGCCACATGTACACAGTCAACCCTATCCCCTACCCATTGATGTACATCACATGTATGAGATGGAAACACATGGCCAAACTGTAACAACAACATACAAGTCAGTCAGATGCATGGACACATGACTCAGTCATTGTCCATGCCACCACAGCTGATGTGGGATGTCGCTCACTGGGATACGTGATAGGGAACATGGAAGGGATCACTGAGCAAGTGACACAGGCTGGTAGACCCTGACCTTGGTTGGCATCAGACCCTCACCAGGGATTCCGACAAATTAATGAATGCTAATGAATAAGTGTAGCTACAACACCCTAGCTGAATGGTTCTTAGCATGCAGTCACTGCATTGCTATGGAATACTGTCTTACCACTCCCACAACAGGTGAGAACATGCAGCTCCTGTACATTAACAACATGTAGACTTTATGCCCCAGACCAGGTGTGCATCCCTCACTACTAGGCTGATAGCATCTACATCTCACACTGTATATACACATCCCACATGCAGCATCTGCACAGAAGACCACGGTCATAATGTTACCCTGTGCAAATACCATGTATTCACATGTGGCAGGCATCACACATGGTAACTATTGAAAGTCACAGGTACATATGTGTATTTGGCACACACATACAGCATGTGTTCATTGCCATAACCGGTGTAATCAATGTCATGCATTATTGTGAGGGACAACCCACACACATGGGCATTCTGTGTGTGCACAACACACATGGCATGTCTGTAATCAAAAGCCATACATAATTGTGATATCGTTTAGAAAGGGGTATGTGCATCCTGTAGTGTGTTTTCACAGTTGCCAAAAGGGATATATGAATCACACACACTTGCCGGATTCAAACCCCTACCTAGCTATGTTAAGACACTACAGATGGACGCATTAGCACAGCAAGCTATTCGCATTACTGCGGAATTTCCTTTCCCCTGATATACTTATAGGGTGCTGACATCATCAGAGTTTAGAAAGTGGAATGATCATCCTGTGGTGTGTTTTCCCAGTTGCCAAAAGGGATGTTTCTTTCATACACACACACATTTGCCACCGGTTGGATTCAAACCCCTACCTAACTATGTTATGACATTAGAGACGGACGCATTAGCACAGCGCACTACTCGCATTACTGGGGATTTTCCTTTCCCCTGATATACTTATAGGGTGCTGACATCATCAGAGTTTAGAAAGTGGAATGATCATCCTGTGGTGTGTTTTCCCAGTTGCCAAAAGGGATGTTTCTTTCATACACACACACTTACCCCCCTTCACACACACTTGCCACCTGTTGGATTCAAACCCCTACCTAGCTATGTTATGACACTAGAGACAGACGCATTAGCACAGCGTGCTATTTGCATTACTGGGGAATTTCCTTTCCCCTGATATACTTATAGGGTGCTGACATCATCAGAGTTTAGAAAGTGGAATGATCATCCTGTGGTGTGTTTTCCCAGTTGCCAAAAGGGATGTTTTTTTCATACACACTTACCCCCGCTTCACACACACTTGCCACCTGCTGGATTCAAACCCCTACCTAACTATGTTATGACACTAGAGACGGACGCATTAGCACGTTGCGCTATTCGGATTAGTGAGAGAATCCTTTTCTCCAATATACTTATAGGGTGCTTACATGATCAGTGTCTAGAAAGGGGGATGAGCATCCTCTGGTGTGTTTTCACATTTGCTAGGGGTAACATTTGGACCAAGTGTGTGAGCATGCCCAGTTCAGCCTTCCTGTGGCATGTTGTGTGAATGATGTCTCATTTATCTAAGTGTGTGAGCATGCCCAGTGTGGGCTTTACATATGTTGAACTCTGCAGCCCATCACATTTGTGGATGAGTGTGACCTTCAACAAATACCTGAAGTTTATGGTTGTGTGTTCTGTGCCATGTTGTGTATTTACTGTCCGAATGCTTTTTGTGTGAACAAATCAGGGAGTATACTGTGCCTGCAGGTTTTGCATGGGATACTTTGCACACAATTGTCAACATCCGTTCATACTGACCTAACACTGTAGCACTGTCTAGTGTAGTGTTTCAGTACTTTCACTGTGGTCGTCAGTATCCTGGGCTTTAGTCCTATCACTGCTTTACATTTCCATAGTGTGCACAACAGCCTGGTTAGGGTCCAGTTGTGCACATCTGCACAAAGGCAGTGCCTCTACAGACCCTGTTAATTGCTGCCCCATAAGCTTAACAAGTGTAGTCTGCAAATCTATGGAGAGGATCATAATTGAGCTCATAAACAAAGATATAGGGGACATGCAGACATTGTACCCATCCCATTTTGTCTTGGTCAGGGGCAGATCATGCCTTTTGTACTGGGTTGACATCTTCAAATTGGTCACTTAGGCCATTGTTGGGGAAAGGCAGTCCATACAGCCTACCTTGGCCTTGCAAACACTTTCAACACAATACCCCACTCAGGTATTGTGGAAAACCCTAACAACTGAAATGTAAACCCATATGTCACAAGATGGGTTGCAAACTGGCTTAAGGATGGGACTCACAGGGTTAGAGTTGCTGGCACTATGTTAGACTCCAGGCTGGTCACAGGTGGTGTCACACAGGGCTCAGTCCTTGGCCCCCATTGTTTGTCATGTACTTCCCAGAAGTACAGGCCAACATGGGAGGACTTTGGATGACAATGTTAGCAGATGACTGCACACTGGGCACCATAGTGGACAGTGCATCACACACAGATATCCTTCAGAAGGGACTCACAGTAACTGATAGCTGGTGCCAGGGCCATGGCCTGAAGTCAGAGTGCACAACATGTGTAGACATACCCTTCAGGAAAAGCAAGGTGACCCCAAGCTACCATATAGGTGGCAATCCTCTAAGCACAGAGGAGGTTATCATGGACCTGGGGACCCAGGTTAACAGTCGCCATTCTTCTGAGACTCACATTGCTAAAGTGGCTAGGAAGACCTTCTACATTGCCCACCTGATCAGGCTGGGATTCACATCCAGATCTAGTGGGGCATTGTTCCCTGTACTCTTCACTTATCAGACCGGTGATCGAGTCGAATGCCCTATTCTGGCTGTATCTCACCCAACATCTGCAGCAATTGGAGACACCCTGACTGTCCCCACCTAAAGGATCAAGGAACCCCAACAGCTGTCATATGCTGCCAGATTGACGACACTCACACTCTATTCACTCACATACCGTCTGCTTAGAGGTGACATGTGCCTGACATGCGAGGCCATGTCCAAACAGAGATTAATGGGCATGCTCCACCTCAGACTCAGAAGATCCACCTGAACCACTAGTGCAGGTGACTCACACCTTAGCAGGGATGTATGTTGGACATGTTGGAGGGATGGAGTTATCACCGGAGACTCCTATGCTGTGGAATACAATCCTGGTCCATTTGAGGCAGAGCACCTTGCTGGCTGTGTTCAAGAGGTATCTTGACCTAATGCTAGTCGGAGAATGTGTTTGTCCATCAACACATTGTAAGCGTAGTTCGACATGTCATATGTCTTGTTTAGTATACTGTGCCTCTGTCTACCTGTGACATAACATTGATACCCAGGGTAAACCTCCCATCTCCCATCCACTCATTAGGATTCCTGTTGAGGGGACTCAACCAGTGTCTCTATGGACAACCTGTACTGGTAGTTTACTCATGTGTGGAGGAGGCTTCTGTGTTTTGGATAATGCAGTACAGCCTGTCCTATATATGTCAGTGCTGGGGTTCAGGTCCCTCATGTGCATAGCTCCTGCCATTCAGATTGTACAAGGTGCAGCATGTGCATTGATTCCAGCTTGGACATGGCTTTCTACATCAGGCACAGCTTGCATCTGGGTGGACAGCATGGCAGTGTGTGGAGCTGCACTCTGTTTAATCAGACTACACATTACATGTGTTCCAGCTCTGTCATACTCCTGGTGAGGTACTGTTGTGGACTTTACAGGTGCTGGATGTGTGTGCATGAGGTACACCCCAGAGGGGCTGTTGTGGACATTTCTACTGCTGATGAAAGATAACTGCAAAACCAGAATGACGTCCGCTTAGCTAGATGTCAGACAGCATGGACCATACAATCACAACTGAAAACAGGACCCTCTCCACAAAGGGAAAGTGTCCTGTCTGGTGGACCCCAGCCATAAACAAACTGTATGACAGATGAGGGTTACTAATGCAAGACAGAGCTACATCTCCAAAAGGGAAGACAGCTGTGATCAGCACTAGTAGAAAGCTACATTATCTCATAAAGACATGCAAGGTCAACTTGGGGACATAAATCACCAAAGACAATGAAGGTAACCACACTGCTTTCTTCAGTTATGTCAGACACCTGGTTGTGAACCCTCGGATATGCTCAGAGTTGGTACACAACAACATATATTCCAGTGACCTGACAGATATTGGCAACATTCCGGCGGACAGCTTCAGTGTGATTTACCCCCTCCCTCACCCCCAAAACAAGATAGTTATCACTGCTGTATGTAACCTCACTGTCATCTTGGATGTCCATGTGAGAGCCACACTCAGCAAAGACAAGTACACAGCATCCATGGGACCTGGTGGTATCTCCAGTTGCATGCTATGTGAACTCCAGAAGGGGCTGGACCCATATATACAACTGCTATTTAACCTTAGTCTTGCTACAGGATATGTACCTGAACACTGGCATACGGCAACAGTGGTCCCACTCCACAAGGGGGATGCCTCCACAGACCATGGCAACTACCACCACACAGGCTTAACCAGCCTTGTCTGCAAAGATATGGGAGGAGTCATGGAGCTCTTACACAGACACATTACTGACCTACGGACCCTTGTTCCCAGCTAGTTCAGCTTTGTACAGGGCAGATCCTGCCTTTTGCACCTTTGCACCCGAAAAGTACCTACCATGAAGATCAGGGTTCTTCAACACATGTCATATGCTTCCAGAATAGAGGAAGTCCAGCTTTGTTCAGTGTCATACCACATACTTACAGGTGACCTATACCTGACATACAAGACCATGTCCAATCAGGATTTGGTGGGCATACTCCACTGCAAGCAATCCAAATCCACCAGAGCCATGAGAGCTGAGTATTTGAACCTCAGCACATACATGTATAGGACATGCTGGAGGGACAGAGTCATAACTCAGAGGCATCTCACACTCTAGCAGAGTATCCCAGGTCATGTTTGACAGAGTCCCTCACTGACTCTCTTCAGGAGACATCTGGACAACTGCATATGAGACAGAGGCACAGACTAGACAGAGACACAGTCATGTTATTCAATTACGTAAGGGGGTCATAATGTGTCACTACTAAGTCAGAGGCACAATATTCAGAATCTGTTCTGTACACTTATTACCACTATAAGGGGTGGCAATAGCCACATCACTATGGCTAGGCTTATACATGCACTAGGGCAGATAGCCTAGTAGTACACTATGACACTATGAAACACCGGTGTATGTGTAGCTATTGTCAATCAAACAGTATGATGTGGCTTGGGGGCTTGATATCTCCCTGTATTCCAACATTGTTTTGTCTATTCCTTCTAGCATGTCTAGGGATCAGTTGCTAGTGTCCTCTCCTGCTCAGCTGGTGAACCTGGGAATATTGAGGCACTGTTACAGTTGCCTCATGTACACTGACAACCCTCTCCTTCTGCCATAAAACACACATACATGTGAGAGATGCAACTATATAGCCAAAGTGGAGGCTGAGCTCTCTCAACATAGGACTAGCAAGACCAGAGAGGGTGAAGGTAACCACACACACATCTTTAATCCAGTCTCACATGGCACTGTCACAACTTAAGATCATACACATAGACACACAGAGACACTCTCGGAGGCTCTGATCAGAAGTCTACCAGAATGGCGGTGGCCACCACAGCAGACACTCACACAACTGCCTCCACAGGGCACAGCACATGCAACACATTGACCACAGAGTTGGTGTGCCAAACAGTCACAGCCCTTAAGGCCAAACACAATGCCGGACACACTTGTCATAGGTGACTCCATAGTCAGACACACTGATGTCCCACTCACCAGATCAGGTACAGAGGAGGTCACAGTAAGCTGCCTATCGGGCAGTGGAATCCACCACATAATGCAAGCACTCAGGTCACTAAACTGCAAGTACAGGTCTGACACAGTCATAATCCATGCTGGTGTGAATGACCTGAGATGTACCTCCCTGGACTACATGGAAAGAGACATAGAGGATCCCTCTGATTATGTAGGCCAGGCAGGTATGATCCTGACCTTCGGCAGTATCCTACCTTCACCAAGTATGATGCCACATAAACAGAGACAAGATGATCAGCTGTAGTATTTTGCTTAGACTATGGTGTCATTCTAAGGGGTCCAATGTCTGTCTGCCTGGGATGACATGCTGGACAGGCCACGGTGATTTGCAAGGGACAGCTTGCACCTGTCACCCTGGGCTTCCGGATTTCAGATGATGTTCTTGCCACCCCATTGTGCCTTTTTATGCAAGACTCAGATTCTACACCTACCACCCTAGAACACAGTAAAGGAAAGACACTAAGGGTAATGCTGCTCAATGCCCAAGGTCTCAACCTCAAGCTGCACACACTCTATGCCCTTCTCAGTATGTAGCACATTGATGTCTGTGCTGTGCCTGAAACCTGGTTCACAGCTTCTGACAGCACCCCGGCACTATCGGGTGTTACCTCATATCATGCATTCCGGCACCAGCATCCCGACAACACCAAGAAGGATGGTGGGTGTCCATATTCATCAAGGACACCCTCACCTCATGGTTGGTGGCAACACACGATGCATCAGAGACCATCCAGGTGCCAGTGACCGTAGGCAAGACTGCTCTGCAGTTTGTAGCATGTTACATGCCACCCGCTCAAACTCAGGTACCTCACACAGCTATCCTGCAAACACTGAAGGGGATAAATGTATCTCAAAACACCATCCTACTGGGTGATTCCAACTATCCACATATAGACTGGGATCACTAATCATGCCACAACACACTAACACAAAGGTTCCAAGAGTTCATACACTGAAATGCCATGGAACAACTGGTCCCAATCCCCTCAAGTGGAGGCAACATACTAGAACACATCATCACAAACATGGGGTCACACTGTTCAACACCAGACATATACCCATCATTGGTGAGATCAGATCATGGACTATTCTCAGTGGGAGTCCACATCCCACCCACACCCCAGATGGGAAATGAAACGGTGAAGATCTTCTCAAATGCCGACTTCACATTTCTGAGGACTGGTGTGGTCTCTTTCAAGGCCCCCAGGCCAGCAGACACCATTACCCAAGCCACTGTATCACTTAGAAATGCCTTCTACCAGCACCTCCAGGACTGCATGGTTCAGGCAATCCCAAATAATAATGACTCTTTGTACCACAGGCAAGCATCCAGTCTGGTGGACCCTAGCCATAAACAAGCTGTACAACACAAGGAAGGAGCTACTACAAGATAGAGCGTAATCCGTAGGGGGGAAGGCACCCCTGCTCATTGTGAGTAAAACACTGGGTTCCCCCATACAATCATCCGAGGCATGTTTTGAGAGTAAACCCACTCAGGACTCCAGGGACAATCATGAGGCCTTTTTTACCTATGTTTGAAACCTGGGAGGAAACTCCCAGATATGCTCAGACTTAGTTCAGAATAATGTTGATATCACTGCACCTACAGACATTGGCAACATACTGACTGACAGGTTCAGTGCAGATTTCTCCCCCCCTCCCCCCAACTGGGGGGTATGTACACCAGAGGATTGTAGCCCCCCAAACATCTCCACTGCTGGGGTGGGAACTGCTCAATCCAAGGCAGAAAACACTTTATCCATGGGACCAGATGGTGTCCCCAGTTGTGTGCTCCATGAACTCAATGAGTAATTACACTGCAGTTAGGGCAGCTGTTTAATCTTAGCCTCACCTCAGGATATGTTCCCAAGGAGTGGCATACAGCAATGGTGGACCCACTTCACAAAGGAGGTGTCTCCACCAACCCCAGAAACTACCATCCCATCAGCTTGACAAGCCTGTTCTGCTAAGCTATGGAGAGGATCATAATGGAATTCTAAATGAAGACATAGGGGACTTGCAGACATTGGATCCAATCCAGTTTGGCTTTGTCAAGGGCAGATCATGCCTTTTAAAATTGGTTGACTTTTTCAAAACACTCACCCAGGCCATTGACGTGGGCAAGGCAGTCCACACAGCCTACCTTGACCTGGCAAAGGCTTTCGACACAATACCCCACTCAGGTATCATTGAAAACATCACCAGCTTAATTGTGAACCCATACATCACAGCATGGGTTGCAAATTGGCTAAGTGACGGAACACACAGGGTCAAAGTTGCTGGTGCCAGTTCACACTCCAGAGCTGTCACAAGTGGTGTCCCACAGGGCTCAGTCCTGAGCCCACATTTGTTCAGTATCTACTTTTCAGAAGTACGAGCAAACACAGGAGGATTATGGCTGACAAAGTTTGAAGATGACTGCAAACTGGGAAGCATAGCTGGAAACCCATCTGACACAGACATCCTTCAGAAGGGTCTCATAGACACAGATAACTGGTGCCACGGCCATGGCCTTACATTAAACACTAAACAATGCATAGCCATACCCTTCAGGAAGAACAAGGTTACCACTACTTCCCATCTAGGTGGCAATCCTCTAAGCACAACGTAGGTTATCAGGGACCTGGGCACCCAGGTTGACAGTGACCTTTGCTTGACACTCACATTGCCAGGGTAGTTTGGAAGGCCTTCTACATTGGCCACCTCATCATGCAGTGATTCACATCTAGATCAAGGGAGGTCATCGTTCCCCTGTACTCATCACACCAATGATTGCATACACTGCCCCATTCAGATTGGATGGGCACACAAATTCCTCTACAGGAGGTGAAAGGGTCTCAAACATATTTCTTATGCTGCCCGACTGAAGGAATTCCAGCTGTATTCAGTCACTTACTGACTGCTCAGAGGTGATCTGTGCCTGACATACAAGGCTATGTCCAACCCAGACATTATGAACATGCTTCACCTCAAGACCTCTACATCCATCAGAACTACAAGGGCAGGAGACCTAAACCTCAACACAGATATTAATAGGATGTGCTGGAGGACAGATTCATCACCCAGAGAGTCCATATGCTGTGGAACAACATCCTGGTACATGTGGGGCTGAGCACCTCACTGGCTTTGTTCAAGTGAGATCTTGACCAATGGATGGAAGATTACAGGTATACCCCAGGGATAACCTCAGTATCACTGCTTGACAGAGGCACAGCAAAATAATGGGCATATCCATCAACTTGCAGGGGTGGCAGACGCCACAAAACTCTGGCCTAGGCTTATTAATGCCCTAGGGCAGATAGCCTAGTATGAACCTATGGACATAGGCCTGGGGCAGTTCCTGCTATTAGGACAGTGGTCTGCAGCAGGCTATATAGTAGTAGTCGGTTTTAGCCATTGTTTTTGACCATGGCTATTCCATGTTGCTTCTTGTTGTGGTACAAACATGGGTGTGTGGTTATCCATGCTATTTATTGCTAGACACCCTCATTTTGTATCTTGTTCCATGTTTTTGCACATGTACATCACTGTATGACGTGCAGCTGTTTCCACAGGGTCATATGCGTGGATATGGATGTTAGTTGGGGTCCTCAGGTGTGCATATTGTACATGATATTACATTACTTAACACATGGCATTCATGCCTCAGGTGGTGCTGCAGGGCCACCTCTGTCGGATACACATACTACACTCCCTGTACATTTGGAAGCAGGTTGTGTCATGTTAGGCATCCCTGTTACTGTATGAGTGAGTCAGAGCGGTATCAGTCCCAGGTTCCTACTGACCAAGCGTATGTGCTATCGTTGCCTCTTTGCCAAGGCCAGGGCATACTGGGCACGCCTCCTTCTGCCTACTGGGACAAGGTCAGGTTGTTCCTCCTCCGAGTCACCCCTGCCTGTGGTGGCCTTGGTAATGGTGGGGATGTTTGGCCCAGCCCTGTGCTGGTCCTGCTGCAGCTGTTTCCGCAGGATCATATTATGTAGCATAGCACATATCATGATCATTTGGGTACATGTAGTTGGTGTGTACTGCAAAGCTCCACCAGATGTGTCCAGACACCGGAACCGTGACTTGAGCAGCCCAAACACACGCTCTATGATATTACGTGTTTGTGCGTGTGCCTCATTATGGCGTTCCTGTTCAGGTGTGTGTGCATTTCTGATGGGTGTCATCAGCCACGGCTCAAGTGCATAACCTGCATCCCCACTAGGTGTCCGTGTGGGAAGTCCCCATTGGCAAATGATTGGTACAGCTCGTCAGATGCCAGATGTGGGAATCGTGGTAGCTCCCAGGGCAGCCAGCACACACATTCATTATTATGCCCTGGGCATCACACACGACCTGGCAGTTGATGGAGGGGTATCCCTTGCGGTTAATGTAGACTCTACCCCGCTCACCGGCTGGTGCTTTGATGCGTATGTGCGTGCAGTCTATTGCACCCAGCACCTCAGGGTATCCCGCTATTTGCTGGAAGAGACGCATATTGCTGGCCACAACTTCACGGTCATTAGGGACATATATATGATCACTGACATGTGGTGACATGGCATCCAGGAACTGGTGCAGTACCCTGGAGGCTGATGCCTATGATATCCCCATCATATCACCAGTTGGTCTCTGGAAGGTACCTGTTGCTAGTATTCTTAGGCCAACACATACCTTGGTTTCCACTGGGATGGGTTCCCCTCTGTTGGTTCTGTGTGTGAGGTGTGGCCTGCACAGCTCAACAATCTGCTGCAGGAGCTCTCTGTCCACTCTATAGCGCTCTACTATCTCCAGCTCATGTAACCCATGGTAGGTGACCCTGGGCCTGTATACTCTTCTCCTTCTCCTCACTCTGGGTTGTCTGTCAGCATCTGCATTGTCACCACCCTCAGCAATTCGCCTATGCCTGATTATAATAGCCACGGCAGCCCCTAGCATTTCTGCTCTGAGTTCAGCTTTATTTCAGTTTTCAATTCTGATAGCTTAGCTTCTGGCAGTATCTCTTGTGAGAAACAGCCTTCACTGCTCTTTGTTGTGTTTTAAGTGCTGGGCTGGGCTTCTAGTCTGCCTGTGTAATTGCCTGCTTGTAATTGTTTCCACCAATTAACTCCAGCAGTATTCCTGGCAGTTTCCTGTATTTTGGTTGTTTCCTGTTTCCTCTCTGTTTCCTGAGGGGAGCAATGTGCACACCAGCTTAAACACGCTCACAGTTACTTAAACGCGCGTACACATCCCTACACGGTGTTACACGCGCGCACACATCCTTACACGGTGTTAGCTAGGCTGATTCATGCTAAAACGCGCGTACACTGCCTTACACGCGTGCACGCCAAGCAAACCATTGTAAACAGTTTGCAACACGCTCCCACATGTTGAACCTGCCTTACACGCCAGACACGCACAAGATGCACGTATATCAAGAAACTTGGAGTGTAGGGATAGCGTATACCCTCAATTTCTTGACTTTCCTAGTGTTCTGTTGGGACACACCTCCCCCCCCGATGTCTGTCTGTCATCTGTTACCTTACATTGCCCTCCAATCTGGGACATTTCTTTCTATCCTTCCCCTCCGTGATGTCACCTACCTCTTACTCTGTTCCTTCCCCTTCTCTAACTCTTACACTACTCAGAAAGTGCTCATTACCTATGTGGCAGTGTGATTCAGTATTGTAACCCTCATTTACATAGGATTGCCTAGTAATGCTTAGTTACATATCTTACACGGAGCTTCCCCCCCTTGACAACCACTAAACGGAGGCCATATTGTTTTTAGTCTGCAAGTCCCTCCATTGACATTCCATGTAATACATAAATCCCACAATTGTGGGCTTATAAGCTTCGGTTTTCAGTTTTAGGTAGCGCACCCGTTTGCGGGTGTGCGCTGCAGTTAAACACAAAATCCCGTGAAAAAAAAAGTTAAATAACTTATTTTTGCAACACTTTTTCATGCCAATGGCCACATATTTGGCCATTGGCATGCTTAATGACACATATGCACCCTTTATTTGGAGCTGACATAGCTCCGTTTTTGATTTTGCAGAAATGTACTCAGTTGTCAGCTGAGTACATTTCTGCAGCTAACATGTCCGTTACACGGACTGGTTTCTGCTTCGTGGATCGCTCAAATACCTCATTTGCATATCTTGGAGCTGCAAATGAGGTATTGAGCATTTCCACGCCCAGTCCGTGTAAGAGACGTGTTAGCTGTCTCTTACACGGAGGTTTGGGCTGTACCTGAATCGGGAGGCTTACACGGAGGCTTACACTACTCTTGAACTCCGTGTAAGCCTTCCTGAATCTGGCCCATTGTTTGAATGTTCACTGAAGATGGTTTTGTCAAACCGGTTTTGATTTATCTGTGTTTATCGAAACCACCTTCAATGGATCAACATGAAGCCTATGTATTGGGGCATCATATATGCAGAGCAGCCTAACATATCCCCTTTTACACATTAGTGCATACGATTACAAAGACACTCATATGCATATTTATTATTTAAAAACTAAATTCTTAGTGAGTACAAAAATGCTAATGTTATTGACTGGCAATGACTCTCCCTAGAGTATCATAACAAATATGATAAATAAGTGTTCTGAACTAGGTAAGAAGCCAGCTGTCCATTTCTATCTGGAATCAACTATGTTGGAGGTGTATAACCATTAATTTCTACATGCTAAAGTTAGGATATATGTAGTAGCATCTACATATATCATGAAATCATGATTATAATGACTAATACAAAAACTGAACTGTCCCTCACTAAAATGTTAAAGGGTACCTGTTTGCACCCGTAGGCCAAGTTAATAGTGCTTATATATTTAGCAAATGTATCTGATTCTGTGTGACTGTTCAGTTTCCTGTTGTCCACAAATAATTGGGTGCAGCCATGTTTCTTTGGCAGCAGCAGTACTGGTAAGGCACAAGGACTGTTGGATTTTAGGATTACACCCATTTCCAAAATGTTCTTCAATTCATCTTTCAGTAATTGTCACAGAAAGGCTCACTCAGGTTCTGTGTCTAGATAATACTTCACCAAGTGGATACACTCTGATATACCAGATAATATATCCACAAATTTCTGCAATAGTGCTCAAATTTCATGAACCTGGATAGGGGTTAGTTGGGAGAAAGGGCCAACCTATCGACCAATGTGTCAGACCAAGCATCACTGAGAAGGTCTGTCTCCAGATGCTCCCCTGGCTCCTCCTGCAATTCACTGTAGACACTAAGTACCAAGGACTTCCTGTCATGAAAGGTCTTTATCGTGTTCTTATGGTAGAGAATTTGCATCTGTCACCTCTATGGCATTACTACTGTGTAGTTAACATCACTCACTTTTTATAGTAGTGAAAGGGCCCTCACAGGCTGTCTGCAATTTGTTGTAGCATCACATGTTGCACTATAGAATACTCTCTGGGTCTAGCTGTCCTGTCATACCAGGCCTTTTGCTACTGGATTAGGTGTTTTGGGGCCATTCCTATGAGCTCCCCTAAGTCTAGTCCACAGGTTTAGGACATACTCAATAACAGACCCCTTGTAGGAATCACACTCAAACTCCCACTCATCAAAAACTAAATCCAGGGACCCCCTTACCCTGTAACCATACAGTAGCTTCAAGGATAAAAAAACTGTGTATTTTTAGGGGGTACCATCCTGTATGCAAAGAGAACATGGGGAAGATGCTTGTCAAACTCCATCTTGAAATGATCTGTGAATACTCTCAACATCATCTTCAGGGCAGAGTTAAACTCCTCCATCAGGCTATTTGTATGTACTGTAGGTAGCGTAGACGTTAAGTGCTTTACCCCACAGTGCTTCAACAAAAAAGTGAGAAGGTGTGACATAAATCTGGCAGCTCTATCATTCAGTACTTCTATAGGAAAACTTACTCTGCTGCAAAAGTCTCGCACAGCATTCTCTACTTTTTCTGCTTCAATGAAAGATAGAACCACCACATTTAGGTACAAAGTGGCATAATTCACTTATAACATGCTATATGTCTTATCTGAGTAACTTCAGATACTTAGAGGTCCAACAATATCCATATTTAGTATCAATGTCAAAATCAAAAAGCACTAAACTGGCTCAAGTTCCACAACCTACTGCTCTACAATCAGCTTACTATATCCCATAGAATACTTTACCAACCAGGCAGAGTCCTGGGAATACAACCTTTAATTATCCCTCACACCAGGACCAGACCACTGAGATCTAGTGACAAATTAATGTTAAAGACTCAGTGTTCTCTAACTACATAGCAAAAACTTGGAACGTACTCCCTCCTGCCATAACACTTGAACCCTCTCTAACAAAGTTTAAAATTGCAGTAAAAAATTATCTCACCAACCAGTGGATATGTACCTGCACTAGCCCAGGTTAATCTACCTCAGCTTACCTAACTGGCTCCCTTTTTATTTCTCCTCATTGCTACTGGCACTTTTACCCAGATAGCAAACTGCATCCTAATCCTTTTTATTAATTTCTCCTGGCATTTTATATATGTGTGTATATATATATATATATATATATATATATATATATATGCATTGTTATCTGAACTGTTGATATTATACTGTGTATTTTGTATTTGCTAAATATAATTTGTACTTCTGGAGCTTTTCCCGGTTAACAAATGTAAAATACATAAAAATAAAATAAAATAAATAAAATGATTCCTCAGTAACAGGAAAAGATGTCAAAGCAACTTTGGCTTTGTCTACGGCCTTGCCAACTTTCTGTCACTGCATGCAGGCCCTGCAGTAACTTGTTACATCCTTTGTATTTGCAGGCCAATAAACATTATGCATCAGCCATCTTTTATTTTATTTATTTATTCTTAGTTGACCACGTTAGGCTAATTAGGCCAGTACCTTCTTTTCATAGGAGATCTTAGGTGCTTTCATACTGACCAGGGTGAATTTGGCCAGGCCACCATGGAACTTCCTGTGGTCTTTTTTAGATAAGTGCAGTGGGATCTTTTATATCTACATGTGCTACTACTAGCTGAAGTAGATGAGACCTCATCTTTAATGTTTTATTCAATGCATAGCATACTCAGGAGTACAGCACCCCTTTAGGTAGTGTCAGCACATGCACATTAATCCAAGTACTTGTTGTAGGGATAGAATGCACAGCTTTCTGATCTTCCAGCTCCAAAGGTGTGTGCGCTCCCTGTTGAGCCACTAACATTTTTAGTATGCTTTCCACCCATATGGCCTGCAAAAATCATAAGCTATAGCCAGAAATATCAATCTGTAGGCCCTGAGTGCTACCAACCGCTGTGTTACTCTTCCCTGTAGCCCTCCTTCAGGGTCCATTCCCTGTACAACAAACCTTTGTGCCAGTATATGGAGTCCCTCTAACATTAGGTATCTGGAACCTCCCTGGCTACCTCTGTAAGGTCCTATGAAATGAAGTCTGAATGCTAAGCCTGCCTCATCTCCTCATTACTTACACTCTCAAGCTCCCTTTCCAAAGGAGGTATGGTACTGTCTGCTACTTGTGTCTAAAGTTCTGTCTGACTGCTATCACTTTACCTGTCCCATAGAAGTATCACCTTCCAAGGGAGCCAAGTACCTTTTTACTGCTAAGCTTCAGGCCCTGGGGTACTGTTACTGACTATCTCCCACTCTGAGGTTGCCATGTCACCAAGACCAAATGGAAATGTGGCATCTAGCTGGGTCACCCCCTGCTACCTTCCCCACAAGATTGCCTCCATGGCTGGTGGCATGTAACAGCAAACACACAAGTTCTGCACTGTCAGAATCATTCTCTGTTAAAATATCAGCAGGAATGTCATCAGACATAATGACATAGGTTCATAGGTAGGTACTAGGCTATTGGCCCTAGGGCTTAAATAAGCCTAGCCTAAAAGGTACCCTGGCTTTCCCCACCCAAGAAAATTATTTTCCTGTGCCCCTGTCAAGCAGAGCTACATGCTTGTTATCCTGCCCCCTGTCAGTTCCGATAGAATGTGGACAAAGTTACCACAAATGTTTTCCCACCTAAGGCTCTACCTAAAATGCACTACACAGAAAAGTAATGCTCTTCTCTGTCCACTGCAGGTTTGATTATGGTTATGTCTGAGGCTGTGTGCCTTTTGGCAATGGCCTCCTTCCCTTCTATCAGGATAGGGTACCAACCTTTGCCATAGATCGGTGCAGCTGTTGTCTCCAAACAACTGACCACTGTTATAATGTAGTCTTGCTTGATGGTTCCTGACATGTTTGTTCTCTGGCTACCACCTTAGTGGACAATGATACTAAACATGACCCATTTGTCTACATCTGAAACATCTATCCTCAAAATCTGGGCATATAGAGGCAGCCTGCTAGCAAGAAAAAAATCCTTTTTCTTCCCATTTCCTCAGCAGCATTACACTTCTGATCTTCCAATCAAATCCTCATGGCCTCAGGCATAGTACTAAGGGCTTGTTCCCTGATCAAAAGATCTGCAAGCAGTTCAAATGTGGTGACCTTGCATTCACTCATCCATCTGTAAATCACCTGTGAAAATAAGCACTGATTTCTGCAATATATTCATCCACACTTTCCTCTGCTTTTTCATGCATTTTCTAAACCTTTTTCTGTACAACTCTGGTGTCCATTTAAAAAAAGCAAGCACACATTATTTAACATTGACATAATTTAAACAATCTACATCAGTGAGTTTAGAAACTGCATGAATAGCTTTACTCATGAGGAATGGAGTTAAAAACCTCATGTGCTGCCCTAGGTCAACTTGGTATTGAATACACACTCTTATAAAGCTATCCAAGTCACCTCTCCCTTTATAATGCAGAAAACAATTTGTACTGATCTGGGCTTCTTGGGTGTGATCCACTCATGGCTCACATCTCTGTCATAGAATCATAGAATGACTTTCTCATTTTCATGCTAGTATTGCTTGTCTCTCTCTCTCCCCTGCTTCTGCCTGCTGTCTCAGCACTTCCAGTGTTTGCATTCACTCAACTGTCTTTAGTTCCATGTGCCTCATTTCATGTGTCAGCCTCTATAATTCAGGTTGGGTTTTAAAGTCCTCTGCCTCCTGCATAGTCTCTCCATGCTATATTGTACACAAAGCTGCCATCTTCTCCTCTCTGGAAATATTAACCTGTTGTATTCCTTTTGCTTTATGTTCTTTTGTCAAATGGGCTACTGATGTTTCAGCATAGTTGTCAGAGATCATTTTTTGCTTATTCCTAAACTACATGTCACATCCCCTACAAACACTTTGGCAGTCATCTTGAGTCTAGTTTCCACATCCAAGCCATCACCAGGTATGAAAGTTCTCTCACATTCCCAGGTAGAGTATGCCAGGAATTCCACCACCTCTCTGAGATGCCACTATGTTGGTAGTCTACCTCAAAGGTCACGCCTTCCTTGGAATTTTCCTGTGCCATGGTCTGGGTATACAGTAACATATAAGTCATCCTGTGATACACTTCTGCAATAGGTCTGTTGTGGCTGTCCACTGATGTCCTCTACCAATCCCTGCCAAACCTAGTTATGAAAGGACTTGTCTGCTTTGTCTTTCTCAAGAATATGAGCATAGGGCCTGTATTGGCATCGACATCACTTATATGATGAATTTTTACAACCATTGCCATTCATTCAGTTACCTGACAAGATGTGTATGTCTGTGGGTTACACATATAAATCTAGATTGATAGCCACAGGTTTGTGTGCTATTACTGGAGTATCATTCTGACACCATACTGTAGTGTGACAGCAGTAGGCATGCTAACCATTTTTGCTGTCCATCAGAATTCTGGTGACAGCACAGTGTGTTCTTGTTGCACTGGAAGCCTCATACCCCTTGTAGCATGCCATGCAGTCCATGTGCATATAGCAGAATAGTGACCAGGCATGACAGTATTACCAGTGCCATGTCAGGTGGAGCCCCTTAGCAGGACTGAGACCTGTCCAGCCCTTTCCCCTGTCAGGTTAAGTCTCTCAAGCAGACTGCAACCTGTCCTGCCCTGTTCCCTGTGCCTTGTCAATTTGTCCTCATAGCATATCATTCACTTGTCATACCCGGTGCTGTTTTACTCTACATACCAGTCTGCTTATCATCTCTCGCTATTGCTCCATGCATCCTTGTGTGCTATCAATTTGCCTGTATGGCAGTAAACTCTGGTGTCCAGTATATTGTGATTCACTAAGTTGCTTCCCATAATGTAGTTCTTCAAATGTGATGACCATAGTATTTATTGTAATAAAATAGGCTTTGTAGTGCATTAATTATCATAATGAAGTGATTTATTGCCATAGTCTCTGAATCCTAGCCATAACATGATGTG
Source organism: Protopterus annectens (assembly GCF_019279795.1). Lineage (NCBI taxonomy): Eukaryota > Metazoa > Chordata > Ceratodontiformes > Protopteridae > Protopterus > Protopterus annectens. The sequence goes on from NC_056730.1 coordinate 315,193,170, forward strand.
TCATTAGTCATACTCAGCACTACAATGATTGTGTCTGACCATCCCCAGAGTGGAAATTTATGTGCAGCACGCAGATGCACAGACACTGTGAAGCTTGTATACTACACTGCCATGCTAGTGTTACTTTATATCATGTTACCATGCTGCTCAACAATGCACCTCTTGATGCCTACTACATCTGGCTGTACACATCAGGCTACTATTTTCTCATGACCTAGACCTGTAGAGTGGATATTGACTCTTCCAACAATGAGTTTAACAGGGTTGTTGTATGATGCAGCACTAAGAGCCATTTCTTCCTACACCACATGCATAAGGATTAAATGGAGCACCTAATGGTTAAGGTGTTTGCCTTATAAACACAAGGTACATGGTTTGAGTCTCACAAGGGATAACTGGCTAGGCTTAAAATGGCTTGCAAGGGCAGTTAGCCTAGTACTAAACTATGAACCTATGAACCTATGAACCTGCTGAAGCAGAAAAAGGGTGTCCTCCTCTACAAAATCAATCTGTCACACCAAGGCATTATGTAATCCCACTCTCTTCACCTGCTGTGGTGAAGAGAAAAGGCAAAGGTGTAGTGGCCTGTAGGGGCATAAACCAGACCTTCTCTGCAATGGGAAGAAGAGGTCAATAAGAGGGAGCCACCTGTTCTACTGTAAGCTCTTGGTACTTGGTTTAGCATGGCACTTTAGGGCTAGCACCTATAGATACAATTCCCTTCTGTTTTCAGAGACCTGCTGTGCTGATTACTGTTTGTTTTATGTTTTCCAGCAGCTGGGGAGATGCAGACAAATAGGATGCTTGATGAAAATTTGTATTATTATTATTATTATTATTATTATTATTATTATTATTATTATTATTTAATTTGGTTTGTTGTTTTGCTTTTTTCTTTTCTTTTTCATTTCCCTTTTTACAGGATCAGCCATACTGCAGTCTGTGGTGAGGGAATGAACCAGATACTTCACCAGCTACTGGGTCCTCACTTGTCCCCAGGTCTGTAACTATGCAGTGTGAAAGAACAAGACCTGGAAAGCTCATTGCCAGCCTTCATGGCTATCTATCAGGTGGGGAACAAATGTCCATTGGCTGAAAGTGCTAAAATGTACGGCAGCTGATGAGGATGCGTATGGACAGGTGGCTGGATTCCCACATCAGCACCCTAGAGTATCTACTTGTGTAGCAGTTTCAGTCACATGGTCAGCCGACCCCATCCATCAGTCCTAGAGAGGAAGCATCCACCCTAATGTCAGCCCAGGAGGTGACTGATACTGCATTCCACTCTAGGCTGGTAAGGCAGGACCTATTCACCATATCCTATCCCCATCACTCTGATCTCTATTCTTATGTGCCCCATACCATATCCATCCTCTCACCATTTGTCCACCATATGTTGGTCTGCACATCTTCACTGCTGTGCCCCCCTTGTGTATCACCTCCTCCCCTGCCAGACTTTGTCTGAATTGTGTCTTTGCTTTCTTGCCTATAGCCCACTTGTTACCCATACCTGCCCCTTGTTACCTTCTTCACCACTACCCTTCTTAAAATTTAGGATGGTACCTGTACCCAAAAATGTATATATGTCTCCCATCCACACTCATCTTACTTCCTGTTATCCTTCTGCATTTTTCTCTGCATTCTCTTCCCCATCCCTTCCTTTCCACCCCATGTCTATGATGAAGTGACTTTACTGTGGTGCCCTTCTGTGGGCTACTGTGAGTACCAGTGTTGCATTTAAGTGATGAGAATGCCACCTACCTAATATTTTCCCTTTGATCATATGACCATGCATAGGGTAGTGTGGTTACTGCCATTATTAAAGCTGCAAAGTATTGTTATGCAGTCCTGTCCCCGGTATGACAGTGCTATACTGAACCTTATGCATGCATAGTCAACATAAAGCCACATTGTGCTAAATGCACCACTTTATTTCCTCCTCAGCAGTGGTATCATTCTTTTTTCTGATTAACCCCACACTTGTTGGGTAGTGGTGATCTGTAAAGTAAGTTCAACACACATTTAAAAGACCTGCCTCCAGAAAGTAACTACACAGGAGAAAAACATTGTTATCATAATAACACATTCTTGGTTATGTGTTAAATAGGCATTTCTACACACCATTGCTTGTGTTTATGCATGGTAATATATGTCCAGCGCACACCTCAGCATGATTTATGCTTCAAAATAATTTATGACAAAGTGATTACTGTAGGAATATGATAATATTTGTGCAGGATTAACAGTTTAACATGAATATGCTAGTCACATATTTCATGTTTTATGAAGAATAAAATCTTTGCTAGTCTTTTCTGCCACAACTACGGAAGGATGGCTACATACATACAAATATTTCAAGCAATGGCATTTATGCCCTTCTAGCTTGATAATATACCAAAACACTTGTTCCCATAATAAATATCCAGGCTGTTCTTAAAAATGTCTAAACCAGTACTTTAAAGTAATTTGGTAGTCTGTTCCATGCATCAGTTACTCTGTCAGAGAAACAATTAGTACACTTCTCATTCCTATAGAATTTTCTACATAGGTTGTCTAATGATTCTCAAGTACTTTTTGTTAACCTCAAACATACCCAGAGGTAGTTGTCACTAAACGCCCTGTATACCTGAATAAGATCTCCTCTTAGATATCTGTAAGACACACTGTACAAGTTCAAATATTTTAGTCTTTCATAATAATTTATATTTTCACATCCATGGATGCCCTTGGTATATTTCCACTGTACTCTTTCCAGTTTACTGATGCTTGTTTTCTTATAGGGTTTCCATATTGTTATTCCATACTCAAGTATGGGTCTAATGTAACTAATAAACAATGACTTCTTTGATTTCCTAGACTTTATAGATATAGATATTTTTATACATCAGCATATTATTCTCTTGTGTCCAAAGGGTCAATTTAGTGAAGTTATTTTGCAGACATGCCTTATCTGTAGTATTTAAATAAAGAGATAATGTATCACATTCTTAGGGCAATCAGAGGGGCGAATACAGTAAAACACTTCAGGCATATATATTTATCTTATTTGCTTTCTGTTAGGGGGTGGGAGGCCTGATTCTCAGGGTGGACATATTTCATCCACATCATAAAACATTTACTTAATATGCTGGAGAGAGTTCAAAGCATTAAACCTATTTCTGATTTTGGAGACATAATACATTATTGTTTTATTTTGCCTTGTAGATTTGGTGGAGGCTATAAAGGGTCTTGCACCAGTTCTTTAACCCAGTTAACAAACTTTAAATAAATATATAGCCTATCCTTGATAGGTTCAGAGTGGACAGGGACATTATAAGGGTCTTAGTAGGTATGTTTGACCCGACAGGAGTACTGGAGGAAAGTGTGGACTTTCGATTCCTGTGGACACTAAGGTATGCATAGCCCTCACTATATTTGTCAAAAGGACCTTGCCTAGACAGACTGTGGGCACCTTGGGGATCTCACAGGCTTCTGCCTCAAGGATACTTCAGCAGTTCCTGGATGTACTCTTGACACATGTGGATCAGTACATCTTTTTCCTGGTGTCACCTCAGAACTGAGCCAGAACTACGAGTGTCTCTTATGTAGTGGCACATTTCCCTGAGGTACTTGATGTGACAGATTGTACACATGCTGCAATTAGAGCCCCTTCTGGTCCACAAGGTGAACATTACCACTATAAGAAGGGCCACCATTAATTACAAGGTAGTGTGGGATGCATGGGGTGCATCACCAAAGTCTTTGCCCAGCATTCTGGCAGCTCACACAATTCCCATATCTGCCACACTAGCTCACTCTACTGCCTCTTCCTGCATGGTGGGATGCCCAGTGATCATCTTGTTGGTAAGTGGGAAAAAAAACGTTATATTGTATTTAAGTGGTTATTCATATTAAAATGTATTGCTAAATACTAAACATTTTTGTTTTGTCTGCCCTCCCCTTCTCTCTCTCTCTCTCTCTCTCTCTCTCTCTCTCTCCTTTTTTTTCCAAGTGATGCTGGATATTCACTGGAGCCATGGCTCATGAAACCAGTGAGAAATCCAAATGGATCTACAGAGGAGACATATAACACATCCCTGTCCTAGACCTTTTGTTGTCATTGAGAGGGTCTTTGGCCTCCTGAAGTGCCATTTCAGATGCACTGATGAGTCTGGGGGTGACCTTCAGTATGACCAAGCTCCTGTGTACAGGATGTTTTACTGCCTGTTGCATGCTGCAGAACATGGTCATATGCCAGTGGGGTGGTGAAGTGACCTATACTGTCACTGCAGCTCCCATTTCCAGTCCCAGTCCCAGTCCCACTGCAACCAATGATGACCAACTGGCAACAGTAGTAAGAGACCCCATGCAGCAGGCCCATGCACATCATACAGATGTGCAGATAAAGAGGAGGCATCTGATCCAGAACTATGGACCATGGCATTCAGATTAGTGTTTTCTATCTTGTAAAAAGCACATAGAGTATAACTGATGCATGCAGTGATACATGTGGGCTATGCTGTGTGGTGCATGGTCTGCTATCACTGTTCACCTAACATTCTCTTGCATCTTTAACCCCTGCTCAGTGATGTAAGGTGTCATATAAATAATAATCACATTTTTCTCTGTTTTGATGAATAATTTCTGCTGTAGTGCTTTTCTTAAGTATGGAAGTACTCAATGTCTTCAACATTTCAATACTTCATGATTTAATGCATTGCAATTCAGTGAAAACATATTATACTGTTTTATATTATGCCATTTCTTCTCAAATTCTGTTTGCTGCAGTACTACACATTAGATTATTTTTATTTTGTCATGCATGATAATTTGTGACTTCAGAGACGTAAACATATCATTATTTGTGCAGTGGTGAGGGTAAAGTGTAAGTTTACATGGCAGGATGCTCATTTAATCTGTAATTCTCTTATTACATTTTTCCTGAACATTTTTGCCACTTGTAACAAAGGTAGTGCATGCAGCACTGATTTTTTCTCTTTCCTTTATGGTTTGCCTAGTAGGTTTACAGGGATGAAGTGCATATAGTTGCAAAGTTGGACCCCCCCCCCCCCACACACACACACAAACATACAAAATATTTTTTTTGTAATCTTTTCCTTCAATTTAATTATTCATCCGTGTCTTTAATATGAAAGTGTAAAGTTACAGAATTTTCAGACATGCTTCCAAGTAGTTCAAGATCATATGAGTTATACTCATCTACTAAAGGTAGGCTAGGTGATGGTGTGGGTGATTTTGGAAAGAGAGCTACCATGAGAAGTGAAAGGTGATGTGGTCCAATGTCGTGACCTACTTGATGCAGGTGATTCTGCAGACACTTATCTGACAAGCCTTCATTATACAGTATATTAACAATAATGTTTCTGATGAAGTCCCACGCTTAGAGAGACAAAAGTGCTAAACAGGTATTCATTCTGTTCATGGAAGGTTTTTATATATTTGGTTTGAATTTACACATTAGTTGTGCATTTTTTTATTTTATCGAATCATGTTCTTGTCCTTGAATGCCTGGTCAACACTACGTGAGGCTCTAGTGTTGTTCTTAGGGTTTAAGTTGGCTGTACATGTACACGCTGTGTTTTGCTTACTGGTGTACTACCTTACTATGTATCAATGCAATCATGGCACTACCCCTACTCTCTGCCATTTCCAGCTAGACCTAGAAATCATCATGCATGTGCTGGAGGACTCTAACCATTTCCAGCTGAATTTCTGTGGCAGTGCTCTGAGCCCTAACAATGTCACAGTACATGCCTTGTTGGGTAGCCAATGCTGTATGTGTTTCTGCAGTAGCTGTAACAAATTATTGTGCCTGGATCCCCTTTATATAGGTGTCTCTGTGGAAATTACTAACTCTGGGTGTACATCTGTCTTGGACATTCAAGAATGCACTTCCAGACTGACATGAATACATTGCAGACAGCTCCACAGTCCACAGCAATCCTCAGCCATCTCAAGCTTGCCTCAGTAATGCATAAATGACCCTAGACTAACCTAAAACAGAATTTAGTTAAAAAACAAAATTAAGTCATTTGAATAACAGTTTGCACAAATGCAAATTGTAATCCCTGCCCAGCTAATGTCAACTGTCACACTTTAGCACCTCAAACAAGTTCCTAAAACTTGTAAATAACATACATAGTAATAGTTATCCCCCACGCCTCAAAAAATAAATAAATAAATAACTACTGCTACCTGATGAGGCATGTATAATTAGCATATAGGTGTAATAATCCAAGAATACACCTCATGCAATGACCCGCAATAGCAACTCTAAATCATACATCTAATGATTATTCAATATTATTTTCTTTATCCAACATGTCAATGAAATGTGACAGGTTTTCTTTAAGTAAAAAGAAAATGTGACAAAGCATTGGTCTAATGTCCCTACCAGTTAATGGGTTTAGAAACATCATATCACAACCCATAGGGAGTGGTTCTGCACCTGATCATCATTGGTCATACTTTCTTCATTCTGTTTCTGACACTTCATGTCATAACATCACCCTTAAAGATATAAGCTTGTCCAAGAAAGAGACCCTTTCATGCTCTATCTTCTTAATGATTCATATCGGGATCAGATCAAGACATGCACATATGGCACTTCCTGGAAAAAAATAGATATTTTACAGGAGCTGGGTGACCACCAGTCTTCCCTGAGCACTCGGGCCAGCAGTGTCACACCACCATTACGATGATTTGCAAAAGCAATGGGTTGACCAGTTGACTGAATGGGTAGACCAGGTAGAGAAGAGAGGGCCAAAGTTCTATGTTAAGTACAAAACTTAGTTTTTTTAATAGATGTTATTGTATTAAGACATATTAAACACAAAATGTATAACTAATTTGCATAGGTAGAGGTATTTCCTGAGCAAAATATGTGTAACTGCAAATATTACCTGCAATGCTATTATGAACATACAAAGGAAATCACAAACATGTATACACATTAATGCAGCTTTTGAAAAAAAAAAGATATGGGTTGTGTGTTAAGATAAGTTTCTTAATAAATGCAAATGTGACATGTTTACTAAAATAATAATCTGAATATGTAGCTCTGTAAATCACCATAATACATGCACTTGACTACAATAGGTAGCCGTTCATGTATTTATAAAGACTGAAAAAATATTCTAATTTAATTTATTACCATTGCATACATTAAATTACTATTTAGAGTACATGAAGGTAGGTCTGTGTAGGCTACAGCTGCTTAACATAATTATTTGTTCAAAAGTATTGTAACTGCATGTATAACTAACCTATAGTCTCAGTCAGACACCATACCCTAGTCACATCAGACACATTTGTACAGCAATGGAAATGCAAACTTCAATGAATTGCCAGATTTCTCTGTTTGTGAATAAGCTCTACCTGAACACAGTGTTACATGCACACCATACAATTTTGAAAACAACATTCCACCCACATTGCATACATTTATTTTCTCTTGTATGACATGGAATATTAGCACACTATTATATTACTTCATGAGTGCATTGCCTGGTGTGTGTGTGTATATATATATATATATATATATATATATATATATATATATATATATATTTATGTGTGTGTATATATTTCATCCCCAATCTTGATACCTATTAAAGTCGAGTGTTCAGTATTAGCCATTTTGAAATTGTGCCTGTTGAACTGCATGTGCTGTATGGACATCAATATTTAAGCTTTGGTATGGTAGTTTTCAATTTTCTGCCTCTTTGAAAGTATACTTTTGACGTTATGCTACTCACCCAAGTGCATTTCCAAATTATGATAGTAAAGCTTATATATAGATGGATAGATGGATAGATAGAAACAATCTGAAATACATGCATGCATACAAATATTTCAAGCATGGGCATTAATGCCCTTCTAGTTTGCCAAAACACCAAAACACTTGTTCTCATAATAAGTATCCACACTATTCTTAAAAATACCTAAACTAGTACTTGCTTTAATGTACTTTGGTAGTTTGTTCCATGCATCAGCTACTCTGTCAGAGAACCAATTAGTACACTTCTCATTCCTATAGAATCCTCTACATAGGTTGTCTGATGATTCTCTAGTAATTTCTGTTAACCCCAGACATTCCCAGAGGTAGTTGTCACTAAATGCCCTATATATCTGATTAAGATCACCTCTTAGATATCTGTAAGAGACACTGTACAAGTTCAGATATTTTAGTCTTTCATAATAACTTAAATTTTCACATCCATGGATACACTTAGTATATTTTCATTGTGCTCTCCAGTTTACTCATGCTTGTTTTCTTATAGGGTTTCTATATTGTTATTCCATACTCAAGTTTGGGTTTAAATTAGCAAACAAACAATGACTTCATTATTTTTGATTTCCTAGACTTTATAAAGTTTTTTATACAACCTATATTTCTATAACTATCATTAACCAGTTGGTTGATATGATTAGAAAAACTCATAGCTGAATCTACCCATATACCTAGGTCCTTAAATGAGTCTACAGTGACAATCACTGTATGCTGTATTAAAATATTCACCTTTCAATTTATGTCTCCCAAATCTCATATGCTTAGTTTTTTTATGTATTTATCAGCATATTATTCTCCTGTGCCCAAAAGGTCGATGTAGTCAACTTATTTTGCAGACATTCCTTATCTGTAACACATGTAATCACTTTACCTAATTTCAGGTCATCTGCATATAGACTGTAGAACACCTCAGATGAAAATGTTAGGTCTGAAAGATACAATCTAAACAAGTAAGGGCCTAGGACAGAACAAAGTGGGGCACCCTGACTGTAACCAGGGATTTCACCAGTCCAGTTGCTGTATGATCATTTCCATGTCCTATTTGTAAGCCATGCAGCTATTCATCTCATCAAGAGTACATCAATACCTAGTTGTACTAATTTATTGATCAGTGTTATGTGTATGACCCTGTCAAATGCTGAAGTTAATTCTATATAAATTACATCACAACACAATTTTTCATTCATAGCTGTTATTATATTGTTATGGAACATCATGTTACAGGTGATAATAGATCTGTTTTCAACATATGCATGTCGATATATGGTTTCAAGTCCGAACCTATCCATTTCTGACAATAACTTATCCAATATTACCTTCTTCATTATTTTTTCACAACATGAAAGTATTAAGAGTATATATGACTCTGGATTTGTTCTACTCCCCTTTCCCTTAAAAACAGGTTTTAATAAGTGCATGTCTCCAATCTTGAGGAATCTCTACATATTTATTTGACCTAAGCACAACCACAGAGTAACAAGGAAAAAAGAAGCAACAAAAGTATCCACCACACGATTTATTGTATCTCTGACGTCTCGGCCTCAGCCTTCAAGGAGTACAAAAAGACATACAAATACATCTCTATATATACATATATCAATAAATCTATTAACTCAATCAACCTATTATTTAAAACAATTAAACAATTAACTAATTTAGCAGCATTTTCCAGTTAAAATCTTCATTCAAGCCTTCAGGGCACAAAGTTTTAAATTTAAGAATATATACAGCTTCTTTATGTAACAGTTGTTATTTGACATTTGAATCACTATATTTATTACATTTAATTTGTTCTAATACACAGCCTTTCAAACCTTTGGCATCACTATTATGAAAGTTCAAAAAATGCATAGCCACTGGGCTCTCCATTTTTTTATTATATATATCTCTTACATGTTCAAGCAGTCTTGTTTTAAATAACCTTTTTGTTTCACCAATATAGAATTTTCCACAAGGGCAACTAAGTGCATAAATTACACCTTCTGAGTTACAACAGAAACTCTCTTGCACTCTAAATGGCATTTTGTTAATATGTGAAAAAGATGCAATTACAAACTGACATGCTTTGCATCTGCCACACTGTTGTGTTCCTATATTAGCCAACTGTTTAGAAATATTAGGAAGGGGAAGGCTAAATTTACTTTTAACTAGAAAGTCTTTAATGTTCTTTCACCTTGTATAAGAAAATTGTAAATTAACATTTAACCAAGACTGGACACTGTTGAGGGAACAAAAATATTCCCAAAACTGAGTGAATATTTTCTTAAATTCTGGTGTAAAACATCCATAAGTAGTAACTAAATGTAAAGTTTCCTGTTCCCTTTCATTAGTTGCACTCACTTTATTAGTTTTATGACTATTGCCACCACATGAAGATATAATTTTTTTGTCATTTTTCATACAAAATCTATCATAAGACTCAGACAGCAACTTATCACTATAACCTCTACCTATAAAAGAATCATAGAGAGATGCAAGTTCTAAATCAAAACATTCAATATTGTTACATAAACGAGAAATCCGCAACATTTCTCCAAATGGCAACGAATTAATAGTGTGTGGGGGATGTCCACTACTAGCATGAACATATTGAGTACCCCCTACGAATTTTTTATTAACCGTAGAGATCAAATAGCTGCCTTCTTTGATGTTTAAGACAATGTCCAAAAAGGGCATAATAGTACCAATTTGAAGTCCATCAAACTGTAGGGAAAATCTATTACAATTTAAATCCGAAATAAACTGATGAACTAATGTAGTATCACCTTCTACCAAAAATATCAAATCGTCCACGTACCTAAAATATTTAACTACATATTTATGGAAAAATTGATGTCTACATATATATTCAGTTTCAAACAGGCCCATTGCTAAATTAGCATACATGGGGGCAAAAGCTGCCCCCATGGCTGTGCCTTGTTTTTGACGATACAACGTATTATTAAATTCAAAAAAATTATTATACAAAGAAAATGAAAGAAGCTCAACAATATATTCTGTAGCTGGTGATTCTCCCAGAAAGAATTTCACTGCTTCCAAGCCAAATGAATGGCTTATGTTTGTATACAAGCTTTTAGCATCAACTGTGACCCAATACATTTTGTTATTCCAGCTAACATTGCTTAACTTGTTCAACAAATTACATGCATCTATAATATATGATGGTAACTTTTTGACAAAAGGCAGTAAATAATAATGCAAGAAAATACCCAAATTATGTGAAAAATAAGTACGACCAGAGACAATTGGTCTTCCTAATAAACTAGATGATTTTTTGTGTATTTTAGGCAGGCAGTAAAAATATGCCATAGAGCAATTGTCAATATTAAACCTGTTTTTCACATCCTGCAAATTAAAATAACCTAATCTATTTCCCTTATGTATAAGATTTTTATACAGTACTATTGCTTCATTATAACGTTTTAACTGAGATACTTCATAAATACTTGTATCACTAAGATGCTGCATACACATGTCCAGATAATCAGAAGCATTTAACACTACTAACTTGTTGCCCTTATCGGCTGGCTTAAAAATGATATTTTCCTGTTTACTCAGTGACAATAAAGTTTGCCAATCCTGATATTCTATATTATAATTAATATTCTTTTTGTCTTTAAAAAACTTCTCATAAGCTACCTCAGTAGCATGATTCACCATTTTAACAAAATTAGTAACATCCACATTTAAAATACATGGTACAAACTGACTACATGAAGGTACTTTTGTTGTGTCTAGTTTAAAATAAGCATTAACATCATTTTCAGAGGAACAAGAATAAAAACTATCAGATGAAGATGTCATAGAAGAACAACAACTATTAATACTGGAATTCATTTGTACATTTTGTTCCCTACTGAAAAAATGTTTTAAATATAATTTCCTCCCAAAACAAAAAAATATCTGTTTTCAATTCATGTAGTCTGCTGACTACTGTTGGAACAAATTTAAGCCCCAGGTTAAGAACAAACATTTCAGCATCATTAAAGTTGTAGATAGATAGATTAACTACATAAGTACTACAGTTCCCTATCTCACAATCAGTGTTTACCTCTTTTGAAGCCACCAGACCTCTGTGCATCAAACCCAAAGTTCTGAAAGGGTTCACGTTGGTGTTTTTGTCCCTGGTAGCCTCCATTGGAAAAGGAGGCTTCCTGGCGAAAAGTTTGTCTAAGTCAACTTATTTTGCAGACATTCCTTATCTGTAACACATGTAATCACTTTACCTAATTTCAGGTCATCTGCATAGAGACTGTAGAACACCTCAGATGAAAATGTTAGGTCTGAAAGATACAATCTAAACAAGTAAGGGCCTAGGACAGAACAAAGTGGGGCACCCTGACTGTAACCAGGGATTTCACCAGTCCAGTTGCTGTATGATCATTTCCATGTCCTATTTGTAAGCCATGCAGCTATCCATCTCATCAAGAGTACATCAATACCTAGTTGTACTAATTTATTGATCAGTGTTATGTGTATGACCCTGTCAAATGCTGAAGTTAATTCTATATAAATTACATCACGACACAATTTTTCATTCATAGCTGTTATTATATTGTTATGGAACATCATGTTACAGGTGATAATAGATCTGTTTTCAACATATGCATGTCGATATATGGTTTCAAGTCCGAACCTATCCATTTCTGACAATAACTTATCCAATATTACCCTCTTCATTATTTTTTCACAACATGAAAGTATTAAGAGTATATATGACTCTGGATTTGTTCTACTCCCCTTTCCCTTAAAAACAGGTTTTAATAAGTGCATGTCTCCAATCTTGAGGAATCTCTACATATTTATTTGACCTATTGAATAATAGATATAATGGCACTGTGAGTTCTTGCTGAAGTGTTCTCAGGTCATTGTTACTAATTCCGTCTCCTCCATGCACTTTGTTTGGATCCAGTTTGTGCAGTTCTTTTTCAAAATAATCTAATTTGATTCCAGTATCTGGGGTTACGTGGATGTCACTAGGACAACTTATCACCCCTTTTGTGGAGCCAAACTGTTTTTCATAAGATTTTTTAAATATATTTATAATATGTTGTGTCTGAGAATAAATTTTAGAATCTGCACACAGTGTATCAATTTTTGTGTCTTTATTCCTCCCACATCTTATGTATCTATAAAAAGGTTTCCTATTATGCTCAATATGTTTATATACATTTTCTTAAATTTTTTCTTGATCTTGTCTCACACTATAGTTAATCTGTTTGTCCAACTTGTTTATTTCAGTTTTCAAAGTTGTAGTTCAATCTCTCTTCCATTTCTTATATTTTTTGTCTCTCACCTTTATCAGATATCTTACTCTTATGGAAATATATCCACCTGATGTATGCTTAGATCCTGATGTTAAACATTTTTTTTTTATTTTTTTGTACTCAAACAATTTCTCTTTCAAAACTTTCCACATTCCAACTGCAGTTTTTCTGCTGAACACCTCACTCCAGTTAGTTTTACATAGTGACTGTTTTGCTTCCATATAATCTAATTAACCTTCTGTGCATTGCCTTAGATTTTAGTCTGGCAGAATTATCTAGCAACAAATTAACCTTTATAACCCCATGAACACTGCACATCAATGGTGGTAAAACTTGACTTGAAGTTGCAGTAATTTATTTCGGAACACAAACAATGTCTAGTATGTTCTGTCCCCTGGTAGTTTTTTTCACAATCTGAAGCAATTGTTGTTCCTGAATATACAGTGTAAATAATTTCATTATTAACGTTGTAGAATCAATATTATTCCAGTCTATTTCTGGGAAATTTAAGTCCCCAGCTAATATTATTCTTCCCTCCTGCGTTTCATGCAAGAAATGTATGAATTCGTCAAGATCATCTGAACTTGACTTTGGTGGCCTATACACTCCAACAATTGTTATATATTCCAGGGTTGTCCTTATTGTCACAGTTACACAGTCTATAGTATTGGTGTTATCACTGAACATGTAATAATCACAGGTCCCATAGTTATCTTTAATTCCTATCATAAAACCTCAACCTGATTTTTTATTAGAATGTCTGTTACAGTAAAAACATTTATACCCTGACAGAACTTGTTTCCGGTCATTGTTTTTTAACCATTTTTCACAAACAATGATAGCATCAATCTTGTGGGAACATAGCAAATTTTCCAATAAAAAACTTTATTATTAATGCTCCTAGCATTAACAACCATCAGAGATGCATCAAATGTTGCTCTCTGTGAAATGTTAAATTTTTGACCTGGCAAAACTCCTGCCTAGTCTTTGCCAAATATTGCAAAGTATCTGCTGCAAAAATTCTCTTTCCTGATGTAGACAAATGCACACCATCCTATCTGAACACATGTGCCCAAAACAAGGCTTGGATGCTCTACACATTTCCAGTTTTTAAAACAGGCCATTTTTTTCCATGTTGGTATTTACCCAAAAAAATTTGTTCATCCACAATGGACTGCCTATCCTTTCTATAGGTTCTAAGACCAATACAAGCAATCTAAGAGGGCTGTCAGTTCCCTCCTAACAGTCATAGAATCCTTGTGGGTGACATCATTGGTACCAACATGAACAAAAACAGATCTATACTTCCTTACATTAACTCGTTCCAAGGTTTGTCTCACATCTTCTATTTTCGGTCCTGGCAAGCATAGCACTATTCGATATTTAGCGTCATCTCTGCAGATATATGTAGCAGTTTCCCTATTAATTTAATCTTCAATTACAAGAATACCTTTGCTGACCAGCTCTGAAGAATCTTCAGCTTCTAATACAGTAATATCTGCTCTATCAACTGTTACGAAAGATTGAGCTTCTTCACTATTACTCTTATTAATCCTACTGTTTTCATTGTGTATTAAATTCTCATCCAGCTGGTGTTGTAAATCCACAGATTGAGTCGTGTAGTCAACATCTGTCTTTCTCCTTTTTCTTACTGTAATATTCTTCAATCCTTCCAAGTTCAGTTTTGATTTCTTCCTTTTCCCTTGTCCCTTGCCTCTTTCTTCTTCCTTCTCCATTGGAAAGATGATGCCTTTTTCTATAGACTGAAGGTTTTCTGATACAAAAATATCACCATCCCCTGTAACCTGTGTGTTACATAACAAAGCAGTGTCCTTTTTATTACGTATTCTCTTTCCTTTACAGTCATTAATCAGTTTCTTTTTCTTCTTTGTTATTTGTTGAGAACTTCTTCCTTTCTTTCTTTTTTGTTTCCTTCTAAACAAACTGGATCCTCAGATTGCTGAATACTTGCATCCAAAATTCCAGAGTTGTGAGCAGCATCATCTTGTTTCACAGGGGCTGAATGATCTTTGCAGAAAATAGATGCATCATTTCCTAAATGTGTTCTATTTGTTCTTTGTCTAACATTATTTACTTCACCAGTCCAGCCATTAATACATAAAACAACAGTTCTCCAAGCCATGCCAATTGTACAAGTGCAATCATTATCATCATTAAGTCTAGATTTACTCCTAACAATGGTGAGCAAATCATCCAACGTTTGACACGAGGAACACAGATCACCAGTGTTATCAGCTGTTACCTTTAAATATGCATAGCATTTATTACACTGTACAAAATAGTTGTGCATTAGCAAATCATTAATTGCATACTCATTTAAGGAATCCATATTCAGCTTCAAATTAATACAATATTACAAAAGAAAAAAATCAATATCAGTAACCAGAGTATTCAAAGAGAACATAAGTCAACTTCTATGACAAAAAAATCACACCAGCAATATGCAACTAAATAAAGTACAGTAAGTTGTTCTGACCATGCAAGTTCTACAAGCCAGATGAAAGTCATAATTCCTTTGCACTTGCTCACTATCGCTCACAGTAGCACTTCTTTTTGACAATAAAGATAAATAAATCACAAACCAAGATGGGATTGTTCAGATATGCTAAGGTAAACGAGAATTTTCTTACATATTTTATTTAAAGCTGAGAAAAAAATAGGGTACAACAAGAGTTTCAGCAGGAAAGAAGAGTAGCCAGGCTGACTGAATCTACTGGTAAGTATGACTGAAGTGTCATACAATACAGTTTAAGTAATTTTATTAGTGTGTGTGTGTGTGTGTGTGTGTGTGTGTGTGTGTGTGTGTGTGTGTGTGTGTGTGTGTGTGTGTATACATATAGATAGATAGATAGATAGATAGATAGATAGATAAAGATATAGTACAGAAGTGCATTATTCTGTCTTAAACTATTTTGTAATGTGTATAAAAAGTCTACACCACTTAAACAATGGAAGAGAACCATTACATTAGTGTACATAAGAGTGAGGAATAAAGGGAGTGTGTAACTGCTGCACTTTATCTAAAACTGTTTTCTTTAATAGTCATATGGAAATACTTTTACAGCATTGTAGATGAAATAGCTTCAGTGAGAAGTTGGCATAATGGGTAAAGTATTTACCTCCTTGACATAAGTTGCAGGGTTTAATTCTTACATGGGGTAATTAGCTAGAGTTAAAAATGGCCCACAAAGGCAATTAACCTACTACTAATCTATGAACTTCAAGCAAATTTAACAGAAATGTCAATATAAACAGCATTATTTTGTGTTTAACTGATTATTTGTAATATTGAGAAATGGTGATTTTAGTACTGTATTGAGTATCAGACAAAAATATGTACAGATCTTAAAATGAACCCACTCCCCTTCCAGGTGATCAGAAGCACTTCCCATATGAATTCATCAGAAGTATGCATAAGCACTGCTCATAGCATTCTTCCCGGGTACACAAGCACTTCCTAAATGAGTACTCCCATTTTATGGATAAGCACCCCCTGTATGATAGTTTTACATCAATAAAAATTTAATTATAAAGTAAAATCATTTTAAGAAATAGCGTGGCATGTAACATGATGTGTGGCTTTATTATTTGTTTTTTCTTTTGTCTCCCCCTTTTTTTCTCTGTTCTTATTATTTTAATTATGCATTTCTTTCTCCTTTATTAGTTTGTTTCTCTCCCATTTATTTAACTTTTTTTACAGATTCAAATCCCTCAGGAATAGCCTAAGCATGTATCTCTCAGGTTAGGAAGCACTCACCCTCTGCCCATCCAAGAATGTCCTTGCAGGGTCAGGGTAGTAAGTAGCATTGGTCTTGCAGGCATCCTGGTGTGTTGCAAGCTGGCAAGCCTCAGCAAAAGAGGGCTTTAGAATTTAGTACAGGACATACTGGAGAAGGTAGTGGACAGACAGGTTCAGCCTGTCAAAGCCTCTATTCAGTATGTTGAAGAAGCAGTCTCCCATATGGTGCCAACCACTGCACCAACATAGACCCCTACTCCCTTAACATTAGGGTCGTCCACTGCACCACCATCTTGTAGTGGAAGCGTTTGAGGATCTGTGGACTGAGGAGTCCTGCACTATATCTTCCTCAGCCCTTCTTCCCTTATCCTTTGTCCATTGCTCTCTTACCTATTTTTCACCCACACTACCCTCTCATATAAAAATATTTGAAAAAAATATGACATCTATCCCCCAAAAAAATAGTGCCTTTCCTCTCCGCCTCCTCCAGCACAAACCCTCTTGATATTTTCCTTCTGTGTTCCCATCTTTGTTGTGTCTCCCATTTTTCAGTGTTTCCTATCGCCCCCTTTCTATTCTTTAATAAAATTATCAGGGTGTCCACATAAGGATACTTCATGTAAAACATTATAAACCCCTTTATTTATTTATTTTTTTCATTTTTGATTATATGTGCTATACAATCTGCAACTTGCTTTATACCTTTCAAGCATGACTGTAAAATGAACCTTCAAGCTTTTGCATATTAATTCTCAAGCTTATAACATTGACTTTTTCATACTTTACACTTTGGCTTGGGAGTGCCTTCTGTGTGGTGTCTGCATGTCCTCCCCGTGGTTGGGTAGCGTTTGAAAGACATGCGTGTGTAAATGGGCATGCCTTCGTTGAAGGTTGGGCATCGAGCTGGCACCTCGGTGTTTCGTAAAAATCTACTGCCAATCATTAACGGACCGGAGTTCCGCTGTGGCAACCCCTTACTGGGAAAAAGCTGAAAGACAAAAAACAACACTTTTGCTTTAAATGGGTGTGCTTCTAAAAAATAGCTTTGCTGTTGCTTATTCAATGCAAATAACCTGTGGGGAGGTTATTCCAAAATACATCTAGCAGCACTACTCACAAATAACCTCAACACATTTGCAAACTACCAGACTATAAATACTAATCAGAGTTTTATTCTTCACTTTTCCACTGAGCTTTTAATGAGTATCATCTGTTTTTATTTTTATTGAGTTTTATTGCAGTAAATAAACATTTTTAAATTGCTGTAACAACAAGTTAAGTGTCCCAAATTCTAACGACAAGAATATTCTTGTCATTAGAATGTTTTTAAATTGTTTTATTGAGATTGATTATAGTGAATACAACTCTGTTTTTTATTAATTTTATTGGCTCATTATGATGACTACAAAATGATACATAAAGTCATCAAACATTAACTTCAAAGTGATGCATCAAATCATCAGACATTAACATAAAATAATAGTTTACATTTTCTCAATCTAGAGCTCTAAAATCCATCCATACACATTGCCTAGTAAATAGCCCCAGCTCCAGATCAAGATTATTTATTCAGTATTTGCTGATTTAAAATGTTTGTCCTCGGGTGTGCTACCTCCATTCCAGTTCCAGAGTCCTCATTCAAGTTCTGGTAAGTCCAGTCATCATATTAAACCACAATCTGTCAGCATCTACCTTGTCCTCAAGTCATAATCCCTGGGTTCTGTTCTGTGCATTTTTCTCTATATTCCCCATGACTATCCCAGGAGGTTTTGACAGCCTAGCTGTATATAATTCATCTCTGTAATCATTATTTGTTAATCGTTGCCCCTCTCTTTTCCCCAAAAGACAAAACTGTTATATCCTTTTGAGAGGTTTCTTATGAGCTCTGTCCTATATGGCCATTTTAACTTGGTTCATGACTCAGATCTTTTTGCACACATACCATTATGTGTACATTTGCACTTATATTAGATCGAACTTTGCAGGAAGAAAGACTGGAATCTGTGGTTCAAGTAAAAAGCTTTAATTGTGAACCTTAAGCAAGATCATTAATGAGCATTACAAATGCTTAGAAAATCTTTGAAACTTGCTTGGCATTGAGAAACATGCCTGGTATTTGAGTGCTTTTGTTTGTTAGGCTTGCAAAAATCGAACTTCAACAGAAATACAAAGATACATAGTAGCAACCGGTGTTTTCAACTGTTGTGTTCTGATGTAATTCCCTACCTGATCCACTTTAGGTAGCACTTAATGTTTCAGCTGCAGTTGAGGCTGGAGGAGGGGGCGGGGGGGGTCAGCTTTAAATAGAATTTGCCATCTAAGTTCCCAGACCTCTAGGAGGGGATTGCAGTCACCGAATAGGGTGGAGACTTGTTCTAAAATCAGAAACTGGAATTTGGAGAAGTGAGGACAAGCCATGCTATGTTAAGCAAGAGCGTTGCAGGTGTCCCTGTTGCAGACGGCTTAGTAGTATTCTTTCACCCTATTGCTAAGTTTCCGGGTGGTCTTTTCAATGTAAAATGCTCCATATTGGGATCATACAGAGAGATATACTACATTTATAGAGTTGCAGTTGAAGGGTTTCTGGAAGCTTATTTTAAACCTATGTGCTTCTAGGGTGTATCAGCTGCCTATTAAAATGTATTTCCAGCAGACAATGTTCTCATTTGTACATTCCAGGTGATGTGGTTCTGGGTTCCATGTCAGGGGACTGCCAGATTTCAAACTGTGTTTTGACGGACCTGCTTTTTTTATGTGAGAAGGCAGGAGTGGGACCTGGCACTTTATTAAGTTTGTAGTTGGTTTGCATGATACCCCAGTTTCAGACAATGGATTGTCTGATGGCCATGAAATCAACAGATGTGTGGATCAGGAATCTAGTGCAGTCGCTGCCTGGGGATCTGTGATGGCAGTTGAAGCCGTGCTTCAGAATGGGCTGGTGTCGGTTTGGTCTGTTAGTGGCAACTGCTTCCATGCTGGAATTAATGAGCCCCTCCGGATAATGCTTGTCTAGAAAGAGCAGTTTTAGGACCTGGCACTCTGCTGTGAAGTTGTCTTCTTTGTTGACAATGCGACTAATTTGGGCAAATTGACCTTTTACAACATTCCTTTTCATAAAGGAGGGTTCCTGGCTAGTGTAGTCCAGATAGTTTTTGAAAAATGTGCTTTTCCTGTGGATGTTGAAGGAAAAGCACTTGCTCAGTGGGTTGAGGGAAGGGGTTATGTCCAGAAAATGAACTAGCTGCCCTTTTTCCTGAAATGGTAAATTCTAATAAATCGATGCTCTTACTAATTATCTGTAAGAATTCATCAAGTTCTGTGGGGGTGCCCTTCCATAAGAAAAATATGTCATCTATATAACATTTGTATAGTACGACATGTTCAAAACCTGCCATGTGGATCAGGGTGTCCGATTCCCGGGAGGTGAGAACCAGGTTTGCATAGGCGGAAGCCATTTTGGCTCCCATAGCTACTCCTCTCATTTGTTGGTAGATAATTCAATTAAAGGAAAATAAGTTGTTATTGAGTACAAGGTTAAGAAAAGCTTTGCAAACTTGTACTGTCTGTGGATCTGTGGCGGTGTGTTTGGTGAGATAGTCATATACCAGGTCTGCATCTTTTTAGTGTGAGATACTGGTGTAAAGTGCAACTATGTCAAGAGTGACAAGGGTCCAGTCTCCGGTGGAGCCCTGGAGCTTGTGGATTACATTTAGAAATTCCCAGGACTCTTTTAGGTAAAAGGGTGCTGCTTGCACCAGTGGGTTAAGGTAGAGGTCAAGTAATGCTGAAATGAATTCAATCTTCGTTTCTTTGATGAGACAATCTGTCTAGGGGGGGGTTGTTCATCCTTATGCAGTCTAGGGATACCAAACATAATGCTGATCGAAGGGCTCTTCACTGGCGTGAAGTAAAGTTCATAGCCAGTGATGTAGCCTTGTTGGTACAGGTCGATGATGGTATTGTCTATTTCTTGGAAGCTGCGTGAAACTTCTTGGGGTGACAGTTCTGTAGTTAGAGCTGTCTGAGAGGGTGCTTTCCATTTTCTCCACATACTTGCTGGTTTCCATAATAATGATGCCTGCACCTCTATCCACTTTCATGATTTTAATGTCGAGGTTGTTGCAGAGGCGGTTAAGGGCTTGTCTCTCTCCTGGCATTAGGTTAAACCACTTGGATTTTGGTGCCTGGGCCAGATAATTTCTAATATCTTTTTTGCAGATATTAGCGAAAATATTAAGGATTGTGTGGAGCAGGGGGTTTGAACACACTCCTTCTTATGAGTGCTGTGGGAATACTGTTGTCTGGATTTTCATCGCCGCTGCAGTCTGGGATTTGGCCTAAGAGTAGGCTTTGGAGGGGGTCCTTTATTTGACCCAGGGGGGAGTTGGGAGAAGCAGTGGAAAGGACATTAAACACATTTTCATTGTCCGTACCAAAATCAATACCAACATGAACATCAACATCACTATCAAAATCAAAACCTTGGCTACTATTATTAAGCAAGTGTCTTTGGAAATCAAAGTTATTAAACACAACACCTTGTTTAAATTCAACTTTCTACAGTATAATTTTAAGTCAAGAAAGGCATCCATTATGGTAGCTCATTGAGCTGGGATAAAGCTGAGCACTTTGTGGAGCACTGCAAGGGTACTCAAGTCTAAAGAAAGATTTGGAATGTTAAAAAAGGATCTGGCCAGGGGTGTGTTGTTGGTATATGGGGGAGTTAGTATTGCCGCCATCCTTGTGCATGACTTCTGCCTCTCCCTGTCCCTCTCAGTTGCCCTTGGGGAGTATTGCTCCTCGTCTGATTGTTACTGTAGTCCGACCATAAAAAATGGTTTGAGCATAATGTTGGGTTCTCTGCATTCCCTCTCACCCTGTCCCTGCCTCAGGTTCTGGGGGGTAAAGTCTGCATTGGGATGGTACCAACTGTAAAAAATTAAGTTGGTAAATTGTTATTTGCATCCATCTTGATTCTTTAAGCTTCTGGTCCTACATTATTAAGATTGTTCCTTCGAGGATGCTGTTGGTGGGAATCTTCTGTTGTAGTCTCACTGCCATTGTAGCTGTTACTGCTGCCATACTGATGCACCTTACTTTGGTCTGCCATGGTTGGACAATTCATTCTTGCGGTATTGTTTGGTGGTCCTGCATTGCTTGTGGAATCAAGATGGGAGCTGTTGTTTGAAGCTGGTCAGTTGGCAATTCTTGGTGGGGGGCTCTTTATCCTTCATTTGCTCTGGGAAGGGAGGACAGCCACCTTGCTTCAATACTGTTACAGATCCCTTCCAAGTTTCTTGCTTTCCTTTTATGTAAGGGCAGCCACATATCAGGAAACTTTCACCTCAGTGCTGTACCAGTCTTCACTCGAATCCTCAAAGAATGGGTGGTTGTAATGGAATCTTTGAATGATTTAATTTGGTCGGTTAGTCTTATCAACTTGTTCCTATTGTTGTTCACTAGGACTCTAAGTACTTTTAGGTCAGCATCATTAAAGACTTGACAGAGGCAGTGAAACATGGTACTGTTTGGTTTGACTCCATTCAGGAATCAATAAATCTCAGTCCTTGGGAGACAGTTTTGTTGTTGACTCAGCTAATAAGGTACAAGTTGTCATATTCAGTGCTTTTAAAGTACACCAGATGTTTTCTTAGTTGAAAGACCGAATACTAGTAGTATTCAAGTGTAGGTTTGTCTCGTATTAGATCTGTATATAGCTTGGTGGCCGCGCCATTTTCTGTATGGCAGTTCAGGAAGGGGTTTTGGTTGCTTGCGCCAAAAGTTTGTCTAGGAAGTGGTCTTCTCCATTGATCAGTTCTGTGTTCCTGCTGGATAAAGTTGGGGATTTAGAGTTGACAGACTGTTGAGGGTATGTACAGGGGTTCTTGCAGTTCTTGAGGATGTCATGTGTCTGTGTAAATTGCCCACAACCACTTTACCACATCTTTAATATTTTCATTTTGCATTAAGATCTTCAGGTAAGAAGTGAGTTTTGTATCTTCTCTGTACCAGCTTTATATCAAAGCTCAGACTTTCACATCTCTGTCTTTTACATACTGTCTAAACCTCATCTCATACTTTTTCATCCCCCAAAACTTCACCTTTTATTATCAATGTTGCATTTAGTTTGGAAGAACCATTCAGAGTTTAACATGTGGCCTATAGATCCAATCATGTTATTTTCTATCTTGCCCATGTGTTAACATTTTCTTCCACTACTTTGATTTTTCTTCTTTCACTCTGTTATCATTGGCTTTAAGCCTTCATATTTCAGAAATGTTCCCTTCCCAGCTTGAATTTTTAATCGAGGTCCACTGGATCTCTAGAGTCTGTAAGATGATCTTCCCTTTACAATAACTTTGATCTACCTTTTCATTGTTATCTCACCAACAACTACACCACTTCTTTGCTCATCATTTCATTCAGCAGTGTGCCAGACCTCCCTAGCCTTTAAAATTATATAGTGAGCTTAACATTTTTATTTCTTTTGACAAGTCCTCTTAACATTCTGCACATAAGCAGTGTTCTTTCTCTTTCCCTTCCTCTTAAAGACTTTGTATATTAGTATTCTCCAGCCATAATCTACTGGACAACATCTAATACTATTTTATAGAACCTGAAATCTAGTATGATGTGCCACCCCTTCCATCTTTGCTTTCTTCCTCGATATATTCTACCTTCCTACCTAATCCTACATAATCCTGACTACACTTTCTTCCTAGAATTTCATACTCACTTGTGCCTACCACTGCCTCCTTAGTTTCTCCATCACTAGGGATGTATATGACCAATAAATAATAATTACCTTATCCTACAATAAAAAAAAAAAAATCTGATGCAATTCTTGTAAATCGGAATTGCTTTGATTTGTTCTTTATCATCACTATAATGTTTATTGGAAATGTGTACTAATGATTTGTAGTTTTTCTGTACTATGTATTTGTATTTTTCTGGAACTTTCTCCCCAGGACTCCATTGAAAACCGGCTCCTTGTGGCCCAATGGACTATCCTGGAAAACAAACTGCAAATACATGAATAATAAAATATATATATAGATACACACACACACACACACACACACACACACACACACACACACACACACACACACACACACACACACACGTGCACACCATATATATATATGTATATATATATATATATATATATATATATATATATATATATATATATATATATATATATATATATATATATATATATATTATATATATATGGGTCTACTTCACTTTATCAAATTTTCACAAAACTGAAACTTAAAAGGAGACAAAAAGACTGCAATCACATATCAGTCTATGTTTACAATGCCAAAAGTCATAAGAATGAAAAACCAGCTGCGGATGTCACACACCACTTGGGGCTTCTGAAGGGAGATCACAGTACAGTAGGGATTGGGAAATTTACCCTTTTTCCCACCATAGTGCAATCTCAGAGTTGGTATATATAATTTGCAGGGGATGTGGGGAGAGCAGCCCCCCACATGGGGGATGTAGGGGAGCTTGCTCCTCTGCAAAAATGTGCAAAAAGGTGGATTTTTGTATTGAAATGATGTGTTTAAATGGAGCAGCTGTTTTTTTCTTTCTTATGACTTTCGGCATTGTAAACATTCGCTCCTTTGCAATTGCGATCTTTTCGTCTGTTCTTTTAAGTTTCGGTTATGTAAAAATTCCATAGACTCATGTTGGGGGTAGAGCCTGAATGGCTAACTGAAAGCAGCAGTATTTTAGAACTCCATATAACTAGATAAATAAGACAGGAAAAAATATTCTTTTTTTTTCTTCAAAGTTTAAAATCTTATAGATAAAGGACTAAATTACATAATTAGAAACTTTGGTGAAGTTTTACAAATAATTTCCTGTCAAAAAGCTTGGAGATATATTTACTTGTTAAAATGAGCAACTCAAAGAATTCTCACCAGGATGCTGCCTTAAAGAAGGAACTACAACAGATAGCATCTACCCTGCAGCAGTTGTCTTTGAAGATGGATGATTTTAAAGAGAACCTGGAAAATCTTAAAACAAGCAGTCAAAAAGAGGCTGACACCCTCAAGGAAATACTACAACTAAACCAGACAAGGATAACAGGAATGGCGGTTTCTCTAAATGACTTAGAAAGCAGACTTAAGGAAGAGGAAACAGAATGAACTGCTTCTTAAACAAAACACTTAGTTGGTTAATAAAGTAGATGACTTGGAAAATAGGGAGAGGAGAAATAACATCAGTATTTTCGGATTACCTGAAAACATAGAAGGTGAGGATATTATTTCCTTTTTATCAAGCTGGATCCCTGAGTTTTTTAATTTAAAAGAAGGACTTTCCTTTGGCATTGAAAGGGCGCACAGAGCTCTTGGGAAACCTCCCACTAACCCAAACTCTCCTCCTAGGTCAATAATTATCACATTTCTTTCATACTTGGACAAGGAACTGATTTTAAGATCTGCTTGGAGGAAGGCACCTCTAAAATATAAACAGCCTGATAAGATTTGATAACGACTATTCATCTAGAATAATGGAACAAAGGAAAAAAATGTGGCCAATGATAAAGTTTCTGAAACAAAATAACATCAATGCACAACTTGCATATCCAGCTAAGATAAGAATACTGTATGCCAACTAGATGAGGACTTTTATTGACTTAGAGGAATCCTCTTCATTTATTAAAATTAATAATGTGATTACTTTACCAGAAGATATGGATTGGATGTCACCTTCTCTCAAGAGAACAAAAGAAACAAATGTCTGGACAGATGTCAAAAGGAAGAAGCAAAAGACTGATACTGTTACAGCCAAATCTCTCAAAGCATCTACTATGATATGAATTGTTTTAAGGTAACTAGATGACACATGAGAGTTTTCACATTACCTCAGGTATGCAAAACAGGGTACTTTTCTTTCACAGAAGGAGGGCTATATAGCACATAAAATATTTATACAGTAAATCAACATACATAGTATATGTGTATTTTCTCTTAATTTTCTCTTTTCTTTCTCTCTTTTCATTATTTATTTTAACTGCATCTTGTCTGCCTTTCTAAATTCTCTCCTATTTACTATACTAATATAGTCTGTATATATTTAATAACTCACTATCTATACCTAGATAAATAATAGTCTAAAATAATCTAGTTTTAAGGTAGACTAATTGGAATAGTGAACTTAATTAATTGTTATTACAATATTTATTAGATTAATGATAGTCACTGTTATGCTTACTGGGATTGGGGACATGTTCGTGATTAACTCTGAAATGTTCCATTCATGTACATATGTATGTCCTTTGAATTATTTCCTTTTAGTATTAACAAATACATGAAAAGAAAAAAAAAAAAAGGAGGGAAAAATGTACTGTTGGTTAAGAGAAGTGAAGCTTTCTTCACATTCTATTTGCATTGTCATAGCAACAGTAAAGAATTGCTGCAGTTTCTAAGGACACTGTGAATCTGCAAAGTGCTTTTAGCCTCACAGATAACAAATAATAATAAAAAGTAATGTTTAGTTATTAAAATGAAAAACTACCTAAACAAGGTAAAATAAATACATAATAGGACTATCTGTATATATTTTATGATTTATCCTCATATGATTACATATTCCTGGAAACACAACTGAAATGTTCCCAAACTACATGTGCACTGAAATGTAGCTGCTTGATTAAAAAATATTACTCATTTTAACATGCTGATTCCACAAGTTGCCTGCACTGTAAAAGTTACATTTTATATGTTACTTGAAACTGACAGTCTCTAGAGCACATAAAAAGATATATATTACTTTTTACAACATGTTAATCTGATATTGTTAATCCTCGTTCATTCCTTACGCATGGGTATTGGTTCCGAGCTTGGAACCGAGCTGGCCATTTTCCAAGCTTGCGTCAGCTTCAAACTCTCAAGCTAAACTCTTACCCACAATCCCCCTCTCCCTGTTACCTCAGATTTCATTTGCCGCGTTGCCATCCGGTCGTGTCAAGCTACTTCTCTTGAGCTAAGTACAGTCAATTGTTGTTTAATTGCTTTACAAATTACTTTTCTGTCAGAAAAGTTGATATTTTATTGTCTCTTGCCCTATCGCATCTAGCATTCATAATTTCATCAGGTTTTTTCTGTCCTTTACTTACCTTTTTTACCACGAGGCAATTTTCTCTTTACCATTGTTGGTAATCTTTTTCCCTTTCTCTTTCATACCTTCGGGTACTCTCTTGTACCATTGTTGGTACTTTGCTATTAGTTAATATGGCAGATAAAAAAGGTAGGCCGGGGTTTAAGCTGTGTTCTGATTGTGGACACAAACTGCCTACTTCTGATGCACATTCTTTATGTGTTTATTGTTTGGGAGCTTCCCATTTATCTGTTGAACCTCCTTGTACTATTTGTGAGAACTTTTCTAAGAGAACTTTGTAGAAAGGAAAAACAAGCTGATACTGAAGGGACTTCTAAAATCTCCTTTTTCAGAGGCTATTTCTGGGGCAGAGGACTCAACCTCACCTAAAGCCCATAAGAAAAGGGATTTTTCTAGTAAGGCTAGATCCTTGCCTTCGTCCCCGGCTGGGGACTCTCAACAACCAAAACCTAAAAAGGCTAAAATTTCAGCTCAGGAGCTCTCTCAGTCAGCCCCAGTGCCTTCGGTGCCCAGACCATCGGCACCAAGGCCTTTGGTTCCACTAGTGATTTCGGCTCCATCCTCTCCTGCAGCTTTTTACACATCGGCACCAAGGGGCTCCTCGGTTCAGACCATTACCACTGTATCGGCACCAACCGTTCAGTCGGCGCAGACATTGACCGCGTCGGCTCCGAGATCCTACTCTGAACCGAGGCCTTTATCGTTGACTCCAGTTTTGTCAGTTCCAGTTTTGGCACCGACAACCACTTCGGCACCGACCATTCAGTTTGCACAGACATTGATCGCATTGGCTCTGAGATCCTCCTCAGAACTGAGGCCTTTATTGTTGACTCCAGTTTTGTCAGATCCAGTTTCGGCACCGACAACCACTTCGGCACCAATCCCTGTGTCGGTGCAGACAATGGCATTGGCACCGATGACTTCTTCGGTGCAGACTACAGTAGTTCAGTCTTTCTGGGCACCGTTGTCCTTGGTGCATTCAGATGAGATGGGCACCGAGTCTGCCTCTTTTATGGACAGGCCTGTTTCTCCCTCAATCTCTGTGAGGTCCACTATAAGCCTTTCCGAACATGATGTGTTGTGTCTTGTGGACCAGGCATTTTTGGCCAGAGGTATTCCACCCCCCAAGGAACTATCCTTCCTTGGCAGGTGATCACCCATCTCCAAAGACACCTTCTTATTCTCCTACTTCATTGCCTTTGAAGCCGCTGAATATAGTACAGTCCTTCTGCAGTTCCCTTTATGGGTCTCACTAAGGAACCACAGCTGCCTTCATGGCAGGAAAGTTTTGCTATGACTCAAAATGTCAGCTGTGATACACATAACTTGCTGCTCCACAGCCATCCAGGGACTCCGGGTCGGCAGGCTGAGCCACTTAGGGGAGGAGTGCCCCCCATCCTAGACATACACTCCTCTCCGGCTGGACAAGCCTTCAAAACTGATGGAGAAGGCCTTCACTGCTGCTAGCGATACCAGATTGTCTATACCTCCGCCCTCCTCTGGTACACTGGTTTCACAAGTCGCACCTAGCGGACACTGGGTGCAAGGGCCTCAGGACATATTTCCTCAGGAATCCCCCTTTCCGTTATCTTCCCCAGGTTCTCCTGCTGAGGAGGTCCACCGGAAAAGTTTGTGCACAAGGAAGCACATGGACTCCACAGAGGAGTCCCTCACCGAAGACACATTTTTGATGAGGGGGAAGGATCCCCTCGGTCACCCTCTGAGGTATCCTTTGGCGATATCCTTGAAATCCTGAAACAGAGAGGTGACTGGCAGTCCTCTAATCTGACCCCTGAGGAATCTGTGTTCCTGCAGGCCTATTGCGCCCAGCCCCCTACCTCCTGGGTTACTCCACCGGCCAATGAACTTGTCAATTTCACCATGCAGCATGCTTGGAAGGCCCCTGATACCATCAAAGCTATTCCCTGGAGGCCAGATAAGATCTTGTCCCCTCCTGTTTGGATCCCCATTGGTCCAATGGTCTTCCTGTAGATGCTTTGGTGTTGGTGGCCACAACAAAAAAGGATCTGGCAGAAGAAGAAAGCCAGACTGTCCATCCACCTAACAGAGTGTCCTGGGCCCTGGACAGAATAGGGAAGTGCACTTTTGCTTCAGCGACCTTTGCTATCAGGTCCCTGAATTATATGGCACATTTTACCAGGCTTCAAAGGGATCTGGTTTCTGAGCTCTCTGAAACCTTGGCTAGTGCAGTGTCTGATGAGGTCCATGACAAAGTGGCCTCTCAGCTGGCTACCATTGAGTCTATATCTAACTCCTCTATGCAGTTGATATCTCACACATCAGAAGGAGCAGCTAGAGTGGTGGGTTCAGCTGCGGTCTTGAGACAACATGCCTGGATGTGCTTGTGCAACTTCATGGAACCTTTTAAGTCTTCCTTTCTTAATGCCCCCATTGAGCCCTCCTCATTGTTTGGGCCCAAAGTTAAAAGCACACTGGCTGAATGTGAACAGGACGGTAAGACCCTTTCTGCCGTAGGTGTCTATTATTCTTCCCCTCAACATGCTTTCTCCCGAAACCAAAAGAGTGGGAAGATATGGTTCAAGAAATCTTAGGGTCCTTTCCGTGACACACAGGCCGGGTTTTCCCCCAGAGGCAGAGGGGGAAACTCACAGGGGAAGATGTTCCATTCAGGGCAGAGGGGGTCCGCGTAAGCAGGATTCCAGGGATTCTTTCCCTGGTCAATCCTACCAGCGTTCCTGAAGAGCAGCCCAACTCCTTTCCTCTGGAGGTAGTTGGGGGACGTTTCTCCTTGTACCCTTCTGCCTGGCTAACCATCACCACTGATTCTTGGGTACAAAGAATTATAACCAGAGGTTATCATATCCCCTTCGATCTTTGTCCCATCCCTTCAAAAATTCTTCTCGACGTTCCACCCAGTCAAAGGGAAGAAGCAGCACTAGAGATAGAAAAGCTGCTAAGGAAAAGAGTCATCTAAATAGTCCCACCAGACCAGATAGGATCCGGATTCTACTCAAGACTATTTTTGGTGCCAAAGAAAACCAGGGACTGGAGACCAATTTTGGATCTCAGTGTTTTGAACAAGTGTGTGAGAGTACAAAAATTCTGGATGGTCACTATACAGACTATCCTCTCACTTTTGGAAAAAAAAGATTGGATGTGCTCTATAGATCTTCAAGATGCATACTACCACATAAAGATGGACAGGCCATCAAGTAGATTTCTGCACTTCCGTGTGGGAGCAAGCCACTACCAGTTCAGAGTACTGCCCTTTGGACTCTACAGTGCCCAGAGTGTTCACAAAGTGCATGGCAGTTGTCACAGCTCGCTTGTGACTTCAAGGATTCCAAGTGTTTCCATACCTAGACGACTGGCTCATTTCTGCCCCCACCAGAAATCTACTGGAAAAAGCCCTGGCATACTCTCTCCTCGCTGCTCAAAGGCTAGGCATAACCATAAACTAGCAGAAATCCAATCTCACCCCTTCTCAATCGACAGAATTCATAGGGCTTATCTTGGACACAAAAAACTGCAGAGCTGCTATCCCAGAGCACAGAATTTTAAGGATAAAGCAACAACTAATCCCAATACTTTCAAAGGAAAAATCCATGGCTCACTCGGTTCTACAGCTGTTTGGTTCCATGGCAGCCTCCATCACCATTGTTCCCCTGGCCAGATTTCACATAAGGCTTCTACAATGGCTACTGCTCACCCAGTGGTATCCTTTTCAGCATCCTCTTTCAGCCATGATTCAAGTAATCCACGGGTGCAAACAGGATTTAAATTGGTGGATGACACACAATCTCTCACAATGGCCTCGCCCCTTCTCCCCCCAGCAGCCCAAGGCCACAGTGACCATGAACGCCTCCCTGATGGGGTGGGGGGCTATGTCAGGGACAGACAGTCCAAGGCACTTGGTCCCAACTGGAGGCCCATCTGCATATAAATGTTCTAGAGCTGAGGGTGGTGCTTCTGGCGTTGCAAGCATTCCATCCCCTGCTGCCATCTGGGACAATTGTGATTCAATCAGACAACATGGCGGTGGTCTGGTACATCAACAAGCAAGGTGGAACCAAATATTACCCCCTTTATCGAGAGGCCATGAGGATATGGCAAAGGGCGATGGCTACCAACTGTTTTCTTCTGGCAATGCACATTCCTGGGAGTTCCAACGTGATAGCAGACAGACTTAGCAGGTGCATTCTTCAACCTCATGAGTGGTCCCTGAATCCCTTGATAGCGGCGGAGATCTTCCACCGCTGGGGGCCTTCCTTGCTGCGACCTCTTTGCATTCCTGACCATCTACAAATGCAGCAACTACTTTGCCCTGATTCCCCCTCCGGGACAGTCACCCAGGGATGCTCTAGTCCACAATTGGCCCTCAGGTCTTCTCTACACATTTCCACCCTTTCCTCTCATTCCCCAGTTTCTGAAGAAAGCCCGGTGGTTGAAGAGCAAGGTAACCCTCATAGTACCATATTGGCCCTGACAGATTTGGTTCCTATTCCTTTTGTCTCACCTACTAGATCGACCATGGATTCTCCAACCAATCCTGGAGTTGATCTCACACCCACAGAACTTGATTCATCCCAACCTGAACAGCCTGAAGCTAACGGCTTGGTTACTCCAATTCCCTTGATTGCCAGGCAGAATGATCTTTCTTTACCAGTAAGTGATATTCTCATTGCTTCTCATATGTCATCCACTAGAATTACTTATCTGAGCAAGTGGAAAAGATTTACCTGTTGGCTGAAAGATAAACAAGTAGACCCCTTTTCAGCACCAGTGTCGATAATACTAGACTATCTGGACGACCTGTTTCAATTGGGTCTATCAGCCTCCACCATTAGAGTTCATTTGGCTGCAATTTCTAATTTTCATGAGGTTGTCCATGATTCCTCTCTTATGTCCCATAAATTGTGCAAGACCTTCATAAAAGGTGTGAATCATCTGAAGCCACCTTTTAGAGAGCCTATTCAACCATGTGGTTTATCATTAGTTCTACAAGCTCTGACAATGGCACCTTTCGAACCAGCCTCTTCTTGTGACCTCAAGTATTTGTCATGGAAAACCTTGTTTTTGGTCACTATTACTTCTGCCAGACATATTTCTGAACTTCAAGCTTTATGTATCAAGAGTCCATACTTGATTTTTCATAGAGATAGAGTGTCTCTGAGAACTAATCCGTCATTTCTGCCTAAAGTGATCTCTGAAATGTCCATTAATCAAGCCATTGAATTGGCAGTTTTCTTCCCCAACCATTCAAATAGAGGAGAGTATTGCCTACATACCCTAGATATACACAGGCAAAGCCATTTTTACTTAAACTGAACTAAACCCTTTCATAAATCTGACCAGTTATTTTTGGCCTTTTCTGGATCTACATTAGGATCTGCTATTGCTAAGGTCACATTAGCTAGATGGTTGAAGGACTGTGTGACCTTTATTTACACACAACGTAATATCTTGTTGCATACTACCATGAAAGCTCATTCAACAAGGTCGGTGGCAACTTCTGCTGCCTTCCCTGCCAGAGCGTCTTTACATGACATCTGTGCAGCTGCAACTTGGGCTACGCCTCATGCCTTCATCAATCATTACAAATTGGATTTGGCCTCCAGGGGAAGAGCATCTTTCAGTTCTATGGTGCTCAGGAATATCCTTTCATGAGAGCCTCCCAGGAATAGAGGTAGCTGGGGACTCTGTGCCATGCATAAGGAATGAATGAGGATTAATAATATCAGATAAAAAAGTTATGTCTTACCATAACATTCCATCTGTATTGTTGATCCTCGTTCAGTCATTATGACCCTCCCTCTTTCCCCCTCCTGTGGTTTCTAGTGGATCTCACCATCCAGTTCTCTTAGGTTATTTGACCACAGGTAGCCTCTACCTTCTTTAACTTGCAAACTCAATCTGAGGTAACAGGGAGAGGGGGATTGTGGATAAGAGTTTAGCTCGAGAGTTTGAAGCTGACACGAGCTTGGAAAATAGCCTGCTTGGTTCTGAGCTTGGAACTGATACCCATGCGTAATGACTGAATGAGGATCAACAATACAGATGGAACGTTATCGTAAGACATAACTTTTTTTTTTTTGCAGTTACCTCACACTCTGTACAAACTCACTTGGCAACTGATAGCTATTCATTTAAAATATCAGTTTAAATATTAAATGTGCCATTGGAATGCTATCAACATTTTGACAAAATATAATGTGAACTGTAAAATGAATGACTTGAAAGAAGTGAAGTAATGCATAGATTTCAAAGACAGTTCTTGACACTACAGTAAAAGTAAAAATGTATATTCACAAGAAAGTATTGAAATGTTTTAGTCTTCCAGTTAAAATAGCTTACTGTCAACATTTTGCAATATCAGAAAGTTTGAAGAGTTAGGAAATTACTATTCTTTGTCTTTATAATGATTATTAGATACATATTTGACTCTGCTTAGTTTAATGAATTTTGGCATATGTTTATGAGGAAAAGTGGACTCAGTTACTCACATTGGACTACACATTCCTGGAAACTCAACTGAAATGTCCCCAAATTACTTGTGAATTTAAATGAAACTGCCTGATTAATAAGCATAATTTACTTTAACAACCTGAATCCATAAGCTATCTGCTCTATATATGCTACATTATATATGTCACTTGCATATGACAGTCTCTAGTGCACATGAAAAAATACATATTATTTTTGAAACATGCTATGTTTGCACTAACCATACATTCTAAATTAACTCAATTGGCAACTGACAAGTTATTTATTTGAAACATCAGTCTAAATATTAATTATGCCCTTGAAATATTGTTGCCGTTTTGACAAAACAAAACCTGAATTGAAAAATGAATGATTTGAAGAAGTGAAGTATTGTACAGATTTCAAACACACCCATTGGCACTACAATATAAGTAGAAATGTATACAAGCAAGGAAAAATTGAAATGCTTTATACTTTTAGTTAAAATAGCTTATTGTTAACTTTTTGCTTTATCAGAAAATTTAAAGAGCTAGGAAATTATTTCTAATTTGTCTTTATAATGTTTACTAAAGTTATGTTAGTCACTAATTTGTTTAATGGATTGCAAGTCATGTACAAGATGGACTACTGAATGTTATTTCTGTTTATCTGTGTTTGCTGAATTTCTTTTATTAGTACTGATTTAAAACAAGGGAAAGAAAGGGAAGGGAAATCTCTGTTTTTGGTCAAGGGAGGAGAGGCTTAAGAGTATTCTAACTGCCCTGAGAACTCTCTGAGATGCTCTAAGTACTATTTGAATAATACTTACCCAAGGTAAGTCTTGATTACCATATAGGGACCTTCACATTCATTCTGGACCTGATGTGATTACCCATTCTGGAAGCAGGAGGTACCCTATGCAGGATGGGAATTTTCAGGGTGATCATAGTTCATTCTTAGACTCTGCTTTGTAAATCTATAAATATGTAAAAGCACTACACACTAGAATGTAGGGCACCTATACTCAGAGTCAGGATACCATTGATAAGCCATGTCTTTTCATAAGTGTAAGTTGAAGTTGGTGAGCTGAAGAGTGGGAAAGTAAAGGAAGACAGTACACCTACAGTAAATTCATATTTCATTAGTAATCACTCATTGTCTCCTGTAGAGTCCTTTTAGTCAAATTATTTTAGTAATAATCTATTTGTTGTTGGCTTATTTAGTGTATGCTCCTCTGTTGCATTTAATTTATCCAAAATGACATATCTGACATGTTTGGGATCTCTTAAGGGTAACTAAATATTGGATATTTTCTAAGTCAACATAATATTTTTTTTACACTACTAACATTCCATCCTGGTATATAAAATACTACAGAACAATAATAGAATAATATAGAATTTCATAACTCTTTTAAGAAAATTCTCCATAAAATAATTTAACATATGGAGCTCAGTTGATATTGTTGGTTAAAGGTATGAGTGATAATCCAATAGATCTATCTTTATCTATTGGATTAGGAATTACTTTCATTCCATGTTTAATGGGAAATTCATATTTACTTGTATTTGATACGTTAGAATTAGTGTTTTATAGAACTACTTTTTTAAAGCCTGACCAGAATTTAACCCTACATATATTTAAAGAAGAAAGAACTTTAAATTACACTCCCAAGTTTACACACATAAAAATAACATCCAATGTTATCAGAGAATATGGTATAACTACTATAATCAAAATAAAGAAAAGAAGCAAAAAGTTTCTTCCAACAATAACTTGAAATGGATTTAACATTCTTATCATTAAATACTAATGGCTTAAATAATGCAAATAAAAGATCAAACTTACTAAAATATTTAAATGTAAATAAGGCACAAGTAGTATTTCTCCAAGAAACACATTTTAAAACTAATGATAGCTTTATTTGGAACCCCAAGGACTTTACAGTCTTAGCTCAATCCTCCTATAGAACAAAGACAAAAGGAGTATCAATTCTCTGGAAGAAAAACATAATCACGCCAAAAGTTATTTATAAATATGAAGACAAAGAAGGTCTACTAGCATTTGTTAAAATGGACCTTAGCTAATCTATATTGGTTCCCAGGAATTGGAGCAGGAATGGTTAAAACAAACACCTAAATTGTATTTCCAACAATTATAAAGGGAATCTTATACTGGGGGGAGACTTTAATTGCACCTTAGAAGCTTCTGAAGCCACCAGGAAGCCTTTTTGCATAGCAACTATTTCAAAATCCTTAAAAAATGGATTGATTAATTTCATTTAATAGACACTTTTAAAGTAAAAGATGATAAATCCTTATTATTTTCCCATAAACACCATAGATTTGGAACACAAACTAGAACAGACAAATTATTTGTAGTTCAATATTTACAAACAAAAATCCTCAACTTCTCAATAGTTCCGTGCTGCTTCTCAGATCATGACTCTCTGATAATGAAGCTGCAAATAGAGTTTAAACCTTTAATCCTCTCACCTAGAATTCCATCATATATCACGGAAATTAAAGAATTCAGACCCTGGATGATCTCAGAACTACAATTATTTCTTGAAATTAATAATACAACAGAAATCAGTAGAGTCATGGTTTGGGGCTCATTAAAAGCGTATTTATTTGGTAAGACCCTTACCTGGTACAAAAACAAAGTTAGAGAGTGAGAATCTGAATCATTAGACTTGCAAACCAGACTCTTGACAGCAAAATCTAAAAAAAAAATCAGAATTGTCCAGAAGTCAAAAAAGAAACAGAGGAGTTAAATAAAAAATATAATGAAATTCTAACACACAAAACTTGTCTAGCCTTAGAAAATTTTAAAATAAACTCATTAGCCACCCCCCAGATATCTACATAACTTATCTACAAGAATTAAGATACAATCTAAAGCACATAACATTAGTAGTATATATATCATGAAAAGAAAGAGAAAAAAGCATCAGATATAGGAGACATCCTTGAAGCATTTCAGTTCCATTATATGGAACACTTCAAAAAAGAAGATTTAGATACCAACCAAATAAACTTAGATACAAACCGTATCAATATAAAAAAAATCCCGAAAACTTAAAACTAGACCTACAAAAACCTATATCCTACTAAGGAATTGTTGACAAGATAAAAGAAAGTAAATCTAACAAAGCTCCAGGGATAGATGGCATAATTACAGAAATTTACAAACTCTTCCCTTCAACAGTAATCTCCCTTTTTCATAAAACTTTGCTAGAAGTCCAGTCAGAAGCAAAAATACCACCCTCATGGAAATATTCTCTCATAACACCAATTCTAAAAGATAATAAACCATCAGACCTTTGCACCTCATACAGACCTATATCATTACTGAATAATGATTACAAAATATTCATGTCAATCCTAGCTAACAGAATGAAAATCCCACTTTCAAAGACAATTAATAATGATCAAACTGGATTTTTATATAACAGGCACACACATGATAATATTAAAAGGATATTTACTCTTATAGACTATCTGAATAAAGAAGATAGAGAAACACTTGTAATCGGATTACGCATAGAAAAAGCCTTTGATTCCCTCAACTGGGAATATCTTTTTAAAATATTAGCATTATTTGAATTTATTCCTCCCTTCATCTTATTACTAAAAAACATATATATTAATAACTTAGCCTACATTAAATTAGGTCCTTTCATCTCAGAATCTATCCATATAATGAAAGGTACTAAACAAGGATGCCCCCTTTCTCCTATTTTATTTGCTTTGGCTGCAGAAATACTTGCAGAAATAATATGCAATAATCCATGAATAAAAGGAATAAAAGTCTATGACCAGTACATATCTAAAATAATGCTTTTTGCTGATGATATTTTATTAAGCCTATCAAACTCCAGAGAGTCATTAGAAGAGCTAGAAGAAATAATGGAGAAATTTTATAAGATTTCAGATGTACACTTTAATAGATCAAAATCAAAATTTCTATTTTTAAATAAGAAAAAAGACCTACAAGTTATAGATAAATCCATCATAGGAAAACAAGAACTTACGCTAAATTATTTAGGAATAGTGTTATGCAAAAATATAAACAAAAAAATATGAATAAATTATAAAAACATTATTGAAAGAATAAAAATATATATAGAAAAGTGGAACAAAATTATATTAACTTTTCAAGACAGATTGCAATTAATAAAAATGGTCTTATTGCCAAAAATATTATATGTAGCATTAGCAATACAGTTAATTCCTGAAAGATGGATTGTTAAAGAAATAAACTCATGTTTAATAAAATTTTTATAATATCCCAAAAAGAATAGAGTAGCTCTATCTCATCACATTAGACCCGGGAAACAAGGAAGATTGAACTTCCCAGAAATAGAAACATATATAAAAGCATCTGTGCTTAAAACTGCAATAGACTGGATAAACCCAAATTATTTTGCCAACTGGAATGAATTAACAACAGCTATATTAACAAATTAATTTAATCTGTTAACATTTTTTTTAATAGTAGACAAATCAAACAAACCCTGGTACATACTATGCATAAGTATAGAATATAATATAACAAAACCCTCTAAAACAATATTGATTAATCATTACATCAATTCCTTTAGGAAACTTAACAAAGCAAACATAGATCTAAAACTTTGATTTGACCTTTCAACCCCATTTACCATCACTAAGAACTTGCCTCACAAAATATATAGGGAAACAATAACCTCCTGGGAACAAAATGGATTTTTGTGATGGTTTCAATGTGTAAACAAATTAAATGTTTTAGATATACATATGATAAAAACTGCTTACAATATTCCAACACAGGACTGGTTAACCTTACAAACCATTCTAATGTACACTCAAGATTTATGCAGATTAATTAATAATTCATCTTTTAAAGATATTCCAAATATAATAAGTTTTCTGTATGAATTTGTATATAATAGTCATGAAATGAAAAATTCCATTTCAAATCTATATAAAGAGTTAATAACATATAAAACAATTCCCAAACCATCATACTGGCAGTTCTTAACAAAAGGTCAGGCATTGCAGTTAACAGAAGAAATTAAAAGTAGCATCTTACTATCAGTTAATTACACCTCTAACACACAGTAAATAATATGGAAAATATTTAACTGGAAATACATAGAGCATTTTTAACAGCAGATAGAATTAAAAAGATCAGTACTACTAAAAATGTCTTTTGCTAGAGGTGTGAAAAGTCAAATAAAGCAGACTGGATTCATATTTTTTATGAATGTAATAAAATTAAATCATATTGGAATGGAATCAATCATTTTTTACAAGCTTTATTTAATGAATCATTTATCTTAACTAAGATATTGGTAATACTAAATGTAAATGAAGGTCCCTACCTGAATAAGACAAATATGTACTTGTTATGGACAATACTTGCTATATCTAGGAAATGCATAAGCAGAAGGTGGAATTCAAATACACCCCCGACCTTGGAAGAATTCTACACTTTACTGAAGACAACTGCATTGATTGAAATAAAAATCAAAGAACTACAAAACAAAGAACTACAAATCTATCCCAGGCCATTGGTAAATAATACTTGGAAGAAAGTTATATCTTTTTGGACACTCTGCAATAATCAATATTGTATCTCTGATAACTGATCTGTTAATTCTATATTTAATAACATACAGTGTATATAATTGAAAGTTAGGCTATTGTAAATATTGTATATATTTGTTTAAAATAATGTTTAAAAATATTATGTAAATGTTATTTTAATTGAAAATAAAAAAATATTTGAGAAAAAAAAATTCCATAGACTGAAGTAGATCCCTTCATTTGTTCAAACTTTCAAATGTTCGAAACTCATATGGCCGACACCATATGAGCGAACATTTGACAGGCCTACAAATGATAGCGGAGATCCCGCTACAGTGCGGGATTAGGAGAGTCCCCTATCCTGCACTGTAGTCCAATCTCGGAGTTAAAATATTTAAGTAGCAGGGGGTGTGGGGGTGCAGGGGGGCTTGCCCCCCTGCATAATACAGTTTTACTGTGTTTACAGGTAGGTAAATGGTGCTATTTCAGCATGTCAGTATTTCAGAATGTCGATCATATGGTGTCGGCCATATGAAAGTCATCATTCTGAACGGTTGACATTCTGAAGTAGACCTATATATATATATATATATATATATATATATATATATATATATATATATGTATATATATATCAGTTGGTTGAGTTTTCAGAAACTCAAAATTCATATCGGTGAGATCAAATTTCTAAAAACACGAACATTAGAATAAAAAAACAACCCCCCACAAAATTCTCTCTCTTTTTTTTTAGATTTTTGCAGGGGAGGCAAGCCCCCTGCACCCTCCATGTGAGGGGTGCATCCCTGCAAACTATATATACCAATTCCAAGATCACACTACAATGAGTAAAATGATATATATATATATATATATATATATATATATATATATATATGTTTAGCCATTTACCTTGACCCAAATATATTGTAGATTATCCTAGATCCTCCTGAATGCCTTGCAGCCTTACAATGTAAAAACATGTCACAATAAGTGCAAGACTGGGGTAAGAACCATAATATTTATTGCATGTAACCTGCCTGGCATTAAACCCTCCTTTCCAGTTCATACCTCTAGTTGTATTACAACCACTTGCATGAGATAATTCCAAATTATTTGCAATTGTTTCCCACACTGTCATGTTAATATTTGCTCCTAGATTTCAAAAGCCCTCCACCATTCTCCAAAGAGTCCACTTCACTGTTGTTGCCCCAACAGAGGCATGGATGCTGACTTCATCAGGTGACATTTTCATTTTGTTTCTGGCCCCCAAATCTTTAAAGATCTTCAGTTTGTCCATAACATTTTTTAACATTTAATAGGAGCATACCACCATCTGCAAACATGCTTGTGCTACTCTTCTGACCTGTTTCAACCTAACCCTGTAATGAATTACTTATTCTTGGAGTCAGAATTTTGCTTACCAGCAGAAAAAAGCTAGGATGGAGAGAGGGCATCCCTACTGTGTGCCTTTCTCCAAACTGACACCTCAGAAAGTCTCCCCACTTATATCTACCCTAATCTCTTGCTCATCTAAGCCTTTTTCATCACCTGGAACATGGAACCTTGCATCTCTGTATCAAAGATGTTATTGATATTGAACTATTCCTGCTTATGTTTCTCCTGTAACTTCCACCACTCTTCAAAGTCAGTAAATAGAGGACAAAGACTTTTTGAGGTTCTTCTCTTTACTATTTTGGCATGACTCTCTTCAGCCTCAGTATCAATATTCTCTTAAATACTTTAGTGAACATAATTTGTAGGCAGGTGGGTCTAAAATGCGCAGTGTCTTCCTGATTTCCCTTTCTCATAAATGTCACCATCACAGTTATACCTATCATAAGGTCATCATAGGAGGTTACTAGGCTACTAGCCCCAGGGCACTTACAAGCCTAGCCAAGTTCAACCCATGTTCCCAAGGGTGTCTGTTTCAAGCAGACACTACAATCAGCACCTATTGCCCCTGTCTAAGAGGGACATAGGTGGAACCCCCAGGGTGACTTTTCTATTACCCATCCAATCATCCAAATTGGGCTTAAAATATGGCCAAGGGGCTTTGTTTAACATCAATAGGAAGCTTCTTCCAAAGGTGGGGCAACCTCTTTGAGACAAATCTGTCTCTCCAGCAAATTCTGTTGATGCTGCATATCAGTTTAAGGTACTTTGAGTGAGCGACCTGTGTGCCATTTGACTTGCGAATGTGCAGCATTTCCATCAAAGCTGGGTCAGAGATTCCTCTATATGCAAGGCACAGGTCACCTCTGAGCAGTCTGTATGACACAGAGTAAAGTGACAATGTTTTCAGTCTGTCCACATAAGACAGATCTTGAGAACCCTGAATTTTTTTCATAAGGAACCTTTGTGGTCTCTCCAATTGCTGCAGGTGTTTGGAAAGGTACATACCAAAGGGACCATTGTACTGTATTATTGGCCTGATGAGGGAAGAGTACAGGGGGGGTTATAACCTCTTTTTTTCTGGAGGCAATGCCCTTACTTATGATATGAGCAATATAAAATTCCCTTCTTACCACTGTGGAGACATGGTGATTAAAGTTAAGGTTGCTGTCAACCTGTATGCCAAGATATCTCATCACTTACTGTGTGCTTAGGGTATTTACTATTGATGAGTAGTTTGCAGGAACATCACAACTGCCAAAGGAGATAATAATGCATTTTTTTGTATTAACTTTAATGCCATGACTTTGGCACCAGTCATTAGTCTACGTAAGATTTTCTTGCAGGATGTTGACATTGCTAGGGGTTGCAATGATTGCTCCCAGTTTGCAGTCATCAGCAAACTTTCTCAGCCATAGTCCCTTAGTTTTAGCCTGCACTTCAAAGATGTAGATTCAGAATTAGTATGGGTCCCAGAATTAATCCCTGTGGAACACCACTGGTTATGGGTCTGAAGGAGGAGGTGAAATCCCCTATTTTGACCATATGAGTTCTATCAGTCAGCCACATATGGGTTGATACCAGCTTGGTGAGTTTAGCAATGATGCCTGAGTGGGGGACTGTGTCAAAGGCCTTGGTTGACTCTTGGTAGGCCATATGCACAGATTTGCCCTCGTCTAGGCCTTTGGTAACTGTATCAAGGAAGTCCATCTAGTTTAACAGTTATGATCTCCTCTTGACAAAGCCAAACTGGGAGGGGTCAAGCATTTGGAGATTTCCTATATCTTTGTTAGTAAGGTTCATGATGATGTGTTTCATGGCCTTAAAGATAAGGCTGGTCAGGATAATGGGTCTATAATTCTGAGGGTCCGAGGCTGCACCCCCTTTTTGCAAAGGGATTATTGTAGCTATTTTCCATTCCACTGGGAAGAAGCCAGAGCTTAGGCTGTGATTGAAAAGGGTGCTCAATGGGGATGCTAATTCCTGTTTTATCCCATGTAGAACACAGCCCGGGATGTTGTCTGGTCCCATAGAGGCTGTGCTTTTGGCCTTGGAGAGAACATTTAAGACCTGCTCCTCCGAAATACTAGGCAGGGGACAGGTGTTTGGGATGCTTTGGGGTATATGTGGATGGGACAGGGAGTGAAGTTTTCACTGAACCTGTCAGCAAGCAGGTTTGCTATGTTAACAGGTTCTATATATGTAGTATCTACAAGTTCAGAGCAAATCTGGGCCTTACCTTTGAGGTTACGGATGTAACTAAAGAACACCTTGTAGTTATCCTTAGTTAGGGAAGCTAATTTGGATTTGTAGTTACCTTTGGAGGGCTTCACTAGGAGTCTTATTTGCTTGTTTAAGTTAAGAAAGGAGTGTTTCCAGTTTTGAGACTGTTCCTTCCTGCTGTTAGACAGTAATTTCTTTCTCCTATTGTATAGCCTATTAATGGCAGTTGTCCACCAGGCAGGTTTGTTTTTCTTGAAGATCTTGCTTTGGTTCTCTCAGGTATGGCAGAGTCAATACAATTGTACAGGTGCTTGCATAAAGCATTGGTGTATAACTCAGCATAGGTGTCTGTTCCATCAGTGATGGGAGGGGCTTTGAAGCTATTTATGCCATCACGTAAGAGGTTGTAATTGGCCTTGGAGAAGTTTTTTAGTCTAGTTGTTGCTAAGGGGGGGGGGTTGTGTTATAGTTACTTCTACTAAAACTGATTTTTGGGCAGATCTCACCAGGTATAACTTGCACACACACTGGGGTGAGTGAGCTAAGAGAAGAGTTGCTTGATTTAATAGATACAGATAAAAAGTCAGAGGTCTGATAAAACAAATGAAGAATAATTAGGGCTGTCCATTGAGATCCATGCAATATAATAGAAGTAAACAGAATATATTACTGTGTGGCTAAATTAATAACTGATAAAGTTCTACCACAAGAACACAGGGTAGTGGGGGAAAGGAAGGGGAGAAATCGAATACCATCATGGAAGTATCAAACAGAGAAAACTATAAAGCAATTAAGAGAAGATGTGTCACTGTTAGAAGAATATAGAAGAGGGAACAGATCAACAAAAATACTAAGAAAGATAGATGTGATAAAAGCAATGCGCAGTATTAGAACAGATCAGGATCTAGCATGCACTATAGCAAATAACAAACTAAAAATTTCAACACAGGCAGAAAAACTTAGAAGATACACAGATAAACATAAAGGAAAAGTACAAAATAACCAATTTATTGATAACCCAAAAAAGTGTTATAGAGAATTGGGAACCAAGGTAAAAGGAATTGAAAGACCACCAAAAAAAGAAGAAATAGAGACATTTTGGAGAAGTATCTATGAAGATCCTGCGGAACATAACAAAGATGCTAAATGGATAGAAGAAGTAAAAGCATAAGAAGTTTAAAGGTGCAGGATATGAAATCAGATGAAGTAATGGCCAGAGTGACTGAAACAAAGTTAAGAAAAGTCTCTAATTGGAAAACCCCAGGCCCAGATGCAGTACCTAACTTTTGGTTAAAAGTATTAATATCTTTGCACAAAGATTTAGCCATGAGTAAGAACTATTTATATGCGCACCTCGAACAGACAGCAACCTGGCTAACAACAGGGAAAAACAATGCTCCTACTTAACAGTGAACCTGCAAGCTACCCTAAAAATGATAGACCAATAACTTGCCTTCCAACGACATATACACTATATATGGGAAATGATGCTGACAAAGTTTATAGTCATTTAGAAGAAAACTCGACTATGGCAGTAGAACAAAGGGGCAATAAAAGAAAGTCATACGGAACAAAGGATCATTTGTTGTTAAATAAAGCCATAGTAGAGAACTGCAAAAAGGGAAATAATCTAAGTATGGCATGAATTAACTACAAAAAAAATTTGATAGTATCCCACATTCATGGATAAAACAGTGCTTAAAAATGTATCAGATACACCTTACACTGATCAACTACATTATAGTGACCATAAAACAGTGGCAGACAACTTTGCAATTAAGCCATGATAAAGGACAAATTATTATCCCAGGGATAAAAATTCAAAGGGGATATTCCAGGGTGACTCTCTTGTCACTGTTGCTATTCTGCATTGCTCTTAACCCATTAAGCTGCTTACTTAACAGCTTAGGCCATGGCTATAATTTGGCCCCCAGAAAACAACAAA
Source organism: Protopterus annectens (assembly GCF_019279795.1). Classification (NCBI taxonomy): domain Eukaryota; kingdom Metazoa; phylum Chordata; order Ceratodontiformes; family Protopteridae; genus Protopterus; species Protopterus annectens. The sequence continues at coordinate 315,237,706 of NC_056730.1, forward strand.
GTGTAAAGACTTCTCATCTTCTCTTTGTTGATTTAAAACTGCATAGCTCATCAGATGAGGAACTGAAACCACAGCTGCAGGTTGTCAAAACTTTTTCAGATGATATAAGAATGTCATCATAGGATCATAGGAAGTTCCTAGGCTATTACCCCTGAGGCCCTTATAAGCCTAGACAAGAGACTCATTTGGTCTTGATACGTGTACAAAAGCAACTTTCAAATCAGGAAAATGGCAGCACCAGGAAAACATCAGTTTGGGACAAGAATGTGATATAAAGAACTTGAGCAAGAGGGAGTATATAAATATTTGGGAACTGATGAAGGATCAACAACAATAAAACATGAACACATGTGAATAAAATTTAGTAAGGAATGCTTTAGAAGACTTAAATTAATCCTGAAAACCGCATTGACATCTAGGAATAAAATCCAGGCTATAAACCAATTTGCTCTTCCTGTCCTAACTTATAGCTTTGGAGTGAATGACTGGCGCCAAAATATGTTGGATAGATTAGATAGGAAAACAAGAAGGATGCTTCATCCTCACCAAATGACTTTTAATAATCACTGTATACAAAGATTATATATTCCCCATTCCGAAGGAGGGATGGGCCTCCTTGAAATTGATTACATGTATAGATCTGTAATTGTGGGACTCCACACATATCTGCTGACCTTACAAGACCCAAACAATGAAAGCTTTGAAACATGAGAAGAATAAATCTAAGATGACTTCTCTGTTTAATTTAGCAGAAACATATCTGCATCAAGCAGCAATGGAAATCAAACCAGAAGTAGATAAAAATCAGGCAGCAACTGATGGACCAAAAACAAAAGAAAGAATATAAGGTAAAGGATCAGTTGAGAAGGCAGGAAATGTGGAAAATGCATAAATATAGTTGCAAGTATAAAAAACTTCTGGAAGAACCTTATGTTGATCAAGAACAAATGCAGGAATAGTTAAGGAGAGGCAAATTCAAACCAAGAGATGAAAGGTTAATATTGGCAGCCCAAGATAGTTGGCTATGTACATGCTGGTTTACAAAGCCCATTGGGAGAAACAGACAAATGTAGGTTTTGTAAAACTGAACTGGAAACAGTCACACACCTTGTTGCTGGTTGTGACACACTAATGGCAGAAGGACTGTATACTGGAAGGCATAATGATGTAGCAAGACTGTTGCACTGGAGATTGTGCAAACATTATGGTATTGAAGTGGCTGAAAAACACTGGAAACAGAAGCCACAAAGCAGCATAGAAAATGATGAAGTTTATATCACACAGGATCACCCATTACCAACAGTTCAAAAGGCAGATGTCAGAAAATTGGATATAGTGGTCCAAGAAAAGAAGACAAAAGTAGCATTGATCATTGAAATCACCATACACGGTGACTACAGTGTCTTGCGTACAGAGAGACACAAAGTCATAAAATATCAGGATCTGCAGGCAGAAACAAGAACAATGTGGAAGAAAGATACCCAGACAGTTCCAATAGTAATAGGAGCAATGGGTCTTATAAAAAAGAATCTACAATTGCAATTAGATATGTTACCAATCCTTGTAACCCCTTATGAATTACAAAAGGAGTCATTACTGGGCACAGTGTGGGTGCTGCAAAGAGCACTTTTGGCTGACATCAAAGATTGAAACAATACTAATTTCATGAACTTTAATCATACTTTGACTTAGGAATGGGGTCCAATCCAGTCATAGTATTAGAAACCCAAAAGATTTACAGAAATTAAAAATGGGTGGTGCAGTGGTCTCCCATGTTGGTGAGCACCAGTTTCCAGGATGTTTGACTGTCTTGTAGGTGTGTCAACCAGCTAGTTTAGGGCATTGGAGTTAACAAAGTTGAGGAACATTTGCACAAGCGAGTTATAACATGTATAATTACCCAGTCTATGGACGGATAATTAAAGTCACCCAAAACCAGGGTGTTTGGTTGTATCTTGATTGATTCAAGTAGATCCATGTAGGCTGAGTGGATGTCCTGATTCATGGAGGAGGTCCTATGGCTGGCAATGACCTGAAGAGGGGTCTTACCTACAGCCAATTGTACCTGAAGTACTTCAAGGGAATCATGCTGTTTAACCAATCTACAGGTGTATTTATCTGTAATGAATATTGATACAACACCTCCTTTACAGACCTGTCAACCAATTGGGGACAAATTTCAACAGAATCAGGGACAAGTCAAGCAAAAATCAGGAACAATCAGGGACACTTTTAAAATATTAGTGCTATTAACTTGAAACATTGACAGAATCAGAACATATGAATTAATACATATTTTCTGAAGTAAAAGAAGTTTATAACTCTTAATTATTGTCATTATTCATTAAGTGTAATTCACCACCTTTCCTCCAAAAGACACTAGTTTTAGGAGGGATTAAGAGGGACAGAGTTAAAATATGAGTCAAAATCAGGAACGCCCCTGAAAATCAGGGACAGGTGAGAGGTATGCTCCTTTAGTTCTCAAGCCTTCAGTTTGTGGTCTGAATGTGTGAAAGGAAATGTAAACTGGTATAGCTGAGGTATTGTCTGCAGCCTTAAACCAGGTCTCAGTGACTGCACAAATGTCAGCATCTTCCAGGATGAGGACTGCTTCCAGTGAGTGCAGTTTCCAGTTTAGACTCCTAGCATTTAGCAGAATAATCTTGGGGTTTTTTTAGAGGGTATTTTTATATCAGGAATTTTGTTCTTGTGACATTGCCTAAAAAGGCACTATGGGGATGACAACAGCCTTAGCCAGTAAATGAAATCCCAGGGATGACAGATGAAGACCATTTCTGGTAAAGCGTTGATGTCTGTCAACCATGTCATTCCAGGCTGACAGATACTGGATTCTCTTTGAATAACACCAGAAACTAAGCCAATTGTTGAAGTCAATCACTTTTTGTCTGCATTGAAGTATCATCCTAGGTGAAGGTAAAATGCTGCTTAAGGCTAGGGACATACCTGCCTGAGACACATAATCTGAGAGCTCAGTCATGTCTGTCTTCATATAGTACAGTGAGGTACATCTCAAGTCTTTCACACCAACATGGACTATGACAGAGTCATAACAGTGCCTCTTGTTGAAAGACTTGAGGGCGTGCGTGATGTGGCAGATTCTGGCACATGACAGACAGCTGACCATGACCTTTTCCTTATCCAACCTGGTGAGAGGGACATCTGTGTGTCTCACACTTGAGCCACCTATGACTAAGATGTTTGTTTTTGTGTTATGCCTTAATGGCTTGACTGCTGTGACACTAGTGTGTGACATATGTGTACTATGTTCTGCAGAGAATGTCTTATCTGAAACATGCTTGTGTTTGGGTTTGGGAGGTCTCTGATGTTTAGGTAAGCTTCTTGTAAGGACATCTGTATATGTAGGTTTATGTGTTGTTGGTTTGGTAGGTACAGGAGGTGAGATGTGCATGCTGACAACCTGCTTAGTATCAGATGGACTGACTGGTGAGCGAGATCCTGGATTTTAGGTTCTTAATATAGATGCATCTCTCATGTAATGAATCTGTATGGGCTAGAAGTGGGTTGTCAGTGTACATGAGGCAATTGCTACATTGCCTCAGAATGCCCATGTCAACCAGCCTGGCTGGCGAAACTGTGAGAAATTGTCTGTCCATAATGCTAGGTAAGTTGATGTGGTTAGAAAACAGAGAGAGGACAGGAAGGAGCTGATAAAGTAAAGGCTAGGAGAAGTAGACAAACAATACAAGGCTACTAAGTAGGATCTGTGTTGGCACCTCAGCAGCTTCATTGAATGCATCACCTGTCAGTGAGGGATAATCATGAGAACTCACCGATGGAGCAGCAGCAGAGTACTAAGGGAAAATCTGCAGACAAAAGTTTTTGTGTCTATAACCACCAACGGTGCCCACTGCTGCACAGCAGTGCTCAATGCACAAACATGGTGCTGTGCAGCAAATGAGCACAAACTGATCTAAATAAATTAACCAATAAAAAAGCTCAAAACTGAGCCCTGTTCCAGCAACTTTCAAACAGATGAGTTCTAACTGCATACTATAGCCACGGGTGCAGGGGAACCCTCTCCAACAAAAGATGTCCTGGTTTATTGCTCAGGTTATACAAACAGAACTAGATTCAGCAGGTCTGAATATACTCTATGCTACAGCAAACAAAGTACCACCATTTAAGAACAAAAACAGTTCAAATAAGTAGTGATATGGTAACGATGCAGTTCAAAAGTGCAATATACAATGAAAAATTCTACTTACATTTTGCAGAGATCAGCAGATGGCTTGGATTTGCTTATGTAGCAAATGACAGTAAACTGATTTAAACAAATTAACCAATAAAAAAGCTCAAAACAGAGCCGTGTTCCAGCAACCTTCAATCAGTTGAGGTCTAACTGCACACTTCTGCCACTAGGATACAGGGGAACTCTCTCCAACAAAATATGCCCTCGTTTAGTGCTCAAGTTATACAAGCAGAGCTATATTCAGCAGGTCTGGATCTAGTCTATGCTACAGCAGGCAAAGTGCATCAATTTCAGAAAAACAAAACAGTTCAAATAAGCAGGCAGAATAAGCCTTCAACAAGCAATTCCCAGCTCAGAAGGGCAGAAGCTACCTTCTCCTCCCTCAAGAGTGTAGACCACATACCTTCTTAACATAAAATAATTGGCCAGAAACCCAAGTGATTTAACCAGAATGAAGACTGTTTTAAAATAACAGACACACTGAGCCTTCAACCAGCAATTCCCATCTTAGAAGGATGTAAACCTCCTCTCGTGCCACAAGATTGTAAACCACAAACCTTCCTAATGTAAAACAACTGGCCTGAAGCCCAAGTGCATAAACCAAAAGGCTTAAAATAACAGTTAGAATTTAATCAGGCTACTAACAAGCAGTAATAAATGCAACAGAAAAAATGCAGTTGAACACGGTTATGAACAAGCAGCAAAATTAAAATAAAGTAATAAAGCAGGAAGAAATGCAAATACAGTAAATGCAGCTGAATCAAGTGCAATTTGTTTTGCTCAGTTAAGTGGGAAGGGAGGAAACATAAGATAATTAAGGGCTGAGAAACTAAGGGGTGGGCCTTACCAAATGAGCTCTCTGTACTCAGTAGAATGAGCTGATGAGATGGGACTGGGAGGATTGTCCAAAACCAGATTTATAGTAGGGGCAGGCAACTCAAAAGCTACCATATTTAAGACCACAACAACAACTGGGCGTGTGGGAGGTAAAAATGCACCCAGAGGTCAGCAATATTCAGGCATAGTACAGCAAGCAGGCCACCACACAAGGACTTCAACTAAATACAGATATTTCTAACTAAAAGAACAATGCTGTTTCTCAGTTCCTCCCACCAATTAACTGATGTTATTCGCTGTTTGCAAGGTAGGGAGCCTCATGTCCTTAAAAGATTCATTAAAGACCCTTGCCAGCTACCCATCAATCTTCCACTGCATGGTTTTACAAAATGTCTCTTGAGTATCTGTCTGACTGGCAGTCTCCCAAGTAATGTTACAACTGTTATCAGCTCTACAAAACGAATAACTGTGTCTATCAACATGAAACATGATCCTGAGTATAGTGCTATATTCCCATTACTATTTAAGTGCAAAACAACTGACTTCAAAAAATTACAACACCTGAAATTACAAAACAATAAATCGAAAATATCAAACTTACGTTTGTCTTCCCTTTCTCAATACTTATATCATAAAAGAATATGCAATTATACAAAATGAAACAAACATGCTACCCTCAGCCCCTTATCATTACTTAATCCTATGGCTCTGTGGAGATATACTCCCATATTCTGGGCCACTTGATCATCACATCCCTCTATCACCAAATAATTAAAAACTAGTTCTCCCAGTCACTATACCTTCTGGTCTCAAGCTCTTTAATCTAAATATTTGTAGTGTCTCCAATAAAGTACCAGAACTATGAGCATGGGTCTCTTCACATCAACCAGATATTTTATGACTTACTTAAACCTGAGCTTTTCTCCCCGGGCCTCTACTGAAAATAGAACTATATCCAGTTAGACTAACCCAGTTAACAAATGTAAAATAAAAAATAAAAAATAAATAAAAACCTGGTTAATGCCCTCCATTAAGGATGAGCAACCTTTTCTCACAGGACAACAATATTATCAAGTCTGCTAGATTAAACTAAAGAGGTGGCAACATAGTTATTATTTATGCTAATAACTTAAAGGTCTATATCTCCCTCATACACTGCCCAAATGTGACAAGGCTGAAATTTTGCTTACCTTAATAAAGCTTAAAGCAAAGAAGTCACTGTGTGTAATTGTAATCTACACCCCCCCCCCAAGTACCACTTCTTTCATAACTGGTGGTATAATATAGTGAATCACAAATAATATCACTCAAAAATCTATTATACTCTGTGACTTTTAACAATAATTAACACAATCAATCTATATAACTTTACCCAATTGATTACTTCTGCCACCCATTTCAATAAAAAAACTGGTAAGAATGTAGTGTTTGACTGGATATTAAGTAATGTCTCAGACAAAATCTCAGCTGCAGGCTCCTTTCCAGACACCTTAAGTGATCATAATATCACACAAGCTATCCAACAATGCACCAAAACCTATAAGACTTGGGACATACAGGGTGACCTGTTGCTTTCTATGACATGGTATCAGACTTTATCTGTGGTGATTTGCAAATGGATAAACTCCAGGGCATTGTCCTGTTTAACCAACCTAGAGGTATGCTTGTTGCTAATGTAGACTGAGACCCCTGTTTGTGCAGCTGATGGTCTAAATGTGTGTGTGAAACCTTGAACTGCCAGAGTACTTTCTGTGGATTTAAACCATGCCTTGGTAACAGTATAGATGTCGATATTCCCCAGAGTGAGGAGACAGTGTAGGGTGTAGAGTTTCTTGTTCAGGCTTCTAGCACTGAGCAGTAACATCTTTAGGCTTTTTCTGTGTTTTATTTGCTACGTAGATAGGTAAGTTTGTCAGTTTGTCATCACCTAAAAAAGACTCTAGGGAGTGGATAAAGTTTTAGCTGATATTCAGAAGCCTAAGGGGGACAGGTGAAGAACACCCAGCAACATATTTTGTTACCTATGTCCTCCCATGCTGACAAATATTAAATACCTCTAGAAAGACAACAAAAGCATAAGCCAATTATTGAAGTTAATCATCTTTCACATTCTTGGTGAGATGCATATTCAGAGAGAGCAATGACATCTCTCTTCATGTAGTCCAGGGGGTATGTCTCAGATCAAGAAACCCACATAGACTATGTTAGAGTCATATTGGTATCTGTGGTGTAGTGACTTGAATGAGTGCATAACCTGGTGGATCCTGGACCCAGATAAGCAACTAACGGTTATCTTTTCCTTGTTCAGTTTGGTGAGTGGGGCAACTATGTGTTGTACAATAGAGTCTCCTATGACAAGAGTCCCGGGTAATGTGCTTGCTTGCTTGCTTATGGCCATTGCTCTTGGGGGTTCCACTGGGTGTAGGCATATGTGTGATGTTTGGTGTTGTTTTTGGTGAGTGCTTTAGAGATTGCTGAGGATAGGCATTGCTGGTTACAGCTTTAGGAGGTCTTTGACATTTCGGAAGATTGCTTTTTAGTTCCCCAGCTTAAGTTGATGTGTGTGTGCATGTGTGTGTCTGTGTGTGTCTGTGTGTGTGTGTGTGTGTGTGTGTGTGTGTGTGTGTGTGTGTGTGTGTGTGTGTGTATGTGTGTGTGTGTGTGTGTGTGTGTGTGTGTGTGTGTGTGTGTGTGTGTGTGTGTGTCTGGCGGACACTATGTGTGTTGGATGTAGTATGTGTATTTCTGACAACCTTGTTTGTATGTGAGATTGTTGCCTGCAGTGAAATTGTGTTTGTGCATCGTCCACATACTATGTTTGTTTCTTAAAGGACTAAATGGTTATATGTGAACATGAAACAATTGTTACATTGTCTCAGGATGCCCATCTCTTCCAAGATGACTACAGAGACACTTGGAACTTGCTCATCCATGCTGTCTGGATCTGTATTTGGGTGGGCTACTGTAGGTCATGGATTAGGTTATACAGAGTTTTCCTTGGAAAGTTTCTGAGTTTTGGCACTAGACTAGGTTACATTGTGCCAAGATTTGGTAGTAGTGCTGTTTAACATATAAATTAGCTACTCTAAGCTTGTATTTGTGGAATGACTTTGTTTTAGGCACACTAAATTACAGGCTTTGGTTCTAAAGATAGTTTTATAGCTAAAACTTACTCAAGGGCAATACTGGTTTGCTGGCTGGGCACTTGGTATAATGCATATACAGAAAACAACGGGTGGAGAAAATACTTAAAATAGGTTACACAACAGGCAATAGCAATGAAAGAGGGTAGGGAGGGCCATAGAAAGTGAGATTGCCATGAGGTGTGGAAGCCAGAGACACAACCTTTTAAAACTGCAATAAGAAATGAGTTAGAGGCTTGGGGAAATTTCAAGCTTCAAGAAGTAGATTTCAAGAGAGAGCGTTTATCAAATAAAGCCAATACTGGAGATCTAGTCCTGGGTAGAAATTCAGAAACTTTAGCTTAATGTCTCAGTAGGAACTGTGCCAGACACCAAGAACAGGGAAAAACAGTAGCAAAGTAGACAGAAAGGCACTGGAATGCAACTTTAAGCAGGTAAATGATAAGCAGAATGTAAGACTATAGCAGTAAAACTGGAAGATAAGCAGCTGTAAAAGTACAGAAGCAGAAATCCTGGAGCAGAAGTCACAGTAGTGCCACTTCTGTAATCCCACCACAGACTAAGGCTCCAGACTATGTAGAAATTTACCAATAATGCTGTTTATGGAAAAAAAAGTGTTGTAATAAATTAATAAAATAGGTTGAAATATGTAAATGGTTTACAGTGCTGTCAAACCTGTGAAGGAAACTGCAAGGTTAATGCTCCAGAGGGGGTCAAAATACAAGCAGACAGCTTGTACAAGTAAATCTAACAGATAGTTTTTACACGTAATTCTACTTTTGGCAAACAAATGTGCAGTATAATATATAACAATGCTGAAATCTTGTAATAATACACAATCTTCCCAGAGCAGTAAATGAAGGTACAAAGCAAATGTTTCAGAACAAACAAAAAAAAATGCAAACAGATATCTTTTTAGTTAAAACATGGAAAAAATGCAAAAAAGTACAAAAAAACTATTACCACACAGGCCACTATAAGTGCAACTTAATATATTTAAAGAAAAACTCTACCTTAGAATTAAAAGATCTATTTTTTACTCTGTCTTTGTTTTCTAAATTATTTTAACACCTCAAAATCACTCTGACTGCTTCTTATAGAATTTTAATATGTTTTCTGCAAAATGGCTCCCAATGGGATTTGACTTATCGACACAATCTTGTTTTTCTTCAAGCCTTTCTCTTTCCCATAATCCATTTCAAGTCTGCTTAATATGAGTCATGCTAGACGTAGTAAGAAGTAATAAGTAGTGGTGTATTCCCATCCCATTGGCATATAATGAGATTAGTGTCCATCACTATCATCTTGTATACCTTCTATAACAGGTCTGTTTCTTTTATTTCTTGAATGACCTCATTTGGGTGTGTCTCTGGGTTTGTTTTACAGTATACTAAGGAGTCATATAGATGCAACCAAAAAAGTAGTTAAATTGCAGGTCTTTGTTCATAGTATATGTAGATCAGAGTGTATGTGCTGTGTCTTTGCGAAGCATGCCAAAGACGGTACATACACTCCCTAGTGCCATTTTGAAAGAGCAGCCAGAGCATGAGCATGCATGATCGCAGTTGTTAGTTTGTATATGTCACTTTAGTTAAAGTCAGTAAACTTCTATAGTGATGTGTTTGTATAAAATAAAGCTGCTTGAATAGAATCCAGGAAGACTCTTTTATCATGTCCAAAGTAGGAGAGCGACAGTATCTTTTTGTAGTACAAGGTGAATTGACTCCGCCTTCCCCCAGCAATTATCCTCAGGTGTCAAAACTGCTCCAAGTTTGATGTATAAGTGACAACAGCTACTGAAAAGGGAAGGATTTAAAAGTAATTCTCTTCCTCATTGCCAGCAGTGGAAATATTTTTATTTTCAGTCATTTATTTATTTATATAGATAGATAACTTTAGATAGTTAAAGTACTTCAGATTTTCCCTTTCCTAATGTTTTAATAAAAGGGCACATAGTACACGTCAGCTAAAGTAACTTCAACTGTATATCATGGCTGCCATCAATTGTTACATTTCCTTTTTTGACTACAAAATGCTCATGCATTCCACTTGTGTAAGGACTGACTCAAAGTCAGTGGACGATCTCTCTTCCCAGGGATCTGTGCACCAAATATACAACCTCCTCTGGAAGGATGTCACAAGAAAGTAAAAAATACCTTCTTATATACAGTGTCAGTAAACCTAGTTGATAGGGTTGTCACCTTTCTCACTTCCTGCAGAGAAATCTTGATTTTGACAGCTTTGTCCATGGCAATGGTAAATGTGCTGATACTTTACAAGAACTACAAAAAAATATGTTTTGACTTTTGTTCTAAATGTCATAGGCATTACATTACTTTACATTTTAAGATTACTTAAATGCAGTATGAACATACTGCATTTAAGTAATCTTAAAATGTAAAATAGTGTAATCAACAAACATTTCAAGTTTAAAGCTTAAGATTTCAATACTGTCATGCTGCTTATGTAAATTTGGTAAAAAAGTGACAACTGCCTTTAAATCATTGACTGACCTAATTGCTCTCTTTTTCTATGGAAGGCATGGCTATATTGGAAGCAGGTGTGAATCAGTGTAAGCTCTCTTCCTCTCTGCACTAAAGACAGTTGAAATTAATTTCACAGCTATCTGTATTTTTTACAGAAGCTGTTGAGCTCCTGACTTCAGCAGGACTAATTAGCCATATAAGATTGTCATCAGTACCTGACAAGGTAAACCGCAGATTTCTCTGTGTCTATGGTATATCATGCAGGCATAGACACATTCCTCTGCAAACTATGTGTGAAGTTAAGCTTAAAAAGAAGTGAGTGGTTTATCCCTTCCTTTGATTCCAAGGAAAGGAAATTATTATTTTTTTTATAAAGAGCAAGCAGGTTTCTGGTACCTACACATTACTGGAATCATATTGGAGGGAGAAAAGCGACCTAAGATATGAATCAAACTGTAGGAGAAGGTGGAGTTTTTCTTTAAGCAGAAGCTTTTTTCTTCCCTTTTGTTGAAAAGCTTGTTTCTCACACTTTGGGGCTTTCCACACCTCTCAGAGTCTTGAATAAAAACTTAAGTATTTGCCAAGGTACGTGCCAGTGGGTGAATTATATTCAATGATAGCTCTAATAAGGGATAAATAAAGTGGGACTATAACTTCTTTAGACCTTAAGGAAATACCATGAAAGATAAATACTCTAAGGTAGGTTCACAGGTTCATAGGTTCATAGGAAGGTACTAGGCTATCTGCCCAAAGGCATTTATAAGCCTAGCCAGAATGTGTTGGCTTTCGCCACCCCTTAGATTAGTTCCCTGTGCCTCTGTCCAGCAGAGCCACTGAAGTGATCCCTGGGGTAAACTTTCTATTTCCCATCCACTCATCAAGGTTTCTCTTGAAGAGTGTTAGTGAGGAGCTCTGCCTAATGTAGGTTGGAATCTTGTTCCAAAGCATGGGAAGTCTCTGGGACAGGAATCTATCCCTCCAGCATGCCCTATTTATTGTTGTAGTGAGGTTTAGATCCCTAAAGCGTGTGGTTTGAGGGGATATGGTTTTCTTTAGGTGGAGCATGTCCATCAATTCTGGGTTGGACATGGCCTTGTATGTCAGGCAGAGATCACCTCTGAGTAGGCGGTATGCAACTGAGTACAGCTTCTTCAGACAAGCTGAATAGGGCATCTGTTTGAGGCCAATGATCCTCTTGGTGCGGTACTTCTGTGGTCCTTCCAGCTGTTGCAGATGTCTTGTAAGGTACATCCCAAATGGGGCGTTGTACTCTATGATGGGTCTGATGAGTGATGAGTAGAGGGGCACAATGACCTCTTTTGATCTGGATACAAACCCTTTTGTGATTAGGTGGGCCACATAGTAGGATTTTCTAACCACTTTGGCAATGTGATTATCAAAGGAGAGATTGCTATCTACTTGGGTCCCCAGATCCCTTATTACATCTTCCATATTTAGGGGACTACCACCTATGTGGTAGTTTGTGGGTACTTTGCTTTTTCCAAAGGGGATGACTATGCACTTTTTGGCATTTAGCTTGAGGCCATGATTTTGACACCAAGTATCCATCTCAGTGAGACCCTTTTGGAGGATGTCTGTGTCAGCCGGAGAGTCAATTATAACCCCTAGTTTGCAGTCATCTGTGAACTTGGTCAGCCATAGTCCTCCTGTGCTTGCCTGTACTTCTGAGAAGTATATGCCGAACAGGAGGGGTCCTAGGACTGAGCCCTGGGGAATGCCACTTGTAACCAGTTTAGAGAAGGACCTAGCTCCCGCAATTCTCACCATGTAGGTTCTGTCCGTGAGCCAGTTGGCAACCCACCTTGTGATGTAGAGGTTTATGTTCAGGCTGGTGAGCTTGTCTATAATACCAGAATGGGGAATGGTGTTGAAGGCCTTTGCAAAGTCTAGCTAGGCTGGGTGTAACACCTTTCCCTCATCTATAGCCTTAATAACTGTCTCAAAGAAGTCCACCAGGTTTAGGAGGCATGATCTGCCCTTAACAAAGCTGAACTGGGTAGGGTCCAACGTTTGGAGGTTCCCAATGTCTCTGTTAATGAATTCCATGATGATGCGCTCCATAGCCTTGCAGACTAAGCTAGTCAGGCTTATATGGCAATAGTTCCTGTGGTTTTCTAACCACCACAGAGACATAAAAGTGAAAGGAGAGTCTGTTATCAACATATGTATCCAAGTCCATGATTATTGTGTCTTTTTTAAGTGAAATGCTATCTATATAAGTAGTAGTGATGTTTGATATGTCAAAAAAACTATGCTGAATTATTGGAGATAAGTGCAAGTCCTTGATTAATACACCAAGCATTTGTTTGGTCCAACCCCTGCTGGAAAATGTTAGTATCTGAATGAGATTTGATAACAGCCTGCAGTTTGAAATCATCAGCAAACTTGGTTAGCCATAAGCATTTGATATCACCATTTATGACAAGAATATATACCAAAGAGGAGAGTATCCAGAACAGAGCCTTGTGTGACACAACTAGTGACATGTTTTTGTATGGAGCAAATAGCCTTGATCTTAACAATATAAGTTTTATTAGATAGCAAATTACCAGTCCAGTGAAATTTGTAATAAATCCAGCAGATGGGAAAGTGTCAAAGGCCCTGGTAATATCCAGATAAGCAGTGTGGTCTATATGCCGCTTACTCAGAGCCTCACCTGTCCTTTCCACTCACTCATTTTTTTCACTACACAACGATTAGCATCACCTTCTACCTCCCCTTATAAATGTCAGTCTCCATTACTTGAACATTCCTTCTGCCTAGCTTCCATACCACATTTGCAATCAAAGTTGTTTCCTGTAGAATTGCTACTCCCATCTCCACTCTACTGAAATTAGCCAACATGCTCTCCTGTTTTATGGCACATTAACCAGCCTATATTCCAGAACAAATGGGCATCTTTAATCCTATAATGACCTTTCAGCCTACTCCCTGGTCACCTTATTGTCTCATTCATACATCCCAGAGGTGACAGCCTTCTGTCCTGTTCATTCCCCTAAAAGTGAGATGGTGCTGTAATCTGCTGAGGAGGTGGACATCTTTGCTCATGCACTTAACTCCTCCCCCATGATTGCAAAGACATCTGTTACAGATTGCTTCACAAGTGTCGCATGCATGCTGTCAGACATGGAAGCCAACCCATAAGTGGTAAAATGTGTAATACATGTTAGTCATCTGGGTCTCCTGAGAAGACCAACCTTCATCCCCTCCCTCATCTCACATCTGAGAAGGGTGCACTGTTAACTGCTGCTTCTCTCTGACCTCCACATGCCAGCTTCTTACATTGCAAGGGCACTAGTCAAGCTCAGGTCAATGATGCAATATTCAGGACCTCGTTCATCTTTGCCAATTAAGCTATCCTCCAGATCACATATTTCAAGTTCTTACTACCATCATTATTACCCCAACACACTGTCTCCCCCCTTCCTACATCCACTCTGCCAACCAGCCCTCTTATACCCTCCTACCTGCTGGCTTTATATCCATCCTCCTTCTGTTGCCAACTACTTTATTCAGACAACTGCATTGTGTTATTTCCTCATCCAAGCCCTCTTTTCATCTTACTACTAAATTTACATTCTTAGGGCACATCCATATAAAGTGCTGTACACACCCTTACTGAATCAGTTTGGAAAGCACCAACCAAATATATTGCCTGTAGCTAGCTGCACATATTAGTTTAGTGACAAGTTTTCCATATACATACTGTTGCATAAATAACTCCCTAAGTAAACATATTTCATCCCAGTACAGACCACAGAAGGAATCAAAGGTTTATAGGTTCCTACTAAGCTTATTGCCAAATGACACCATCAAGAAGCTCAGTCACTTCATCCAATACTGGTAGGAGAATGATGGTGTCAGCCATTAAATAGACTTTCACCACATACACCTGGGGCTTCACCCAGACCTCTGAATATGTTAAGAATGAGCATACAGTTCCCTTTTATGTGCATGTTAACCCCAATGCTGCAAAATTATCTTTAGACATTATGTTACACTCAGCACCTGTGTGAAGATTAAATTCAATATTTTCATTATTATTTCATGGTATTTCTGTCCCTTTGTGGTTAGTTTTTTTAACATGCCATATCAGTGTGAGCTCTTGCATGTTTTGGGCAGAACAGTGCACTCTCTGCCTAATATTATTCTTTTCATTTAGATCATTGATTTCATTTAACAACTTTGATAGGTGTTGAACATAAACATCAGCACAATTAAGGTTTTATATTTATAATGGAATGTTTGAACAGCTCAGTGAGTAACTTTATAACATTATAACTCAAAACAAAATTTAATAAATTTGATATGCAGCCTCCAGTAGACTCTTTAATCCTAACAGCCCATCTGTGTGTATCACATTACAGAAGATTATGATTATGTCATTTAAAGATATGGATGTCAATAAATTCACCTCATCAGTGGAGAATGTCATTACCTTCTGACCCAAGGGGCTTTACCCAGTTCTCTGAATATAGGTTCATAGGTTCATAGGTGTGTACTAGGCTAATGGCCCTGGAGCTTTACAAGCCTAGCCACAGAAGTGCCCTGGCATTGTGCCACCCAATGTTAGTTCCCAGTGCCTCTATCAAGTAGAGCCACTGGAGTGATTCCCCAGGGTGAACTTTCTATTTCCCAGCCACTCATCAAGATTTCTCTTGAATAGGGCCAGTGAGATGCTCTGCTTGACATGTATGGGAAGTCTGTTCCACCATGTTCTGTTAATTGTGGTAATTAGATTAACTTTAGATGTAGCATTTCTAACAGAGCTGGCTCAGATATGGCTGTGTAAGTCAAGCAGAGCTTGCCTCTTTGTAGACAATATGAGACAGAGAATAGATGGAGTATTTTGAGTCTGTCCATGTAGGACATGTGTTTAAGGCCTAGCATCCTCTTTGTGAGGTACTTTTGTGGCCTTTCCAGCTGTTGCATGTGTCTAGTGAGGTAAATGTTAAATGGGGCATTATACTCGATGATTAGCCTAATAAGGGAAGAGTAGAGGAAGATGACCTCTTTCTTCCTGGATGCAAAACCCTTGGTAATGAGGTGTGCCACATAGAAGGACTTTCTGACCACAGTGGCAATGTGGTGGTTGAAGGAGAGGTCAATGGTTAACAATGAACATGCACTCTCTTTTATGTCCATTTTAATCTCAATGCTTCAAAAGTATCTTCAGATATAATACACACTGCACCTGTGTTGAGCTTAAATTCAAAATTCTGATTCTTCTTCTTCTTCTTTCCCCAGGGATCGCCACAGTAGATCACCTGTCTGCTCATGATTGGCAGCAGAGTTTTTCGGTGTCGAGTTGCCAGCCCGATGCCCAACCTTCCACAGAAGGCACATACACACACACACACACACACACACACACACACACACACACACACACACACACACACACACACACACACACACACTCACACCTAGGGCCAATTTAGAGTGTCCAATCAACAAAAAAAGCAAGTAGAACAAGCCAGTAATCCAAAGAATGCCACGCAGTAACAGGACCCGGAACTCACTGACGAAAATAGTTGTAAATGAAACCACTTTTAATAAAGTAAAAAACAGCGAACAGTACTTGAAACAAGCGCTTTCGCTCAGTCAATACTGAGCTTCTTTAAAGTCAAATAGTTTCTGTCTTTAAGTGATTAAGTGTCCAATCAACCTACAGCATGCCTTTGAGATGTGGGAGGAAACTGGAGCACCTGGAGGAAACCCACACCACCACAGGGAGGACATGCAGACTCCACACAGATGGCACCCCAGCCAAGAATCGAACCGGAGAACCTCTTGCTGTAAGGCGACAACACTAACCGCTGCACCACAGTGGCCACCCTTCAAAATTCTGATTATTAATTCTTGGTATTTCTTGTTAACAGTCAGATTTGCCTCATCTCACTATCTGTGATGCATTCTAGAATTAATTGCATCAACTGGTCTCACTTTAAAAGTCACAACAAACAGTTCATTTTCATCCTTTTTCAAAAACATGAGCATTTGCATGCCTATCCTGTATTAGGAATTAGGAACTTGCCCTATCCGAAGACCAAGGATCCTATGTTTACCTAAAACTTGGGGGCTAAGAATAGAGCCAAACCTCACCCCAAGCATCATTCCCTCAAGGAAACTAGAAAGTATGTCCACTAGAACATTATGTGTAATGAATAGACTTGTCTAAAAGAATAACTGGAAGTAAATTGCAGGTTTATCGTGCACTCCCTAGCCAGGACAGCCAGCAGCCAAAACCCATCTCTTTTCCCAACTATCATACCTTCCCCTCTTATTGTCTCTGTATATATTTCTCCAATCATTTCCCTCCTTTTACTTCTTGTCCTACACTACCCACCACTGCATACCTCTCCACCTACTGCAATGGCTAGAACTTCCCAACTACCTGGACTTCCTCCAAATCACTACAGCCCACAAACCCATTTTTAAACCCACCAAGTGATCTGCACTAATATCTTACCACTATATACCCCCTCACAAAACTCTAAGATCTGCTCACTAAAATCTCATTTCTATATACAAACCAAACCGTCCCTCGGGTCAGCTTCTCCTATCCTTTTCCTTAGCCAAAAAATGGAGCTCTTTTCCTCAGTGTCTAAGAATTTCTCAAAACTTTGATCACTTCAAAACCCAGCTCTATTCCTACCTCTCCAATAACAGGAAATGTACTTGCACTCTACCTACCTAATCCTGCCTAATACATGAATACATACATATACATAAATTACCTTCCACCTTACCCAATAGGAGTTCAATCATATTTACTGTTTTCTTACAAGTGTTTCTTTCATAGCATTCTCAGAAGACTTAAAACCTCAGTATAATGGTGACTTTGTATTATCAACCTCTAATTGTATTTACATGTAAATATGCAGTGTATACCATACTATGTTAATATTCTACTGTGCTTATGTTTTACTACATAATTTTTACTAATTATTTAATTGTTACTATGTCTGCTATGTTTTTGTAGAGCTTTTCTCCCTGGGCCTCCAATGAAAATGGGCTCCTTGAGCCCAGTGGACCTCCCCAGTCATCAACCTGAAAATAAAATAAATAAATAAATAAAATAATTGTCCTGATAGCCCCTATGAGTAGCCACTATTGCAATATATCCTGTTGACCAGTAGGTGGCACCCTCTTCCTATGACTAATAGGTTCATAGGTTCATAGGTTTATACTAGGCTATCTGCCCTAAGGCATTTATAAGCCTAGCCCAAAGTTATGTGGCTTATGCCACCCCTTATGTTAGAAATAATGTGCCCATTAGTTTGTTGTGCCTCTGTCCAGCAGTGACACAGAGATGATTCCTGGGGTAAACCTACGATCTCCCATCCACTGGTCAAGATTTCTCTTGAACAGAGCCAGCGAGGTGCTCTGCCTCACATGGACCGGGATTTTATTCCACAGCATGGGGAGTCTCTGGGTGATAAATCTATCCCTCCAGCACGCCTTATTTATATCCGTGCTAAGGTTTAAGTCACTTGCTCTAGTGGTTCTGGTGGATTTGGATTTTTTGAGGTGGAGCATGTCCATTAATACCGGGTTGGTCATGGCCTTGTATGTCAGGCACAGGTCACCTCTGAGCAGACGGTATGCAACTGAATAGAGTTGGAGTTTCTTCAGTCTGGTAGTATATGACAGGTTTTGGAGTCCCTTTATCCTTTTGGTGAGGAACTTTTGGGGTCTCTCCAATTGCTGCAGGTGTCGGGTGAGATACATCCCGACGGGGCATTGTACTCGATCACTGGTCTGATAAGTGAAGAGTACAGGGGAACAATGACCTCACTTGATCTGGATGTGAATCCCTTCATGATCAGATGGGCAATGTAGAAGGTCTTTCGAACCACTTTAGCAACATGAGTGTCAAACGAGAGGCCACTGTCAACCTGGGTACCCAGGTCCCTGATAACCTCTTCTGTGCTTAGTGGGTTGCCACCTATATGGTAGCTTGGGGTTACCTTGTTTTTCCCGAAGGGTATGACTATACACTTTTTTGCGTTTAACTTCAGGCCATGGCTCTGGCACCAGCTATCAGTTTCCGTGAGACCCCTCTGAAGGATGTCTGTGTCCGATGTACTATCCACTATGGCACCCAGTTTGCAGTCATCCGCAAACTTTGTCAGCCATAGTCCTCCTATGTTTGCCTGTACTTCTGAGAAGTAGATGCCGAACAATAGGGGGCCAAGGACTGAGCCCTGTGGGACACCACTTGTAACCGGCTTGGAGTCTGACATGGCTCCAGCAACTCTAACCCTGTGGGTTCTGTCCTTTAGCCAGTTTGCAACCCATCTTGTGACATATGGGTTTACATTTAAGCTGGTAAGTTTCTCTATGATACCCGAGTGGGGAATTGTGTCGAAAGCTTTTTCAAGGTCAAGGTAGGCTGTATGGACTGCCTTTCCCTCATCAATGGCCTTGGTAACTGTTTCGAAGAAGTCGACCAGGTTCAAAAGGCAAGATCTGCCCTTGACAAAGCCAAACTGGGTTGGGTCCAAGGTCTGCAAGTCCCCTATGTCCTTGTTTATGAGTTCCATTATGATTCTCTCCATAGCTTTGCAGACCAGGCTTGTTAAGCTTATGGGGCGGTAATTACCAGGGTCCGTAGAGGCACCACCTTTGTGGAGTGGGACCACAGTTGCCGTACGCCACTCCTTGGGCATATATCCTGTGGTAAGGCTAAGATTAAACAGCTGCCTTATGTGCGGGTTTAGTTCTTCATTGAGTTCATGTAGCACACAGCCGGGGACACCATCCGGTCCCATTGATGCTGTGTTTTTAGCTTTAGAGAGAGCAGCTTTCACCTGTGCATTTGAGATGTCTGGGAGGCTACACTCTGTTGGGATAGTTATCTCTCCTTTTGGGGGGGGGGTGAAGTTTGCGCTGAACCTGTCTGCCAGTATGTTGGCAATGTCTGTGGGCTCAGTGATTTTTGTATCATTTTGGACTAATTCTGAGCATATCTAGGAGTTTCCACCCAGGTTTCTGACATAGCTGAAGAAGGCCTTATGATTGTCTTTTGAATCTATGGCAATTTTTTTCTCAAAGTTGGCCTTTGATGATTTTATGAGGGATCGTAGTTTCTTGCTAGTACTGATCAAAGATGCCTTCCCTTTTTGGGATTTTGCTCTATCATGTAATAGCTTTCTCCTCTTATTGTAAAGTTTGTTTATGGCTGGGGTCCACCAGACTGGACGTTTGCCCTTGGTGGAAAGAGTCTTGGTTTTATTTGGGATTGCCTGATCCATGCAGTCCTGAAGGTGTTCATAGAAGGCATTTGTAAGGGCTTCCGCAGCTTGGGTTGTGGTTTCCATTGGCTCGGCGGCCTTGAAGGATACCACACCTGTCTTGAGTAGTGTGAAGTTTGCTTTAGAGAAGTTCTTCACTGTGGTCTTTTTGTTTGGGGTGGGGGCGGGATGTGGATTTCTAGTGAGATTAGTTTATGATCTGATCTCACCAAAGAGGGATATACTTCCGGTGTGGAGCATTTTGTCCCCATGTTTGTGATGATGAGATCTAGTATATTTTCTCCTCTTGTGGGGACGGTAACTAGTTGTTCCATGGCATTTGAATTTATGAACTCCAGGAACCTTTGGGCTAGAAAGTTGGGGCTTGAGTAATGTTCCCAGTCTATATTCGGGTAGTTGAAGTCACCCAATATGATGGTGTTTGGTGATACATTTATACCCTCCAGTGTCTTCAGGAAGGCTGTGTGGGTTTCCTGAGTTTGAGAGGGTGGCCTGTAGCATGCTACAAATTGTAGAGCAGTTTTGCCTATGGTTAATTGCACCTGGATGGTTTCCGATGCTTCGTGCGTAGCCACCAACCTGGAGGTGTGGGTATCCTTGATGATAATGGATACACCCCCTCCTTTTGTGGTATGGTCCGGGTTTTGGGGCCGGAACGCATGATATGAGGTAAAATCTGATAGTGCCGGGGTGCTCTCAGGAGCCTTGAACCAGGTTTCAGTCACAGCACAGACATCAATGTTCTCCATACTGAGAAGGGCCTCGAGTGCGTGCATTTTGAGATTTAGACTTCTGGCATTGAGCAGCATTACCCTTAGTTTCTTCCCATTTTTGATTTCTAGGGTGGTAAGTTTAGAATTTGAGCCTTGTTTAAAAAAGGCACTATGGGGGTGGCAAGAGCCTTAGCCAATATCCGGAATCCCAGGGGTGACAGGTGCAAGCCGTCCCTTGTGAAGCAGCATGGCTTGTCAAGCATGTCATCCCAAGCAGACAGACACTGGATCCCCTTTGGATGACACCAGAAATTAAGCCAATTGTTAAAGCTGATCATCTTGTCACTATATTGTGGCATCATTCGTGGTGAAGGAAGGAAGGATACTGCTCAGGGTCAGGGTCATACCTGCCTGGGCTACATAATCAAAGAGCTCCTCTATGTCTCTTTTCATGTAGTCCAGGGAGGTACATCTCTGGTCGTTCACACCAGCATGGACAATGACTGTGTCATACTTGTACTTGCCGTGGAGTGACCTGAGTGCTTGTGTTATGTGGTGGATTCTAGCGCCCGATAGGCAGCTTACCATGACCTTCTCCTTGTTCAGCCTGGTGAGTGGGACGTCAGTGTGTCTGACTATGGAGTCACCTATGACAAGTATGTTTGGTGTTGTATTTGGCCTTAAGGGCAGTGACTGCTTTGCACACTGATTTTGTTTTTTATGTGTTGTTTGTGTGGTGTCTTGAGGTTGCAGTTGCTTGGGTGTCTGCTTTGGAGGCCTTTGCTGTTTAGGTAAATTTTTACTCAGAGCCTCCGAGTATGTCTTAGTGTGTTTATGTGTTTGATTCAGTGGTGTGGTTGAGTTATGTGAGACTTGTATTGTGGTGTGTGTAGTTGCCTTCTCCTCCTGCCTGGTCTTGCTAATCCTGAGTTGAGAGAGCTCAGCCTCCAGTTTGGCTAAATAGCTGCATCTCTCGCAAGTGTTATGTGGGAGGAGGAGAGGGTTGTCCGTGTACATGAGGCAATTGTAACATTGCCTCAGAATTCCCAGATTCACCAACTGGGCAGGAGAGGACACCAGCATCTGACCCTTCGACATGCTAGAAAGAATTATGAGTTGGTATGAGACAGAAAAGTAGAGGGCTTAGCAGGGAAGTGGGCACTCCTGGGGGGTTTTGCAAGTGAGGGATTTGTATAATATAGGAGTGCTTGACCTGCAAAGAAAATGCTTATAAGACAAGGGATATGCTTTTAAGACAAGTGCTGAGCTTTTGAGAAGAAAAAGCAATTAGGAACAAGTGCTGCGCTTTTTAGTGAAGGTGTAAACTGTTTAGGTTCCTAACAGAGCAGTTCTAAGGAAAAAATTGAAGAACAGACTTTATGGAGCCAGAAAAAGTTTAACCTTGTTAAACCGGCGCTGCCCGATGCTGCTCTAGTGGCAACTCCGCACTAAATCGCGCTAAAGCACGTTAAGGCGTGCTTGATAGCAGGGGCTGGAAAGAAGCAGGAATAGACCCAAAAAGGACAATAAAACTACAGTTTCAATCAGTAACCACTCCTACGGGGGGGCAGGGAAGCTGCTCAATGTTATTCACTGCCACTGATCAACAGAGAGACTTTCCCTTAGCCCAAGCAAAAATGGCCTCACAGAAACTTACAAACAGTTCAGGAAACATCAAGCCTGTAACTGAACTTTTTTAAATCTCAGAAAAGTGGGAAAAAAGCAAGATTTTTTTGTTTGTTTTTGTTTTTTCAGAGATAGCAGAGGTTCACAGGTAATATCAAGTTATAACAGTGCAGTAAATGACCCCACACAAGAGTGCTAGGTCAAGGACAGAAAATATGCAAGTTTTGAGAAAAAAAATGATTTAAAATTAAGTGCAAACAGGAAATTCAGTAAACAACTTTTGGTTGTGCTCTAAATACAGCTACTAATGCAGAAATCAAGTTTAACAAGCCAGAAAATGCTCAAACTAGGCAGCTATGCAGAAAAACTTAGCAAATAAACACAGAAAAATACTTAAAATCTCAAAAGTGGCTCCCTTCTTCTCTCAGCGTTTTCTCCTCTTGGTGGGTGCTTCACCAACAGCCAACAAGCCAGAAAAGATGCCAAAACCACGAGGCAACTAGGTTTTAAGAGAGGAAGATGAAGGAGTTTTGGAAATGACCCCTGTTGGCCAATAAAACTACAGTTTCAAGTCAGTAACCACTCCTACGGGGGGCAAGGGAGCTGCTCAATGTTATTCACTGCCACTGATCAACAGAGAGACTTTCCTTTAGCCCAAGCAAAAATGGCCTCACAGAAACTTACAAACAGTTCAGAAAACAGCAAGCCTGTAACTGAACTTTTTTAAATCTCAGAAAAGTGGGAAAAAAGCAAGATTTTTTTTTTGTTTTTGTTTTTTCAGAGATAGCAGAGGTTCACAGGTAATATCAAGTTATAACAGTGCAGTAAATGACCCCACACAAGAGTGCTAAGTCAAGGACAGAAAATATGCAAGTTTTGAGAAAAAAATGATTTAAAATTAAGTGCAAACAGGAACTTCAGTAAACAACTTTTGGTTGTGCTCTAAATACAGCTACTAATGCAGAAAGCAGGTTTAACAAGTCATAAAATGCTCAAACTAGGCAGCTATGTAGAAAAACTTAGCAAATAAACAGAGAAAAAATACTTAAAATCTCAAAAGTGGCTCCCTTCATCTCTCAGTCTTTTCTCCTCTTGGTGGGTGCTTCACCAACAGCCAACAAGCCTGAAAAGATGCCAAAACCACGAGACAACTAGGTTATAAGAGAGGAAGATGAAGGAATTTTGGAAATGACCCCTGTTGGCCAATAAAACTACAGTTTCAAGTCAGTAACCACTCCTACAGGGGGCAGGGAAGGCTGTTCAGTGTTATTCACTGCCACTAATCAACAGAGAGACTTTCCTTTAGCCCAAGCAAAAATGGCCTCACAGAAACTTACAAACAGTTCAGGAAACAGCAAGCCTGTAACTGAACTTTTTTAAATCTCAGAAAAGTGGGAAAAAAGCAAGATTTTTTTTTGTTTTTGTTTTTTCAGAGATAGCAGAGGTTCACAGGTAATATCAAGTTATAACAGTGCAGTAAATGACCCCACACAAGAGTGCTAGGTCAAGGACAGAAAATATGCTTTGAGAAAAAAAACATTTAAAATTAAGTGCAAACAGGAAATTCAGTAAACAACTTTTGGTTGTGCTCTAAATACAGCTACTAATGCAGAAATCAAGTTTAACAAGCCAGAAAATGCTCAAAATAGGCAGCTATGCAGAAACACTTAGCAAATAAACAGAGAAAAGTGCTTAAAATCTCAAAAGTGGCTCCCTTCTTCTCTCAGCATTTTCTCCTCTTGGTGGGTGCTTCACCAACAGCCAACAAGCCTGAAAAGATGCCAAAACCATGAGGCAACTAGGTTTTAAGAGAGGAAGATGAAGGAGTTTGGGAAATGACCCCTGTTGGCCAATAAAACTACAGTTTCAAGTCAGTAACCACTCCTACAGGGGGCAGGGAAGCTGCTCAATGTTATTCACTGCCACTGATCAACAGAGAGACTTTCCTTTAGTCCAAGCAAAAATGGCCTCACAGAAACTTACAAACAGTTTAGGAAACAGCAAGCCTGTAACTGAACTTTTTTAAATCTCAGAAAAGTGGGAAAAAAGCAAGATTTTTTTGTTTGTTTTTTCAGAGATAGCAGAGGTTCACAGGTAATATCAAGTTATAACAGTGCAGTAAATGACCCCACACAAGAGTGCTAGGTCAAGGACAGAAAATATGCAAGTTTTGAGAAAAAACGATTTAAAATTAAGTGCAAACAGGAAATTCAGTAAACAACTTTTGGTTGTGCTCTAAATACAGCTACTAATGCAGAAATCAAGTTTAACAAGCCAGAAAATGCTCAAACTAGGCAGCTATGCAGAAAAACTTAGCAAATAAACAGAGAAAAAATACTTAAAATCTCAAAAGTGGCTCCCTTCTTCTCTCAGCGTTTTCTCCTCTTGGTGGGTGCTTCACCAACAGCCAACAAGCCTGAAAAGACCTCTCCTAGAACACATATCTTACTATCTTAACATATAACTCAGGCATCCAGTTTTTCCTACACTTATCTCTCCTGCAGCCCCACTCTATCCTTCTACCTTACACTGCTTATCTCTATCAACCCTCCCAAGCATCTCTCCTCAAGCTTACCTTAGCAGTCAGCACTCCACTGATTGTTCTCCTGGGGTTTAGTTCTTCACTGGCTCTACCTGCTCCATTCGCCCTGCTGGATCACTCCGCTCCCCTACCATGCCCCCAATTCCCACACACCCCAGTACCTCTACTTTTATCCTCCCTAAACCACACCCCCCATCCACACAATCACTCACAGACCCCACCTCCTTAAAGTGATATAACCCACTACCATTGTGTTACACACAAACCTCAATTAGAACTTACCCTCTATACTAACCTATAACTACTACTTCATTATGCTACCTACATCTAGCTCACCCCTCCCTAAGGTCCTTCTCTTAATTCTACTCTTACCTTTCCTTTCCATACCTTACCTACTTGCATTCTATGAATACCTTAGCTGCCTAGGATTTTATTACTCCATATGGCAAACCTCTGCACCAATACTTGAAGTCCTCTTAGCATTACATATACACCCACCACAACATACTACCTACCAGCTAAGTATCAGATTGACTCACATTAAATTCTATAGTCCAAGAACTAGGAAATTCCAGAATCCAACATGTAGACTCTTAAAACTTACAATGAGAGTACAATTTCACCCCTTAATAGATGGTGATATCCAGTCAAACCCTGGACCAACCTCTACCACTACTTCATTGCCCCACACCCAATCCCTGCTAACACACAATTGCTAGCAAGACCCTCTAACTCACTCTTGATAGCTCAGCTCAATATACGGACTATAAATAATAAAGTTGTCCACCTACATGCACTCATGGATGTACATTCATTTGACATCCTATGTCTTACTGAAACATGGCTCAAAAATGCAACACAAATAATGAGATCATTCCACTCGGCTACAATATCCTGAGGCTAGACCGTAAAGCTAAGAAGGGTGGTGGAGTAGCTATTCTATATAAAACTGGCCTACAGGTGACCCCTATAGATTCTCAACCTCTACTAATAAATAAGGCTGAAATTTTTATTTCCAAACTACAACTTATTAAATGTAAATTCATCTACATCATCTGTGTTTATCTTCCCCCAGGTAATAACTCTAGCACCCTAGAGGATATCTTTAGTTGGCTATCTAATACCTACCGCCAAGAAACCATAGTGCTTGGCGACTTTAATATCAACTGGAAGAGCTGTTCCTCAGAACAGACACCTACTCATATTAACCTATATGGTTTTACCCAAACCATTATATCACCTACGAGTACCAACAAACTTAATGGCAAGGAAAGCACCTTAGATTGGATTCTCATAAACAGTCACCACCAAACTTACAAAGTAGGAACCCTCCCCAAAAATATGTGACCATTCACTGACTTTCATAATCAGATATGAGTGACATTCCACACCCAATGGCCTACAGGACAATAAGGACCAAAAATAATTTTAACCCCAACAGCTTTCAAAAAGAACTTCTGGCATGTGATCGGTCACCCCTGAAAAACCTACCTCTAGAGGAAGCAGTAAAATACTTTAATTCAAAATTCTTAGCTATTTTAGACTACCACGCCCCAACACATACAATTAGAGCCAGGACTAAACCAGCCCCATCGCTCTCAAAAACCACCAAACAAAAAATCCTCCTTAGAAATAAACTGTGGGCAAACTGGTGTTCTACTAAAACCCTGTAGATCAATTAAAGTTTAGACAGCTTAGAAATGAAACAAAAAAAGCCATATTGTTAGACAAAAGGAATTTTTACTTTGAGCTACAACAAACCCACCAAAATAAACCACAAAAATTATGGTCAGGCATTAATAAACTGTTACACCCAGGTCATTCAGTCACACCCGTCCCTTTAGGCTCTGATCATGACAATCCCAGTCAAATAGCCAATACCTTTAACACTTTTTTCAAAGAGATCATTCAATCGCTTGCCAATCAGCTATCCCCTGATACATCATCATCAACCACCTCCATCACTAATGCAACCCCATCATTTCACTTTCAACCTGTCCCTACATCCCTTGTCTGCACCCTTTTATATAAGCTTAAACCTACCACCCTCTTTGCAGACCTATAACCCACAGAATACCTACAAAAAGCTGCAAAAGCCATAGCCTTCCCAATTTCCATCCTGATTAATAGAACTATTACCGAAGGAACTATCCCATTACTGTGGAAAATATCACACATTATTCCCTTGCATAAGGGTGGCAACTCCAACAAATTATCAGATTATAGACCTATAGCCATATTATCTCCACTGGTAAAGATCATGGAGAAATGCATTCATAAGCAGCTGTTAAACCACCTAATGGAAAACAATTTACTAGCCAATTGCCAACATGGTTTTAGACCATTTCATAGCACCACCTCTGCTCTTTTATCTTTTACAGACTGTATTAATAAGAATTGCAGCAATGACACTTTATCCTCAGCCCTCTTTATTAATCTTTCGAAAGCCTTCGATATGGTCATCCACCATTTGCTCATTAATATTCTCAAAAAACTGTCTCTAGACACGCTGGCTATTCAATGGTTCCAATCATACTTTGACAACAGGCAGCAGGTTGTCCTATGGGAGAACAACATATCCTCCCACCTCCCAATTGCCCTTGGTGTCCCTCAAGTCTCCATATTAGGCCCCCTTCTATTCTCTATTTTTATAAATTACCTATATTCTGTTATACCTCAAGCTACTTGTATCCAATACGTGGATGATTCCACATTAATATGCTCTGCCACCTCACCATCTGTCCTACAGTCCATAACCCAAAATGTGTTTAACACTGTTGAGAAATGGCTTCTATATCAATGCCTCATTCTGAATCCCCCCAAAAAAACTGTTACTATTTACTCCCACCCATAGGGCCTCACCACTTAATGTTACTGTCACATCTAGCAAAGGCCCTATTATATCTCCTGATTGTACTACTAAATGTCTTGGGGTTCTAATTGACAACAACCTTACCTTTGATTCCCATATTAATAGTACTATAAAAACAGTCAACAAAAATTAGGATCCCTATACAGGATTAAATCCTTTTTGACTCCACTAGCCAGGACCACCATTGCCCATATCCACTTAATCTCTACCCTTTTCTATGCCTCGCCTATATATATATACAAAACTCTGTAAAAACAACATCAACAAGCTAGCAATCTCCTACAATAATGTTACCAGATTTGCAACTGGGTTTGCCTTCAGAGCCCATCATTGTGATAATCGTAAACAGCTAGGATGGCTAGAAATGCCAAATACAATACTATTCAACCAGTTAGTTGCCCACAAGATCCTGTACAAACCTACTAACACACCTATACTTATGAACTTAATCACCCCCTATAACAAACACAAGACCCTACGCTCATCAAATAAACCACTTGTAGAAATAGGTAAAGCTAACAACTTGTCTGGTGACTCCTTGTTTGCCAGTACATTGGGGAAAACCTGGAACTCCCTCCCAAAAGACCTAACCACCATTACCTCTATGACATTATTTAAAAGCAAATTGAAGCCATACCCTAAATCACAATGGCTATGCCCTTGTTCTAACCCTGACTAACTACCTCTATTTTCTTAAAGTATTTATCTCCATACCTGTATAAACTAGTTACTTTTCTGTTAACTAAGAGAGTGTATATAGCTACCTACTTTTCTGTTAACTACAAAGAAAGTATTCTCTTATATTAAATATTTTATATGGGAATTTTTTTGAATGGCTAACCATAGCTGAAATGTACCATGATTCTGTTTACAGGCATGCAACAAAATGTAATGAATGGGATGAGTATCTGTAAATTTGGCTGTATTTGTAAATGTCTCATATTATAAATGATACTCCCCGAGATTCATGAAGCTCGGTGCAAGGACAGCGTTAGCCTTGCACCGACCGTGCAATGTAGAGATGGTGCAGCAGCACCACATGCATTTTAATGAAGGCGTGTTGCCATAATGGCCATGTGCATAGGAAATGAGTACGAGTGCAGGGGATGTGTCCAAGCGCTGCACGGAGGCGTGATCATGTTGGCTGCATATGCGCAACCTAAAATGCTGACTAGTACAGCCTGCCTCCAATAGTCATCACTCCTTTTAGTGTCCGTGGTTACTGAAATGTATGCAAAGCATACAAGGTAACTTGCGAACACCACAATAAGAAGTAAACACAAAGGCACTTAGCTGAATATTGAGTCCCCGTCCCTCGAACAAAGATATTTAAAACCCCATGCCCGTATTCCATTGTAGTGTCACTAGTTATACCAAGTGGAAGCAAAACACATCGTGTTAGTGTGCCGCCAATTGCCAAGCCTAGCCCAATGGTATGGGTTACCACCTGTCCCACATTGTGAGGGACAGTCCCCCTCTAGGCAGGTGTGTCCATACCAAATTCATAATAAATGTGAAATGTCCTGCGATAGTAGGACATAATTATGTCCCATATGTTATGAAATAGTCCCATACAGTACGTATATCCGTATATAAAATACCTATATGTTACAAGAAACAGAATAAGCAAGTAAGCGAAACAGAATAAGCAACTACACCGCCACAACAATAAAAGCTTATATGTAGGCATGAAACTAAAGTACTATCCTTTGAAATGACCATGGGTATCTGTTGGCCTGTAAACTCAGATGTGTGCCATGAAAATGTCCCATCCAGGTCATATGAAAAGGTGGCAACCCTACCAATGGTCAGAGCATTCGCCCAATATCTGCCCATTTGCGGTCCAAGATGTCCTTGCCAGGACGGCCCATAGATGAACGGGTATTACCCGGGTCTACCTACCATGTCATGAAAGATAAGTATTTGCGAGTACCTATGTACATCACGTACAGCATGTGGTTGATCTGAAATGTTAGTGCAGACCTCATAACCATATTGGTCCCAGAGATATGTAGCGTACGCAATGTGTTCTGCTGACTGTGCCATAGGCCATCAACTAGAGAAGGGATGAATGTTGATTGTGGAATATGGGGGTGGGGGGTGATGGGTAATGTAATATATTGCCAATGGGAGACAGGGTTGGATGCACAATAGTTGAAATGGAGGTCTATGAGGGAGCGGTGTGTGAATCAGGAAGATAACCAAAGAACAAATATACTTATCCACAATACAATCCCACAAACATGTAAACATTAAAATGTGCAATACACATGTACAGAATGTTACCGGCACATACCCACATAATGGTCTGGCCTGAACTGAGCCATCCAACCCCAACACACCTGGATACATAATTGAATACCCATCATCCCCTTAACAGCACACTACCCCCCTTCCTGAATGTCTACCAAAACCAGCCATACTTGGGCTGTTAGATAGGCACGGCCATATCTGCACATAGTGACCCCTACCCATATCTAGTAGGCAGTCTCACCCTAGGCATTCTCAGGATTGCAAACTATGTATCCCTTGCATGTATAACCCTACCTTACAGCCATAAAGCAAAGATGGTCATCAGTCCCCACAATTTTTGGATATCCCTCATGGGATATGTATCTGTTTTCAACATCTGGACACAAGTTGTATGAGCAGTAGCTGTCCACAAAACTGCTCAGCCTCATGATGATCGTGCAGAACCTACGACCCGGGATTAAACACCTGACTGTGATGCATGTCTCCCCATGTGCATTATTGGGAATATATACCTTACACATTCGCATAGTGGCAGTCCGGATATAGGGTGCTTAAGATGCTGTAACGCAGACATAAATAGGGTTACCACCTGCCCCACCTTGTGAGGGATAGTCCCTTTTTTGTTAGTTGTGTCCAGACCAAATATAATGCAATGGAAAATGTCCTGTGATAGAAGGAAATATGTCCCATATGTCATGTAACAGTTGCATAAAACAGTTATTTATGTAAAATACTCAGAGTTACAAGAAACAGGTGAAGCAAACAAACCACTACAAGAATAAGCATTCATTTAGGGAACTAAGTAAAGTTCTAACCTTTGTACTGACTGTGGCTATGTGTGGGCCTGTAAAGTCTGATGTGTGTCCCCAAAAATGCTTCGCTTTGGCCATATGAAAATGTGGCAACCCGAGACGTAAGCGGGTATGCTAGCATGTATGTTCGGGGTATGCAATCGTGTATGCGCGATGGTAGGTAGCGGTGATTCAACGGTATGGGAAATGTAAATGAGCATGTCGGTGTATATGCATGTGTATATGTATGTACATACATATATATATATATATATATATGTGAAGAATGAACATGGTCACAATATAGGAAATCCCCATAATAGGTAGTGCTGTTATATATCAGGATGGCTATCGGTGAGCACACCTCTGCATCCCCAACCACAGGTAGAACGCTAAAAGAGGAATGAACGATCTCCTCTTGCTTACTCTGACTTTGAACAAGGTACAGGGCAGTCCTGGTCCCCAGTCAGGCAAGCCTAAACCCAGAAGACCATATGAACACCCTGACAATTGAACACGTGTATGTACCAGGACTATAGGCTGTAGAGGTCTGAATATCCTCGGAGTGAGTCAACATGTGGCACGAGTCCAGAGCAGTAGGGAATAGAGAATGACGCATGTGTAGTAGTGCATTTTTCCCAACAGGTAAATGGATGCCTGCTGTGTAAGTGAAGTGATGTGGCGTGTGTTCGGGTAACTATACACCATGGGTATACATATGAATGAGGCAGAACACCAATGCTGCAGTGATTAGAGCATCCAAAAAGGCATTCACGGTTCAAGGTCGACAATAGCACATATCATTTTCCTTGTGAAATTAATGTTGCTCTGCTGTAAAGTCGACATTTAAACATGTAAAGGTGAACATGTGTATCGCATGGGACTATTAACCAGTTCCTTTCAATCAAAGTGGTATGCAGGCAGAATGTAGTCCCATGCTGGGACCTCCAAAAATTGGAAAGCACAAATGGCTGTATTCCATAACACGAGGAAAGGCATATATGTGCAAATATACATGGCGGGAGACCCTGTGAATACACGAGGTGGGACAGAATGTGTGTAGGGCCCCAAAAGCTCTGGAGAGGGAAATGTGTAAATGTGTGTCATGGCTGCGATAACAAGTGGAGAATGGATGTTACGCCTGTAAATTTAACACAGGTGAGAGTGGAGGAACTATGGGTATGCAATTATGGATCCAGGCATGCCAGAGTTGGATGTGCCGGTTCTAATGGACTGCCCCATGGAGGTCAGCTAGGTCGTAATAGGTATATATGCATACTCATATGCAGACAACAATATATGTTGACGTACAAATTCTGTAACACATGCATTCCATTTGTTAACATAAATAATAGGAATGTGCCCATACAAACTTCGACAGTACATGGAATAATAGGCTGTGCAGAAGAGGGATGGGTCGAATCACACTATCACATTCCAATTACCATTGGTAATCCCTACATGAACATAGAGCGACATCTGTCCATTGTATAATGTGCTACATACCGATTACAAGATGACTGGAGTGTGTCGGTGTTATAATGAATAAGGCACTAGTATGCTGGTGAAGCTTATAAACATCATTACGTATGTGTAAGTGCATATGAGTGGGGAATGTATTGACATACTGCTGTATATATATATATATATATATATATATATATATATATATATATATATATACACATATATATCTCTATATATATATATATATATATATATATATATATATATACATACACACACTTACGCACATATATACATATGCAGATATCTCTGTGTATATTAATGTAAATATCTGCATATATATTTATATATATATATATATGTATATATATATATATATATATATATATATATATATATATATATATATGTTACAGTGAAATACACATGTATATACCTAGGTTATGTTACAGCAGTTACGGGTGACATGTTTAGAATGGGCATATGTTGATGGGAGGTCCACTCAACAAACGTCTACTTACCACCACCCCCCAGCTGGCCGGTGAGACATACAGACACGGAATAAAGGTAAATACAACACTGGTTCCCAGACCACCGGCAGGAAACTACCAGTGGGAGAGATCTACAAGGTCTACACTTTAAACATGGATAGCAACATCCCTTGCGGGACACCAAAAATATGGCACCTTCAGTTGATGCGTGCAACACACTTAAGATCAGGATGTAGCTGTACACAGAACAGTAGGTTGTGCAAGCCTGGTAACACATGGAATGACACAATGTACAACATGTGTCCTGACACGGGGAGAGTGGGCAGTGAGTAGGGGTGTGTTCATATCCCACCTGCATCCACCTGCGTCCACAGTAAGGATGAGTGCTGTAGAGTAGTGGCAGGTGGAGGAACTATGGGTATACAATTATGGATCCAAGCGTGCCAGGGTTGGATGGGCTGGTTCTAATGGACCGCCCCGTGGAGGTCAGCTAGGTCGTAATAGGTATATATGCATACTCACATGCAGACAACAATATATGTTGACGTACAAATTCTGTAACACATGCATTCCATTTGTTGACATAAATAATAGGAATGTGCCCATACAAACATTGATAGAACATGGAATAATAGTCTGTGCAGAAGAGGGGCGGGATGAATCACACTATCACATTCCAATTACCATTGGAAATCCGTACATGAACATATAGTGACATCTGTCCACTGTATAACGTGCGACATACCGATTACAAGATGACTGGAGTGTGTCGGTGTTATAATGAATAAGGCACTAGTATGCTGTTGAAGTTTATAAACATCATTACGCATGTGTAAATGCATATGAGCGGGGAATGTATTGACACACTGATGTACATATATATAATCATATTATATATATATATATATATATATATATATATATATATATATATATATATATATATAAAACAGCAAGATATGAATATACATGTATGAATACATATGCAGATATGTCTGTATATATTAATGTAAATATATATATATATATATATATATATATATATATATAGATATATATATATATATATATATATGTATGTTACAGTGAGGTACACATGTATATACCTAGGTTTTGTTGAAGCAGTTACGGGTCAACAAACGTCTACTTACCACCCCCCCCCCACACACAGCTAGGCCGTTGAGGCATACAGACATGCAATAAAGGTAAATACAACACTGGCTCCCAGACCACTGGCAGGAAACTACCAGTGGGAGAGATCTACAAGGTCTACACTTTAAACATGGACAGCGACATCCCTTGCAGGACACCAAAAATGTGGTACTTCCAATTATGACCAGGATGTAGCTGTACATGGAACAGTAGGTTGTGCAAGCCTGATAACACATGGATTGACACAACGTATGACATGTGTCCTGACATGGAGGGAGTGGCCAGTGTGTAAGGGTGTGTTCATATCCCACCTGCATCCACCTACGTCCATAGTAAGGATAAGTGCTGCAGAGTAGTGGTAGGTGGGGGAACTATGGGTATGCAATTATGGATCCAGGCGTGCCAGGGTTGGATGGGCCGGTTCTAATGGACCACCCCGTGGAGGTCAGCTAGGTCATAATAGGTATATTTGCATACTCACATGCAGACAACAATAAATGTTGAAGTACAAATTCTGTAACTCATGCATTCCATTTGTCGACATAAATAATAGGAATGTGCCCATGCAAACATCAACAGTACATGGAATAATAGGCTGTGCAGAAAAGGGACGGGTTGTATCACACTATCACATTCCAATTACCATTGGTAATCCCTACATGAACATATAGCGACATCTGTCCACTGTATAACGTGCTACATACTGATTACAAGATAACTGGAGCGTGTCGGCATTATAATGAATAAGGCATTAGTATGCTGGTGAAGCTTATAAACACCATTACGTGTGTGTAAGTGCGTATGCGCAGGGAATGTATTGATACACTGATGTACATATATATAATCATATATATATATATATATATATATATATATATATATATATATATATATATACATATACATACACACACACACACACACACACACACATATATATATATATATATATAAAACAGCAAGATATGAATATACATGTATGAATACATATGCAGATATGTCTCTGTATATTAATATAACTATATATATACATATATATATATATATATATATATATATATATATATATATATATATATATATGTTACAGTTAATATACACATGTATATACCTAGGTTATGTTACAGCAGTTATGGGTAACATGTTTAGACCGGGCATATGTTAGTGGGAGGTCCACTCAACAAACGTCTAC
Organism: Protopterus annectens; assembly: GCF_019279795.1. NCBI lineage: Eukaryota > Metazoa > Chordata > Ceratodontiformes > Protopteridae > Protopterus > Protopterus annectens. Next base: position 315,272,783 of record NC_056730.1, read on the forward strand.
TTATCATCCACCCCAGCTAGGCCGCTGAGATGTACTGACATGCAATAAAGGTAAATACAACACTGGTTCCCAGACAACCAGCAGGAAACTACCAGTGGAAGAGATCTAGAAGGTCTACACTTTAAACATGGACAGTGACATCCCTTGCGGGACACCAAAATTTGATATCTTTCAACCAATGGGGGAACACCATTATGACCAGGATGTAGCTATACACGGAACAGTAGGTTGTCTAAGCCTGATAACACATGGGTTGACACAACGTACAACATGTGTCCCAACATGGGGAGAGTGGGCAGTATGTAGGGGTGTGTTCATATCCCACCTGCGTCCACCTGCGCCCACAGTAAGGAAGAGTGCTGTAGAGTAGTGGCAGGTGGGGGAACTATGGGTATGCGATTATGGGACTAGGCGTGCATGTGTTGGCTGGCAGACACGTATTAGGACCAACTCGTGGGTGTAAGTAATATTCTGATGTGGGTATAGCAGATGCCCATACCTCCCAAACTATAAGAGTACATCTACTGGACAGTCAGTAAACCATTGGAGGAATACATAGGGACCATATAATTGAACTGTCCCCGATTACCAGGGACGTCCATGATTACGAATCAGAATCCTAACACAGTCTCAACTAAACCATCCTAGAACTAGTGATATTAGGAGAAAAGGTGGCGGAATACACGTAATGAATAATGACAACATGTAAAAGAGTCATAAACTGCATGCACCTCAGAAAATGTATATGAATATATATGTGCTCTGTGTCCGTCAATGTGTCAGGTTAATAGCACCAACCTTCTAAATGTGTCCCTGAGGTCATTATGCAGTGTCCCTGATTCAGTGTTTATTCTTCCCCATTCGTATGAGAGGTCTGATAGTGAGAGAAAGTGCATGTTCCGCCGACTACCTTAGAAGATTGATAGAATAAAAGGTATGGGGTTACCACCTGTCCACCTTTGCGAGGGACACTCCCCTGTGGGCAATTGTGTCTTGCATAATAACTGTAATTAAGGTAAATGTCCTGTGATTTAGGGCAAAGACTACCTATATTGTCTGTAGTAGTAGCATAAAACAATTATGTTCCTCTGAAACACCTAAATGTTATAGGTAACAGTATAAGCAACTATAATGCTACAAGAGTATCCTTTTATTTAGGCAAAACAGTGAAGTACACCCTTTTCTACTGGCTGTGGGTGGATTGCCCTGCAAAGTATGACATCTGTACATACAGGTCCTAAAGGGTTGCCACTTTTCCAAATGGCCAGAGTGGGACATATTCTGTAGAAATGTCAGACATTCCAGGACTAAACATACCTACAGCCGTGCATAGTACAGGATTACACTTATTTGCACAAATAAAAGCTTCATCTAGTTGTATTTGAATTGCTTATGCTACTTCACATAACATATAGAAGTGTCATATATAAAATAACTGTTGTATGCAGTCATTAAAGAAACGTAGAATATAATAATGTGCTGTAATCTGGACATGTGCTATGTCTTGATTATTTTCGCACTGTCCCTTGCAAAGTGGGACAGGTGGTTACCCTAAAGTCCTACCTTGGCCAGTTGAGAAGGTGGCAAACCTATAACAGGTATGTGGTAGCATGACCCGTCCAACGGATGTGGCTACCACAACCCAACTACTCTCTTGTAATGCAGGGTCTTGGTTCTCATGTATCAGCCAGATGGGAGCAGAGTGTATGCGGAACACACAAATATGATTAATTCACTGGACAGGCCACTGATTCCGTACAGTCGAATGCCATGCCCTCGCCTAATGGGCAGCCATTCCCGATACTGTAGTCATGTTGTCCGATGTGATAGGCATTTCAAGGTGGGAGCAGATTGTAAGACGAACACACAATTATGAATGATTCACTGGACAGGCCGCTGATTCCATACATTTGAATACCATGCGGTCGCCTAATGGGCAGCCATTCCCGATACTGTAGTCAGGAGTGGCCTTAGGTCAACTGGTGCCCTAGGCAGAGGGCACAACGGCACCCCCCATCACACCACCCAGTGCCCCCATCTTGGTCTACCTACACCAAATAAATACTGGTAAAGTGCACCCACTAAAGTGGTGCCATAGGCGGCCGCTTAGTTGGCCTATGCCTAAGGCCAGCTATGACTGTAGTCATGTAGTCTGATGTGATAGGCATCACAAGGTATGCCTAAGAGGAATACACAAATATGAATGAATCTCCGGACAGGCCGCTGATTCCGTACAGACGAACGCCATGCCATCGCCTAATAGGCAGTCATTTCTGATACTGTATTCATGTATTCTGATGTAATAGGCATCACAAGGTGGGAGCTCATTGTATGAGGTACACACAAATATGATTGTTTCACTGGACAGGCTGCAGATTCCGTACAGCCGAACGAGATGCCGTCGCCTAATGGGTGGCCAATCACGATACTGGAGTCATATAGTATGGTGTAATAGGCATCACAGCGTAATATTGTGGTCCTCGCTCACACCAAGAGGTGTGAGTTACAGATGCAAGCACCAATGCCGGTGCATTAGCAAGTGCAGGAACGAGCGGGTGTAAGCATGCTGGCTACCAGTATGCGAGTATTGCATTGGTTACGCAATGTAGAGGCTAATCGAGCATAAGAGGCTATAACCAGAGGATATCATACAGCACGGTCATTCAACAGTATAGGAATATATCCCATCATGCAGAAGTACATGTGAGTGTTTATGTCCAGCATATAGGTAAGTACATATATAGAGATGTGTCGGGGACAGGTCATGTGGCAACAAAGCATCACAAATGAATGAAACGGGAAACACCAGCAATGCCTGTATTATGTAGTGGTGTTGATCACAAGACTCCCTCAGACAGACAATAGTTGTATATTGGCCGTATACATCACTCTGTGCATGCAATGTACATTAACACAACAGTACCTGTCCAATCATTATGTGTGAACAGTACTCCTGCAATGTGCAACATCATCATCATGATAAAGGTAAATGGGGTAAGCATAGAGGAACCGGTAGTGTTTTGTGTACAATGGGGTCTTCCTCCTCACGTGTACCTGAACCATGTAGGAGTGATGTGCATACCAGGACCGTGTGCCTGAGGGACAGTGGTAAGGATAACAGTAGTATGTTATGATGCAAGGGTTTCATGTGCCCAGTGGGCACATGTGTGTAATGGACAGCTATGTATAGGGCAGATGGTGTCCTAGGATCTGAATGGCCTTATGTGTCCATAAGTGAGGGTCAGATGTTGTTGAAGGAGTTTTGGTATGGCCGTGGAGGATAGGTAGGAGCACAGAAATGACAGCATACAGGGTTGGTATATGACATGTGGGGGAGAGGATACACCCTGGATGGGGATGGGTCTTCGGCATTTAAAAGCCCATGGGAACAGTGGGATGGAGGTCTCCAGCCATGGGCAACTGCCACTGCACCTACATAGCTATGGGCTGTCCAGGACAGGCAGCATCACCCTGTAAATGTGAAACTCTGCCCTTGAACTGGCATATCTAGCCTTGTAACCCCTTAGGGAGCCACCTACAAAACATGTCTGGGACCGCACGACAGCAGATATGTACCTGTCTGGTCCCGCTCCCAAGGGTGACATGCTCCACCCTCAGTGGTGGAGCCAACAGTAGGTGGTACATAGCCAACAGAGGTTGATGTTAATGGCTGGGCCACAGATGTGTTAGTGCCCAGTGCCATGGTCAGCTGAAGTGGGACAGGAGGATCTGCCAGGACCTACCAACCCATTCGGCCTATGGTGTTGCGTTTTAAACCCACATATGGCTTAGTGATAGACAACACATACAGGATTACCTACGTCAGTATGCATAGATATTACCAGCAACCCAACAGATTGTATACATTTGCAGAGGGAGAACAACACATGCATATATATACCGCATGGCAACTGTACAATGTGTAGTAGATGTGTGACCACAGTTCTGAACATTTGCCCATCATTGGCTTGTCACTGGGAATCCCACACAGTGTCAGTCATATCCCTGTCTCATGTGACACATGTCCAGTCAGGGATGCGATGGCAGTAACACATCCCTATCTTCATGTACTGTCTGCAATCCCCACACCATGCTTTTGCTGTGCACAGAAGTGTGTTCAGTGTGTAACACAGGAAACAAATGGTTGTACACACTGACCTGTTCACAGATGGCCCTACAGATGGGGTTCCCTCATGAACAGAGTACTGCCATGTCTGTATTTTAACATGCAGAATAGCCATTACCACACACATGTTAAACAGGCAGTAATCTCAATGCAGCATAGCTACACTTACATGCTGTAGTTGTGTGGCACATCACCTTCCTGTCATTAGGCTATTCCCCACTGCTGAAAATTATTGAGGTACATCCAGATATCATCTGTGATGCCATGTCAGAACACCGCATCCAGGTACCACTCTCAGCGACTGTCATGGCCAGATAATAACATCTTTCCCTAGATAGTGTACTGTGTTTATCATGCAGATGGCTATGGGAACAACATCACAGCTGTACCACATGCAATCAGCTAGAGGAGGACTGCAATAGGTGCAGAGGCCATCACCTGACCATATCCATCTGTTACAATACACATGCTGCTGCTGCTGCTGTGCAGGTGTACACCTTCACATCCACCAGAGAGTGTGTGTGCGGGACAGGCAATGTACACCAGGGAAGGGCTTGGAGTCTTCACCATAGTCTGCCACATGCTGAATAGTACAGGGTCAAATCCTTGACTACTCATTACTATTACATGTGCATGACATTACTACATGTGCTACAGAGGCACCATGTTGCAGTGCTGTAAGAACATGTGTGTAGGTGAGTGAGTGCCATCTGCAACAGATATAGTAGACATATATTAGGTGTGGCACACATGTCAGTCCACATGAACGGATGCCATTGTCACCACAGCCACACTCTAATGGACACACATTGACAACTTTGCCAGGGCAGCAAATACACAATGTAACTACTTAGTTTGCCACACCGCAGCAATGCACAGGACCACATGCACCACAGGGGATATCTGGAGGTTCAATGGGCTACGCCATGTGAAAGTGCTTGACAACTGTTGGTATGCTAACGAGGTTTATACTGGGAGTGACTGTGGTTGGGAGCATCACAACCGACATGCAGACACAGGCTGCCAGTACTGTCATGCAGGTGTGTAGTGTTTGGCTGTGCAAGATGGCTGTACAAGGCTGGGTGAGGGGTAATCCTTACCATTGCATCAGCTGACAATGGTGTGCAGTGCAGGGGTGTAGTGTCTGCAATGTCCTACACAGATGGGTACTGCAATATCTGGCCTGACATCCTGGTTATCAATGTGTAGGGCCATAGCTTTGCAATGCATGCCATGTCTGTGTTTGATAGTCCTTCACATGGACATTGCCTGAGATGTGCATGTCCCACAATACTGTACAGTGACATGTACAGGTGTACCTGGTTTGGCAGACACATATAGTGTACACAGCCTGTTATATCCCGATATGCCAATAGTGGCCTGGTGTGGCAAAATCTGCTTACAGTGAGCAGGTCGGCCCCGCACCTGCATGTATAGAATAGACAGGTATTATGTGGTGTCAGTGGCATGGGTCCATACAGGGCACATGTGTACAGCATTGTCTGGCCTTAGTGGATCACATATGATGGCACCACATATGCTGCAGCCATTCAGTGTGGAACATAGTGAAGCCACGATGTCTGCATATATGTGTCAATTGTACCGTTGTACATGGTGCCATGTCCTCTGCAGGCCACTGCGGTCACATTATGCCTACTATCTGTCCTCAATGTGCATGTTACTAGCAACATAGTGGGATATCCTAGGCAAGGTTGTATGTGCATGTCACATGGGTGCGGGACATATACCGGGTAGTAGTAGTGCTGCATACTTAGTTCACCAGCCCTTTTGCCAGATGTATGGGTATGGCTTGCCAACTCAGTGCCATGGCTGACTGACAGCTGTACTCCTTGTGTGGTGGCCAATGTGTCATAAGACTGATACTATATAGGAAAACTACAAAACCCACTCCCAAACATGTCCAATGGTAAGACAATCATGGCCACCTCTACACAGGCTCTGACAGACAAACACACACTTGTCATATCCTGTATACAAACCCCTACCATATCTACACTGCAGCAACACGCATTTAGGGCATATGCTACAGTGAATACTACAAAGTACTGTACTTGTCTCATGCAGGCAGACACACACACACACACACACACACACACACACACACACACTTGGCATGTCTGGGATTAGAACACCGACCTAACTACTTTACTACACTACAGCATTACGCAGTTACAGAAAGTGCTACCGAGATTACTGGCACACAGCACTCCCAGAGGTGTATTTGTGGATGGGTGACATCATCGGCCTTGCTAACGATGGGTATAAGAAATGTATGGAGTGTGAGCAGTATAAAGGTATTACTCAGGCAAACAGGGAGACACACATACATACACGGCAAGTGTGGGACTAGAACACCGACCTAACTACTTTATTACACTACAGCATTACGCAGTTACAGAACATGCTATGGAGATTACTGGGACACAGCATTCCCAGAGGTGTATTTGTAGATGGGTGACATCATCGACCTTGCTAATGGTGGGTATAAGAAATGTATGGAGTATGAGCAGTATAAAGGTATTACTCAGTCCTCAGGCAAACGGGGAGACACACATACACACACACACACACACACACACACACACACACACACACACACACACACACACACACACATATACACACATGGCAAGTGTGGGACTAGAACACCAACCTAACTACTTTATTACACTACAGCATTACACAGTTACAGAAAGCGCTACTGAGATTACTGGGACACAGCACTCCCAGAGGTGTATTTGTACATGGGTGACATCATCGGCCTTGCTAACAGTCAGTATAAGAAATGTATGGAGTGTGAGCAGTATAAAGGTATTACTCAGTCCTCAGGCATACGGGGAGACACACACACACACACACACACACACACACACACACACACACACACACGGCAAGTGTGGAAATAGAACACCGACCTAACTACTTTATTACACTACAGCATTACGCAGTTACAGAACATGCTACTGAGATTACTGGGACACAGCCCTCCCAGAGGTGTATTTGTAGATGGGTGACATCATCGGTCATGCTAACAGTGGGTATAAGAAATGTATGGAGTGTGGCCAGTCTAAAAGCAATTTAGAGTTCACTGGCAAACAGGGACAGACATACACACACACGCCAGTGTCGGGTACGGAACACCTGCCTATTTACAGATTACTATTACAATACTATATATATACGAATAGCACCACACAGACTACACATGTCAAGGCTGTCATTATGACCCTCTGGGAATGCAGACATCAACAGGGATGATGGCAGTTAAGATGTACATACCTGTGAACCTATGTGTTTAAAGTATGAATCCACCCTAACCTGGAGTATGCCCATCTGTGGAATGGATGACTACCACCACTATGCAGGGTTACAATGGCCACGCCCATACACAGAGGCACATAACCACCATAAGGTGTCACTGGGCATACTCACACACTTAGTAGCACAGGGCTGTTCGGAATGCACTATGTGTCCATCTACACAAGGATATACTGGGCATGCTCATACACTCAGTAGCACAGGGGGCATGCTCAGACACTTAGTAGCACAGGGCTGGTCAGAATGCACTACTATGTGTCCATCTACACAAAGATATACTGGACATGCTCATACTCCTAGTAGCACAGGGCTGACTGAGATGCACTCTGATGCTAAACATGGAGGGTCACAGTGACCATGCTATTACAGGTAGATGTAAATAACACATTGTGATGGGCTCTGGTGTTGGTAGTTGTCATTGTTAGCCAAAATGCTGCTCTACATATATTTGACACCGGTCTTTAACAAATCAGCTGTCATTCTGGGATGACATGGCTGACAGTAGGCAGGCCTTTGTCACATATCACATGCATCCATGATACAAGGGATTGTGGATATTACCCAAGTCGCATCCGCCCACACAGTGCCATTCCAAGACAAATGTCCTAAACACAGATTAAGTCCCATACACCTACAGGACGACTGCATTGTTTTCTTATGCTAGCCAGTGCTAGATGTGTAGTGCCCATATTCACAGCTGGCCACTGTAGATCCAACAATGGGGAGTACTGGCATCTGTGCAGTGAGGAATACCTGGCTGATGTCTCTGTACTGACCGGTCCCCCCATGAAAGGCATTACAGATGAGCCATGTGCAGGACACAGTGTCACATGCTGCATTCTAGGATGTAAACTGCAGACACCACCATGCCCTCGGACCACCACCACACAACCATACATGTTGTATGACAGATGTGTATGCCACCATGTGACCCTTGACCTGTGTACTGTACTAAGCTCTACATTAACTGTAGACAGTACACATGTACTGTCACAGTTGCATCATGTGTTATGCAATGCAATGATATCACTGTCTGTGACCAGGTCAGCTGCACACATTCCAAGGGCCCTCAGTACTGTCCACCATTAGCAGATGTCTGTTGCTGTACACCAGTACACACCCTCATGTATGGATATGACATACATGTACCTGCCCTGGGTATGTGCATGCCACACACACAACATAACTGTAAATACATAGTTGTTGTAGTCCTTTGTGCAAACAGGTGGCTACAGCCATTACACACATGCACATGGAATGTAGGTCCATGGCTGCTGAATGCTAGCAGTACATAAGGTGTGATATCAATGTTAACAGAGGTAACATCCCCTCTGTATTGGTCATCCATCATATCATACAACAGTCCATGTGCCATGTATGTTATTACACATATCCACCAATTGCAATGCCTACAAACATGACCAAATGTCAGGATTGTAGGACCTACACACCTGTACACGTAGTGTTGTGCATTCAGATAACATGCGTGTGCAGTTGCTGATGTATGCAGGTGGCGTGTATCCTAGTACATCATGCAGCTGCAATGCAGCCTCAACATTGCCAACTGTATATGGTGATATGCTGAATGTACAGAAAGATATACCACAGGTATGGACAGATGTGTTGAAATAACTAAGTGGAGGGGGCATCTTTGCAGATGGATGTTTGCTGTGGACAGCTCACAGGTGTGTCACAACGGTTATACAATACCCTGTGTAACCGGTAAGCGATGGTTTCATTAATTGAAGGACATAACACACAACTTAGACAGCAGTCAGGGTGATAGCGAAGGTAAATCACTTGACACCTTTTAATAGCTATGATGTCCCTAGTGCATATATCAGCTCTGTTGTCACAGGAAGCGTCAGTACAGTTTGTAATGCGTGCAATACTGCTGTACATCTGACATACATAACATGAGTTTGGCAGATCTGTGATTCACAGTACTGGCATGTGTGGTTGCGTGTGTGTCAATATTTGTCACGTATTGTGGGGAATACATCTCAATTGTTAGTCACTCTCCTCTACACTAGTGTACACATCTGTACAAACTGCAATGTATAAAGCAGGACATAGGCAGGGGCATGTATCTCACACATGTGAGGTATCTGTATGTGCATGACATAGGTGTATTAATTACTGAATGCCACATTGTGTGTATGTAGGGCTGACTGGTCCCTGGGGTGAGGATGTATGTTACCATACTGAACTGATAGGATCCCTCCCACCATCCAGGCGATGCATTCAACTATCCATGTTGATGTCCCCAATCTTAGGCCGTACTGACTACCTGTACATGTGTATTCTCTGTGGCACGTCATGTAGGTGCACAGTACTGTAATGATGATTTGCACATAGGCAGGGGTCCTCATCACACCAGTAGTGTGTGTTACTATGTTGGTGAAGCCGTGAGTGTGTGTGTGTGTGTGTGTGTGTGTGTGTGTGTGTGTGTGTGTGTGTGTGTGTGTGTGTGTGTTTGTTACAGTGTCACTGAATACATGTGTGTCAATACCTGAGTGTGTGGATGCAGTTATGTGTTGGCATCCTGTCATGGGAACATGTATTACTGATTCCCATTGAGGCATCACACTTCCCACTGGCCTCTACCCTTGTAATCAGCTAGACCACTCTCTTACCTCACTACTCCATGTAACTGTACCTGTGATGACACCCTTTATGGATGTCACATCTGTGGCCACAGTATCTTAATACACAGCTATCATGCTCTTGGAATGGTAGACGTGTTTGTAACGTGGGACATTCTCACTGGTATGTGGCAGCTACACGGTGCATGCTGGTATATTCATACATACCTGTGAGTAGTCCACATTGACATATGGGACACTTAAATGCAAACACTGACATCCACCGGCACATGCAATTAGACCTGAAGAAGGACAGCAGAACAACATGACCAACATGTATTTACTGTTGTTACACAAGACACATACTGTTCACAGTATTGTACACCTGTACTACATGTTATATCTGCTCACTGTCAACAGTCCTCAACATTTGTAAACTACACATAGCATCCTAGTCTGTTCACCCTGTGCATTAGACCATATAAGCATGTCCCTGCACTGATGGTGTGGATGTCAGGGATGCAGCACAGGCATCATCATATGTACAGGGTGTTAATGTTTGCCAGAGGCCTAGGCTGCACCATTGGATGACATCATGTGTGTATTTGGGCCTTTGATCTAATTGGGCATGTGTGGATGTTATGTATGTATGTGTTGTGGTGCCCTACATATGTGTCCAGTGTGTGTGTGTGTGTGTGTGTGTGTGTGTGTGTGTGTGTGTGTGTGTGTGTGTGTGTGTGTGTGTGTGTGTGAGTGTGCATGTCTGCACACAGTTCTCCCATGTGTCTGGCCTACACAGGGGTATTATTAACAGCTGTAGACTGTACAGGTGAGGTTTTACAGTTCACGGTGTCCAGCCACTGACATGTGACCTGTGCCTGCCAGGGGTTGCACGGGCACTACCAGACAGAGGTGCAGATTGGGTACTGTCTGATGTCACTAGTCCACTCGTACCATGTCCCTGTTGGGACCATCCTGGGCCAAGTGCATGTGGCCTGCTGTGTCGTGGTGTGGATAGCACAGCACCAGATGCACTGCTGCTGCTACCGCCACTATGGGAGTGGGCATGTGTGGTAGCTCGTACACGTAGACCTGACACAGGTGATGTAGCAGGCCTATGTCCACGTGCCTGATGCCTCACTCCTGCCAGATGTTCCAACACAGACAGCTCACACTCACGGATTGTCATGCCACAGTCAAGGACTCTAACCATGTCACCCAACCGTCTATCCAAAGCATCAGCAATTTGCTGTTGAGCATTTACCATTGCCTGGATGCTGTTATTTAAAGAACAGACAGCAGCCCTCTGTAGCCTCCGATCTTCTCTGTTGTGCCATTCAGCATGTGCCTGTGCCTCCATTACAGCCTGAAACATGCATCTAGTGACACCAGCTGCTGTGCTCTGTCATGCAGGAGCATGTTGGCCAGAGGTCCACCAACAAGCAGCACTGGCCATGTGCCTGTGTGGGGCACCACCAGTAGTTTGGCTGACACCATGGTATGCAGGCACACCTTCCATAGCCCCCACACTTTCCTGTTCCAAGCTACCACGCACCAACTGTCCTTCCTCTATGGCCACTGGTGATGGGGTATGTGCAGGTATGGGATCTGTGTGTGGGGATGAGGTGGATATAGATGGAATGGCAACCAATGGCACAGTTTCAGCCACTGACAACTCTGCCTGTGACCCAATCATACGTTCATCATCACTGCTAGAATCTGTGAATCTGTGGGGGCACTAACATCTGATATACCGCAGGAGGGCAATGCACCTACATCACGTGTGAGGGCAGACAAGAACTGTACATTACAATCTATACAATAGACACATACACACACACACACACACGCACACACACGCACACACACACACGCATGTGATATGACAGAAGGTATGCAACATGCATGTGATACGGCAGATGGCATGCAGCGCAGACAATAATAGTGGTAGTCATCATACATCCTTAGGTAGCACACAACAGCATGCATGTGTGATAGCAGACGGCAAGCAAATTACACAATCATAGTAGTGGTTAGCATACATCCCTGTGTTACACCAGGTGGACCAGCACAGGTTAACAGTACACCTGCCTGATGTGTGGCATATGACCTTGATAATCACAGGTAGTATTACATGTCATCTGCTAACGTGTGCAATGACATGCATACATGTTTAACACAATGGTGTCCTGTCGAATATACAGTGGGGCAATGGTGTACCAATTCAGTGTTGTCTGTCCACCCTACAGATATACTGCAAATTTAGCTGATGTGCATGGCCATTGCAGGGAATCATGAGGAGTCTCTAGTGCTGTACAGTGTGAGTTACAGACAGGGTTCATAGCCATGACTGTGTACAGATACAATACATATATACTGTGGAATGTGACCCACATCACTGAGGTGTATACACACTAAACCATGATGTGGAAGTTGTGACACAGGTCACTGATGAGTATATGGATGACACCCCTGCACATCTGCAACCATATTGCTGCAGTCTAGCAACTATGGGCAGACATGGCAAACACATTGGTACACCATGTCCCACATGACATCTGTGTACCACACACATGAGGAGCTAGTATGGCATTTATGTCCATCACCAGCAACGGGAATGTACTGTATCTGTGGCCTGATGTGGATATTGTACAGGTAGCTGCTGTCATGTTGCAACACCCTCAAGATGTTCAACACATCCTATGTGGTGGATTGATGTTACGCCTACACAAGATGTGCACAGGCCTGTAGGATGTCTAGAGTTCCATATCTACATTATGACCATTATACAAAGGCCATGGCCGAAACATGTGTAGCCATTGTATGACAGGGTGTACACACAAGCACAACACTTCTACTGTGTGTGTTGCTCCATGTCTCTGGCCATCGTCCATGGCCATGTGTGTGCTTGTGCTGTCCAAATTATACTGATGGGCATCTATTTCACATGTCTGTGTTGTCCCATATGACATATATGCTCCACTGACAACAGGGTTATGCAGATAAAGGGTGGTATGTGGGATATGTTTTCAGGTTAGGTAGGCAGTGTAGCAGTCAGGCCAATAGATGTCATGGACATGTCAAGATAGCACATCACATTGTGTGACATTCATAGCAGGGCTATGATCCACACCAGTGAAACCTGTGTGCTGGCCATACTCCAGCCCACTGTGTAGTACTGTTTGTATTCACCACATGTGTAGATCAGATCTGTGGTACATTCCTAAAGTGAACAGCACCTCCAACATTGTATGCACAGCTGTCAACACGTCTGGCAATAAAGTTTGTGAGGATTCATGTCAGTGAGATGATTCACATGGTTTGAAAGTGTGGCACATGGATAGTCATCGTGATGCATTGCAAGTCCAACCTGTATATTGTGACAGGACCATACATTATGTATACATGTTGTGAATGGCCACATGACAGATAGATTTGTGCATTATGGTTCCTGATAAATAATAACACTCTCACCTGCAACAGGCTGCTGTCTCCGCAGAATGCCAGAGGTACCTACATAGGAGTAACACAGCAGTATGAGCTTAATCCACCCCTGTATAAAAGCTACAGGGAGCAATGTGCATAACACATACACCAGTACATTAGACTATACTATGGTGTATGCACATGTGTGCATACACAGAGTAGCATACTATAGTATGCGGCATGTGTGTATACATGCCTTGCATATGATGTTACATTACATATTGTACAGTGACACATGCAGCTATATGGAATATAGTTGTTATAGGTGCAGTACTGTCCAGGCTCAGTGGTTGAGAGACACCCACCTCCACAATATCGGCTAAGGCTTGTGGATATGCTTCTGCAGGTGTCCCCAGGTTGGCCAGTAGCTCCTCGGTACATGTGAGTGGGGGCTGGGTTGGTGGTCCACCACCTGTTGCACCTTGTTCCCTGGCAATTGCATTTGCACTCTGTTTCGCCCATCTAATGAGGTCTGTACAGTATCTGTGCACCTGCTGGTATGTGTGGTTGTGGCCACCCACATCATTAACCCTCCTGCGAAGTTCCATCCACAGGGCATCCCGCTGTCGTGCATCCTGTGGTACATGGCTGAACAGGATGCCATGATTATCGAGTAGGTATGGGATGAGGGCCTCATTCTCCAAGTGTGTAAAAGGGGGAAGCCTTGCACGTGGCATACCTGGAAGACATAATGATGGAGACAGGTCACAGTACCTCAAAGACATACAGAGCTACAGCTGAACATACATGTGTATCACATTACTTCAGTTTAAATAGTTGTATTTTCAAACCTACATGACGCTGACAAGTTTGAGTCACACACATGTGACACTCAATGTTGAGTGGATATTATCACCATATATGTGTGTGTGTGTGTGTGTGTGTGTCACCTGATTACATTGCTCATACTCCATGTGGTTGCTGTCTTGATGTGGGCATGTCTGTTTGCCTGTACTGGTGTTTCTACCTATCAGCACATGGCTGGATGTGCCCACATTAATGCAATCAACCTTGATGCAGTGTATATGTCACATATAAGGACTTACACTGCCTTAACAGACATGACCTGTGACTCTGCAGACATGCTCACATAAGGTTTTACATGTATGTATTCTGCCATGTACATCTACATGGCCCTGTACAGCGATTCAACATCCTGCCATGTATCACCTGTGTTGCACATGTGATACACATGGGACACTGGCTAGCCAGATGGTATTTGCAGGGATGGATATCAACTATGGCATGTACAGTCGAAGTCAACTAGTGAGTTATATGCCATGGGCCATGTATGCATCTAGGATGAAAGTTACCTGGCAGTAGCTGACAGGTGGGTCTGTGGGGCCAGGTGGAGCAGTGCCACATTACTGATCCACAGGGTTAATGATACACATGCCATGTGTTACCATGCGGTCATCACACCATGTCTGAGAGGGGAGTGATGTGCAGCTTTGACGGACAGGAATGCATAGTATGACAGGGCCATGTCAAGTGTATGGGACAAGGATCTGCCCAGCATGTGGTAGGAGGATGTCCATGAAGTATGTGTTCGAGATCAGGATGAGTAACATGTGTAGCATGTCCGACATCACTGGGTTGGACATGGATTTATTCAGGGTATGCATCATGCTACATAGTGGAGATGGGGAATGGGAAGGCTGGTGTAGGCCATCTGCACATGGCCAATACCCCTTAAAGGAAATATGTGATCTGATATGGGTCACTTGAGTGGTCTGTATGGCTGGACAATGATCTCTATATTCATGAATGGCACCCTATTATTATTAGGGTTGCCACATATTACTCTCTGACAGGTGTGGTGACGTAGCTATCACAGGAAAGACAACTTCCCAGCTGCATCCCTCACACACAAGTGTCCATTATGATGACTGCTGCCTAGGTGGCAGTTCATGGGTACAGGGTTATTAACATAGGGGTGCCAATGCAAGTCAGCTATTGCTCCTAGGTCATAGTCATTCGCATACTTCAATAGGCAGATGCCTTCTGTTTGTCTGTGATGTATGGACTACAATGAGGGGGAATAGAATTCATTAACCCTGACATACTGTAGCTGCCACTGGTGTGATGATCACGTATTATTCAGACACCTTCTGTAGTGTTGTTTCTGCCAGCAGTCCTGTTGCTAAACACTCCTGTGACATAGGAATGTACACCTAGTATACCGAGTATAAGTGGTACACAGTATGGGTGATGATGTCCTATGACCTGGCAAGGTTATGATATGCAGTGTGACACCAACCATACTGTCATCTACATCTGTACTGCTGACATCCCTAAAGTGATCAAGGTTCATGGCCTTCCAGACCAGACTCAGCAGGGTAGTAGTGCAGTACTTCCCATTATCAGTGGTGTCTCCCCCTTTGTTGGGTTGTGATACCTGTTGGTGTGCATCATTCAGTGTGTACACAACCTGACATGGAGCTATGTTTTACATGATGTGTACATGGAGAGCATCTTGTTTTGCCATATGTGTATGATGCAACCTGTGATGTGGGCAGGTCCCATGCATACTGAGTGCAGCTTGTACCTGCATAGTTGTGGGTACAGGGGCCCTGTGGTGTACATGGATATATGCTTGTGTACCTGTTGGGGGGAGGGGGCCATGTTTTTATATTATCCAAGACCCTATCTGGATTGCTTATTCATGCTAAGCACTTGTTCAGGACTTGTAAACAGTATGTAAGCTAATGATTACTATAGCACTCAATTTTCCACATCACCTACAGGTAAGGTTGAACAGGTTTCGTACATACTTTTCTCACTTGCGTAGAGTAATGTAGCTGTTGAACTCACTTTCCTCACTTATCTAGGTGAATGTAATTCTATATTCAGGCATGTCCAAGAGTCAACTGCCAGTGGTCTCACCTGTCTATCTGATGAATCTGGACATCTTGAGGCAATGTACACATTGCCTCATGTACACAGACAAGCCGGTCCGTCTACCATCCAACACAACAACCTGTGAGAGATGCACTCATCTAGCCAAACTGGAGGTAAAGGTCTCTCCAACCAAGCCTGACCCTGACTGTCATGTGGAGAAGGTACACAGTCGCACAACACCACACTCATCACATAAACCTCACTGTACCTACCCCACCATTAACTGGGAAAACTACTCGTGTATCAACACATTAGCTCAATTGTTTCTGAAATTCATAAACACCAATGCCCTGACTCAACATATCCACACACACCCACCAGGGGCAACAATATCCTAGACCTAGTCATTACCAACATGAGTGACTGGTGCTACACACGTGAAGCCAACTCCTCGTTGGTCTGATCAGACCATGTGCTGAACACCATTCATATCCACATCCCGCACCTACCCCCCATTAAGCGAACCACAGTATAATATGTCTACAAGGCCAACTACATGCTTCTTAAAGCAGACATGGTGGACGTCATGACACCCATGCAGATGGACAGTACTGTTACAACTGCTGAATCCTACACAAATGCACTCTATAAGCACTTACAGGAGTGCATGGCTTGTGCTATCTCAAACAGAACCAGGACGCTGTACTCATAATTAACTAAACCAATCTGGTGGTCCCTTGCCATAAACATATTGTGCTACAGGAGAAAGACACTTTTGCAAACGAGAGTACAATACCATGCATGGAGGAGATCCCTGGCCAGCCTCAGTAAGAAGGTGAGATCCCTTATATGATCCTCCAAAGCTAGCTACAAAAACTATAACACAACTAATACCAACAACAACCACAGAGCCTTAATGTCAACAACCAGATCTGCTCTGAGTTACAGCACAAAGGCACGAACATTACAGAAACAATTGATATTGCTAGCATCCTGGCAGATCCCTCTCAAAGCTGCACACTCTGAAGGCAATATCACAGCATCCATGGGACCGGACAACATCCCAGGCTGCGTTTTAGATGAACTTCGAATCATACTGTCTCCTCACCTATGCACCATGTTCAATAATAGCTTCACATCAGGCTTAGTTCCCCCTGAATGGTGCACAGCAACAGTTATACCACTCCACAAAGGTGGCGCCACAATGGACCACGGGACCTATTTCCCTATAGGCCTGACTAGCCTGGTCTGCAAGGCTATGGTGCACATCATGGGTCACTGTCACAGAGACATTGGGTACCTCCCAGCCTTTAACCCCTCCCTGTTTGGCATTCTTAAGGCCAGACCATGCCTCCTAAACCTGGTGGGCTTCTTAGAGACAGTTACCAAGGCATTAGATGAGGGTAAGGAGGTCCACACAGCCTACCTAGATCTCTCATAGGCTTTCTACACCATTCCTCCTTCTGGTATTATCAACATACCCATCCGCCTGAACATTAACCCCTATGTCATGTGATGGTTTGCAAAGTGGCTCACGGACAGAACACACACAGTAGGAGTTGCATACCCTAGGTCCAACTGTATACCAGTTATAACTGCCGTCCCCCAGGGCTCAGTCCTAGGACCCATCATGTTCAGTATATACTTCTCTGACGTACAGACAAGCACAGGAGGGCTTTGGCTGAAAAGGTTTGCAGATGACTGCAAACTAGGGGACATAATTGTTTCCCCAGCTGTTACAGACAGCCTCTGGAAGGGTTGCACTGAGACGGATACCTGGTGTTAATATCATGGGGTCAAGCTGAATGCCTAAAATTGCATAGTCATCCCCTTTGGATGTAACTAATTACCCGTGGACTACCACATAGGTGCTAGTCCCCTACATACAAAAAAGGTAATATGGGATCCAGAAACACCAGTAGATAGCAATCTCTCCTTCGATACCCATAATGACAAGGTGGTTAGAATATCCTTCTACATAGCCCCCCTAATCTCTAATGGGTTTGCATCCAGATCAGAGAGGCCATTGTGACTCTACACATGTCATATCAAACCCATTAAAGGATACAACACCCCATTTGGGATATACCTTACAAGACAACTGCAACAGCTTGGAAGGCCAAACCAGTACAACACCAAGAGGATTACTGACCTCAAACAGATGACCTATGCAGCCCAACCTACGAAACTCCAGCTGTACTCAGTTGCATACCGCATACTCACAGGTGATCTCTGCTTGACATACAAGGCCCATGTCCAACCCTGTATTGCTGGATATGCTCCACCAAAACAGAAGCCCCTGTGAGTCACACGCTCTAGGGATATACACCTAACCACAATGATGAGTAGAACATGCTGAACGGATAGATTCCTGACCCGGACACTCCCTATGCTTTGTAATGTGATTCCAATGTAAATCAGGCAAGGCCCCTCATGAGCACTCTTCAAGGGAAACCTTGACATGTGGATGGGAGACAGACATGTACCTGGGGATCACTGCAGTGGCTGTGCTGGACAGAGGCACAATTGGCTCTGCTGTTCAGAGGCACAGGGAACCAACCTATGGGGTTGCAAAAGACAACACACGCGAGCTAGGCTTACAGATACCCTTGGTAAGACAGCCTAGTACCTACCTTTGCACATATTACATGTCTTATGTGCATGGATAGTTAAATAGCTCTTCCATTTTACTTTGCTATCATGCTGATAAACTGTTGGCTTACTAAAAGACATATGTATCCTGTTATTGTGTATTGTAAATGCCAATTGACATAACTAATGTTTGCCTACCATTACAGTAATGCTATGTAGCTTGTAATACATATATGCCTACAATACTGTATATTACACAGTTATTGGCACAATATCCCACAATGCAAAACATACTTGCACAGTGGCCCAACCTTCCACATGTTATTCTCTGTATTACACCCATACATATGGCTACAGATACAATATATCAACATATACTATCCCCTGTTATAGCACATACTTGTTGGACCAACCCTGCCACTAACGTCGGCTGGTTAGTAGTATTTCTGTTCGAAGCCCTTATATAGCATCCCTTGTGGTGTATGCAGTGTTTGCCTTGTGACCTACAGCAGTACACACAAATACTACAAGCGTGACTATGCTCAACAATACATCACTACAAGATAACTGTTTCCACTATATGGATTGCATACACTTTAAATACTACAGAATAGTACTACATACACAGACATACTGACTGTTCTACATACCTTATTATTAACCCGACGTATCGTTAACAGTTGATTCAATCCTTTTCAGTTTGTGTTTCAATGTTATTTGTAATGTTCCGCTGGTATATACGGATGGTTTGAATGTGTGATAACACATCCTTTTCTAGTTACATATTGGTAACATATGGTATCCTGTCCACCAATTGCTGTTCCAAAGTAGTTAACTGAATGCACATCAGCTGTGCAGCTACTCCATTAGCCAATACCATGGCAACAGTGGTGTATAAGTGAGTACTCCTTTTGGGCATTATCCGTTTGCCTTACTTTCGAGGGAGACGGCCTAGATGTTTTATAGCGATATATTTCAACAACTATATGGAGACAGAGATATACTAGCTTCATGAGTCCCGTGGACTGTGTGTAATGGCTAGACGATTTAGTTCTACATGTGAGTACAGCTGTTATATTTCGGAACAGTGCTACTTATGCGGGTTTGTTTGTACCTGATACTTCTGCAGATGTTTAAGTCAGGCGAGGATGTTTGGCCAGCTCAAGGCCGTATGGCTATGCATGAGCTATTATGTGGTGTACAGTGTGCTCACCAGACATCCCTGATTTGGTGTACAAGTGTACCATACTGTGCTGTTACTCACTAATTGCTAACACATCCTGGTGTACACACAACCCTCTGAAATGGGATTAGTGCAAACAAACCCTATTACATCAGCAGCTGTTCCATTGTATAACAGCTGCTAATTCACTTAGGGACATGTTAATGTGTCTCTGACAAGGTATGTCAAGGCTTCTGCAGATATCGTACAGTGTGTGAATGATTTGTGATGTTATTACAGTTTGTATTGTAATATGTTTGGGTGTGGGGGTGATGGTGGGTGTGCTTAGCAAATTAGGTTGGGAGGGTGGCCTAATGGTTAAGGTGTTTGCCTTACAAACACAAGATGCAGGGTTTGAGTCTCACAAGGGATAATTGGCTAGGCTTAAAATGGCTCGCAAGAGCAGTTAGCTTAGTACTAATCTATGAACCTATGAACCTATGAACCTAAATGCAGGTGTGTAGGAACTGCTTTTATACATAATATCTATGTGGGTGAAGGTTCCTTCCCTATTTGAACACCTATCCTTTTGTGGACTAATACAATGGTATTTGCAGGCTGATTCATTAAGTCACTGTTATGTGGTTCCTGTACAGCATGCAGGTGATGTTAGTCCTTGAATCCCTTCGGTAATACATCTGAATGTAATAACGTGTTGCTACATGATAGCTGTGTAATTCTGTCATAGGTATTTGCAGTCATTGTAGTTGTGTTGGTGACTGACCCTCTTTGGCTAGGGTTGCCAGCTTTTCATATGTCCATAGTGGGTCCTTTTCAGGACACTCATCTGATTTTACAGGCCGACATGAACTCAGGTCAGTACAAGGGATAGAACTTTCCTTTCTTGCCTAATTATAAGCGTATTCTTGTAGCAGTTTAGTAGCTTATCCTGTTTCCTGTACCATGTAGGTACTTTAGATACAGAAATAACTACTGTATGCAACAATTACAGTATATATGGGACATAATTATGTCCTACAATCCCAGAACATTTGCCACTTTTAATATATTTGGTCAGGACACAACCGCCCAAAGAGGGAGTGTCCCTCACAAAGTGGAACAGGTGGTAACACTATCATTGACTCATGTCGATAGCACATATTTGTAATGGTGTATAGGCATATACTCTCCATATCCTTTGTTCATAAAGGTTGGTAGTGGCAGAATGTGTGATTGCTATGGTCTATGTTATACACATATGTGAACACGTCAACCGCTGTATACAGGAGACCTACGGAATCCCGAAACCACAGTGTTCCAATGCACACAGTCCCGGGAACAGGCTCCCATACCCCACATTACCAACATTGACAGTAATTCGCGAAGGTAACACGAACATGGAACACACATATGCACACACAGACACACTGCTACCCAACACATCCAAACAAACCATCCTACACTAAGTATGAGTAGGTGGCCAAGCCCCCCTACACAACCCATGTAGGCATCTGCGCCCCACACACCACCCCCTACTTTAATATTCTACATCCTAGGTTGCGCAAACAGACGCACAAAGCTAACACACAACCACACATTACAGTCCCCCAACAACACACACCACACACAGAACACACACTTACACACACTACAGCCATAAGAAACACACGTAAACACAGTAACCTACCCAAACTGCAACACCAGAAGCACTGACTTACTGTCCATTAACATCATGAGATTACACCTCGTGCATCTGGTGTTTCGGTAAATTGTTCTTTCAGACCTTAAGCCTCGGGATTACATGCGTCGGTATGTAAAGCAGTCGGTATGTGGTAGGTATCCCATTTATATGTACCTTCATGGTTATGTAGATGTTGTTAACCTATCTATATATCTACATATATATGTATATCCCCATATATCGACATATCTCTCTCTCTCTGTCTCTCTCTCTCTCTCTCTCTCTCAATATATATATATATATATATATATATATATATATATATAATCCTCCTCCGGTGCCTGAGATGGCTGTCAGCATCATCCTCCACACCACCATCAGTCTTGAACACATGCTGGTGAATCAAAGCTATGGCAGCCCCTAACATATATATATTAAAACTTCTCTGTCTGTATACACCAATGGTGCAGAGTGTCTGGGAATACACAAGTGTGTGTGTGGGGCTTTTACACCTTATACTATTGTGCAATGGATGATGCTGGTGTAATTGGGTGTGTTTGTGCTATTCCAGCTGCAGGGTATCTTAATTATTGGTTTTACAGCAGGCACTGCTATTGTGGGGCCTTTGGTGTTGCCTTACACTTGTCTGCCCTGATTCATCTATTGCCCTTTACTTCTATTTTCAACCCAATTCACCTCCCATGTCAGGCATGCATCCAGCTGCCACCTTTCTTGTTTTGTGCTTCCGCAACCCAAGATTGTGTTGGGAAATGTGTTATGTAGCTGATCTACAGCAAGTTTGCTTTGTTCTTCTCTGACAGTTCTCTTTTCTTTGCTGTACAGCACCTTCCCTTTCCTGTTCTGCAGATAGCTGCTAGCAGCCTTGTTAGCTGTTGTCTATGGCCCACTGTAAGTTTCTAGGTGTTAATTACTCATTTGTACTCCAATTACCATGCTGCAGCATTTCCCTTTTGCCTTCCCGTATCCTTCCTGTTTCAGCTGTGGTGCGCGCCGCGCATATGTGTTTACCGAGTTTTGTGCGCATTTTCATCCACGTTCACATGAACATTTGGTTACCTTGTGTACTCTCATCTAAGCAAAGCTATAGCTACTTCCACACCCCTATCCTGCGGCTTTGCTTAGCAACACCCAACATGGATTAGCAATGATCCAATGTGCTTACAGATACGGTGGAGTACCCATCTCTTGATGTCATGTTTACCTCCAGGCTACTCCTCAGTGTTGTAATGCTATGCCGTGTGGTACATCCTTATGCCGGCAGGACATTTGCGATTCCGTATTACTTGACTCATTTGCATGGCATTGACTGCTAGTTCCTAGTTACCGCATGGAACACTGTCACAGACCCTTAGCATCCCTTGCGCCATGGTTGTCGTGTAGCATGCGTGCCATTGACTATTATGAGGATATCATGAATTGCGTTACATTACAGTTTTATGACATCTAAATATATTTTCATTATGATCCCGTTTGCGCACCGATGCACTGCGCTTTTACTTTGCGTTGGTGTGGCCATGAAATTAAATGTTATTTTTTTATATGTTGTGCATGTTGTTTAATGCCATTGGCTATATATTTAGCCATCGGCATATATTAACATTATAACACTTAAGTTTGGTCCACTTTCATGGCTCTGATTTTATGTTTGACAACATCTAAACCATTTTTTTTGGTTTACATTTCTACATCCTTACTGCACAACTTCATGAATCACTATATACCTTCATTTGCATGCTACACTGCTGCGCATGGGGTAATTAGCATACATGCACCAGGAGCTGCACAGCTCTGGCGTACACTGGTAGTGCACGTGGAAACAGCTCTTAACTGAATCGCTCAACAGCCATATCTGGCACTAGATCGCCGATGCTACTCCGAAGCATGGCGCAAACTTAATGAATCCTGGGGACTGTGTTTTTTGTTTGTTGGAGCTTTTCTCCCCAGGCTTCCACTGAAAATGGACATATATCCAGTTGGACTAGCCCAGTCAACAAATGTAAAATAAATAAAATAAAAATTTGTGTGAGCATGCTTTTCTTTCCTTTTATATATTTCTGAAAACAAAATGTGTCTTTCTGTCACTGAACCTTCAAAAATGATTACAAGCAAGACAGTGCATCCTCTCATATTTATAGTCTTTCCTAATACATAAGGCTTGTACTTAATTGCACCACGCTTTTTGCACATCTCATACCTCTTCTTATCAATGTTATTGTTACAATGTATTCCAATCTTTTTTCCCATTTTTGCATTTTTCCGGACTAACATTTCATCTCACACTCTTCTGTTTCCAGACTTAATTCCTTTTGCCTTGTATGTGCAATTTCACTCACGCTGAACATGTCCACAGCTTTTGATAAGGTGAGGTCTGCTTCTCTTAATAGCTTGCCCTGTTGTTGGACAGTTCATATACTACACACTACATGATATTAATCAACCATTCTTCAGCAAATTTACAATCATTGGTTCCCTTCTTCTGCTAAATGGCATAAGCATCTGCACTCTCTATAGGGCCACGTGCCTTTGTGAAGAGCAAATGGTGAACAAATTGTATATTCGTCCTGTGTTTAGACTAACTCTTGATTTTATTTCTAATTGATGATCTTTTTCATCTTCAGGAAAGGTAAGTGCATTACCTTCCAGACCTTTCCCCAAATACATTCAGAAATGTGGAACATTGTATTTTTCTGGGCTTATTAGACATTCTACTTACAATTTCTGAATCTACATGTTTCTAGTATTTTTTTTTTACTAAATTGTCCTGCAGTTATAGAATTTCTGATGGCTGTTGTAGCATTATTTCACTGTAAATTATACTTCTATACTTCTAACAACAACACTTTATAAAGATACATTTGTTCACTTCTAGAAATATTTCTTCACTTCAGATATAACATGACATCTGGAGGTTTCTTAGAACGTACCATTAACATTAATGCTGTTAATGAGTTGCCAGTCTCATGAAGCATTTATTCTGTCTATTTCTAGAGCCACTTGACATATAACTTTCTGTGGCTAGGTAGTAGAATATTTAAAGATGCTTATACTGTATACTACAGCACAATTGAAAGTGGTTAAAACTTTCTCATATGATATAAAAATGTAATTTGGTCTTAATGAATGTGCAAAAGCAATGTTTAAAGCAGGAAGCTGCAGCACAAGGAAAATATCAATCTGAGACAGGAATGTGATGTAAAGTAACTTGAGCAGGAGGGAATGTATAAATATTTAGGAAATGTTTAAAATTAGCATCAAATCATGAACAAATGTGAATAAAACTCAGCATGTAATACTTCAGAAGTCTAAAACTAATACTATGACTAATGACTGCCTTGATATCTAGGAATAAAGCCCAACCTATAAAACAATTTGCTCTGCCTATTTTAACTTACAGTTTTGGGATGCTTGACTGGTCTCAAAAACTATTGGATCAATTGAACAGGAAAACAAGTAAAATGTTTCATGCTTATCAAATGATACATAAAAAGTCAGTATATACCAAGATTTTACTGATCATTCTCAACGAGGTATGGGCCTCTTCAAACTTGATTATATGTATAGATCTTTACTTGTGGGACTGCATACAATTCTGCTGACCTCACCAGATCCAAACATAGTGGACATTTTAAAACATGAGGAGAAGAAGTCTAAGAAGGCGTCTCTGCTTAGTTTAGCAGAAACATTTTGGTGTCAAGCAGGAATGGAAATCAAACTAGAAATAGATAAAAATCAGACAGCAAGTTAATGTGCCAAAAACAAAGAAAGAAAAAACAAACATGAGAAGGATCAGATGAGAAGAAAAGAACTTTGGAAAAGGCATAAATATTGTGCAAGTCCAGATGTATACTGGAAAAAAACTAATGTTGATCAGGATTTGACACATGGATGGTTAAGTAGAGGTGAACCGAAACCAAAATATGAAAGAGAGAAACAGACAAATACAGATTCTATAAAAAAAAACTGGAAACAATTGCACATCTTGTTGCTGGGTGTGATACACTCATGGTAGATGGCCTGTATATTGAAAGACACAATAATGTGGTAAGACTATTGCATGAGGGGATTATGCAAACCATACAATATTGAAGTAGTTGAGAAGCACTGGAAACAGCATTGTAGAGAATGATGTTTATATCATGTAGGATCACCTATTACCAACAGTTCAAAAATAGATGCAAGATAATCAGATATAGGACTCCAAGAAAAAAAAAAGTAGCATTCATCACTGAAGTTGCAACAATCAGTGACAACAATGTCATATACACAGATATAAAGTCAAAAAAAACACCAGGATTTGCAGATAGAAACAAAAACAATGTGGAATAAAGATACCCTGACAGCTGCAATAGTAGTCAGAGCCACAGGTCTAATAAAAAAGAATTTACGGTCATATTAAGATATGCTACCAATACATGTATCTCTGTATGAATTACTGAAGATGTCAATTTTGGGCACATTATGATACTGCAAAGAAACCTTTTGGTTAACATCAAAGAAAGAAACAATATTAATTTCATGAATTTTAATCATACCTTAACTTAGTTGTGTGGTCTATTCACATCATGGTATTAAAAACCCAAAAAACTTGGAGAAATTAAACTGAGAAAACATATGACAGGGTACCAAAAAACAGTCCTACAATTATTTAAAGTCCCAGAAACACGGGTGAAATTAGTGCAGGTTATGTACAAGGACCGTATGACACAAGTGCAAACACTTTTAAGACTTACACAGTGGCTCTGCGTGGGGTTCATATATAAACCCATTCCAGTTTGTACTGATGGTCGACTACACTAGCAAATAGGTCAGAGTGAAGAGATAATAAAGCTGCTGTGTGTAAACAATGTGGCATTACAAGCAGATTCTGAACAGGAATTTCAGCAAATGATAGGGAATTGGAAAGCAGAACTGAAGGCTCATGGGGTGAAAGTGAGTACAGAAAAGACTGTGGTCATGACAGCAAATTGGGAAAATCAGAAGAAGATGAACATCGGTTTAGAAGGGAAATAGTGGAACAGGCTAACAGCTTTAGGTATCTGAGAGGTGTTGAAGAGAAAGGAAGTCTGAATAAAGAACTCAAAGCTAGAATCAGAGCTGCTGCAGCCAAATGGCACAAAGTGGCAGGGGTAGCATATGATGTAAGAATGTCAAAAAAGCTGAGGACTAAGGGGTGCAAAACAGTGGTGCAACCAATGCTTCTATATGGCACAGAAACCTGGGCAATGATGGCGCAGCAGCTGAAGAAATTTGGGTTGATGGAGACAAAGTGCTTGAGATCCATAGTAGGATGCATATCACAGAACAGATGAAGAAAGGAAGGCATCACATCAGGCCAAGACAAATAGATTACTTTGGTCTGGTCACATGTACAGTGAAACTGATGATGATTTGGTCAAAAATATTTGGAAAAAATAGGAAGAAGGCAAGTGGAGACAAGGACAGCCATCCAAGACATGGATGAACTGTGTGAAAGAAGACCT
This sequence comes from Protopterus annectens, assembly GCF_019279795.1. NCBI lineage: Eukaryota > Metazoa > Chordata > Ceratodontiformes > Protopteridae > Protopterus > Protopterus annectens. The sequence goes on from NC_056730.1 coordinate 315,300,096, forward strand.
GAAAAAGCCAGGCATGACTGTTGAGGAAGGTAGAAAAGAGACTCTGAATCAAGAGATATGGTGACAGTTGATACAACACCTTGACCCCATGTGGAAGTAGGGAAAAAGGAGAAGAAGATGGTTTATGTTTTATTTCTCTGAACTTTCTCCCTCTATCTCTCTGTCTTTCTCTATTCATTGTACCTAGTTATAAGGAGATGTCTAGCTTACTGCTTAATGCAGCATTTGTTTTCCTTTAATTACCTCTGGAATTCTTATTTCTAATTCTTTTGTACCTGATGTGATGCTTGCACCCTGGCTCAGCAATCAAGGAGCCTCAATCCTCACCACTAACACCAGAGAGGGTGTCTCATATAAGAGGAAAGGATAACAAATGCACACAGTAAAGTACAATTTCCCTTAAGTTCACACAGAGATCACAGTCAGTCTGGGGCTGGTTGCTCCCTTGCTCCCGAGGTCCCTAATAAGACTCCCCACTGGCACAGCTAGAGGGTCCAGATCTCAGCCTAGCTGGCAAGCTAACCTCCAGTACCCTCTCTATCCAACCAGTGCTTTGTGTCCCTGCCCACATAGCTGACACACACACACTTTGAGATAAGTATTTATACAACTTCACAGACACTGCTGGGAAAGGCTGACACAGATTCTCCAGCTGTGCCCCTATACCCAGACTATACAGTAGTAATCACTGCCACCACCAGCTAATAATTATCAGTTACCAAAAGGCCCTTAAAAGGGGTCCAATTATTACTGTGCAATATCATTATCCAATAGTAGTGCAACATAAGCAATTTTAAGGCTTTGGAAGGGCGTATTACAGGATCACTTTACTTCTAAGACAACTTACTTAAGACAACAGGCAGAGTGCTGATGAGTTAGATATCCAAGATCAAAATGCTTACAGTCTCTCTCTGAGCAATAGTTTTTGAAGTCACACAAACATTTCTGCTGTACCCTCTCAGATTACATCATTTTGACACTTAGGTTTTCCCAGTAAACACATTACATCATTTTAACACTTAGTCAGGAGATCCCAGGCCACACAGAAACTGCATTTAAATTCTTTTACACTTAGAGCAATAAAGGACATTCATTAACTTTAGCCTTAAAACAATAGGCAAGATGATTACTCCAGACTCATTGCCTCCAAATTCTAACTTCAAAGGACATACAAAACATAATTTTAATTTCAAAAAAACATTTGAAATGCTTGGCTTAGTTTTCCTTACAGCAGATGGCAATGTTGCTACAGTTTTGAAGTTCACATTTTACAGTGTTTTCTTTCATTTAAGAAACAAGCCTGTGTTTTATATTTATATTTAAATTTACAACTGCCAGAATTATGTATCAAATTCTATTTGGTTAGGCTGGCAGCCTTCACCCATCTCTACAAGTCTTCACACCTGATATTGGGTGATCACATGTGATCATTTCCTCATATGCATTTCTTTGTGAGTAATGGTATGAAGGTAAGGATCATCTTCACTAGGTTCTGGCAAATACATTTTCTTTTCAGATGATATTACCCTCCAGATGGTCTTTTTTTGGTCTAATAGATAAAATATGCCCCTTGGGTAGTGACAAAGGAATATAAACTAGAAGAATGGAGGTTCACATAGCAGAGGATCACAGCATGAGTGGCTTAGCTAACTCACATCCATCCAGTGATGGAAAATTGATAATTTAACTTCCTTGATGGTAGAGGCTCTTGAGGACACTGTCTCTATCAAAGATGAAATAGTGGTACACCAACAGGATAAAGGCCAGTCCATAGCCTACACATCCTTGATAGAATCCTTGTTAGAATCAATAATTCAAGGACAGGTAGCCCATTTATAGGCTTGCACTATAAAAACAGCAAAACATGAACAGGAGCTTAGATGGGTGCAAGACAAGAAATAGACATTGATGATAATATAAGATGCATTCACTTTTCTTCAAGGTATGATGATCTTGGAGTTAGTTTGTAAATATTTGGGTGGTGTGGGTGTCTTGCCACATAGAGGGGAGGTAGGGGGTCTTGCCATCCTGTAAAACCAGAAGTTTAAAGGAGAAGAGCAATGTTTGAGATTCATTCTTCTCCTGCAGTTTATACCTTTTTTCTTCTGCGTTTTGGCACTTGGCATTTTGAGTGCCATCATTTCAATATGGAGATGGAAAATGCTTATGTCTTTACATCACCAGGTGCTGCGTCGAATTTTTAAGATAAGCAACTATCCACACAAGTGCTTAATGATACTATCTCTTGAAGGAAAAGCTACTGATTGCTTTCCAGAATGGACAAAAATGTACAGAATTACCTGGGAAGTTTGCAATGATCTCACCAGCTGACATTACACATCTAAGATCCAGACCAGCTAAAGGAATGTTTGGCAGTGCCAACTAATAAGTCCTGACTGGACATGGAAGCACTCAGCTAGATAGCTCTTCCAGGCAGATGTTTCACCTGGGAATAGATTAACCCTTCTACAAAAAGATAACTCTGTGGAAGGCTTGAAGACTGCTGCAATAAATATGGAATCAAAACAAGAACAGCTATGGAATGATCTTTCTATGTAACATTAGATTAAAAGTGTTCAGAAGTATCCTGACCATGGTAAAGAAGAAGACACTAAGCTGCACAATAAGAAAACTTCAGAGAGACCTTGTTTTTTTACTATTGCTGGAGCTACTTTTGTGGGGTCAAAAATCTTACTATAGGAGTTGAGTGCTGACCAGTTGTGCTCTCACTTGCCTCTTTGACTCATACAGTTTGTGGGCTACTGATGCTAGGCATTGCCTAATCATGGTCAAGAACTGATAGAGTGCTTATGTTATTTGAACAGCTCGCTTACAGTGGTTAGTTATATTTCTGCTAATGTAGAGATTTGAACTTTATATATATATATATATATATATACACATATATATATATATATATATATATATATATATATATATATATGCAAAGCCTTGAAACAATTGTTTTTTTTTCCCTGAAATGTTTTATTAATTTTATTACACAATAACTTAACAGTATAGTAACAAGAAAAAAACAAATAAACTATATACAATGCCCATAACAACTAAAAAAGCAATATACATGGGAGAACACTTATATCTCTAACAGATTAGGCAATTTTGTCCAAGCAATTAAATGATGAGTTATGTTGTTAGTCCTTGCTTTTATAGTAGCAATTTCATTCTTACAAATGTATTTCACAAGATAAATAAGCTCAATTTTAAAGACAGGATTAGATTGGGATTTCCAATTTTTAGTAACAATTTTCCTTGCTATAGATGGGATAGACCATAGTAAAAATGCTTGTTTTTTAGGAATGACTTCAAGAACAGGAGCATTAAAAAAGATAAGGGAGTCAGAAATTATACAGTTCTCACTCATTAGAGCTTTACAAAGATATTTAAAGCCTAACCAAAATGGGGAAATTAGCCACATGTATTCAATCAGCATCAGGGTGCCCACATCTCCAGCATTTCATTTCATCTTTCTTGTACATTATTGCTAGTCTATGTGGGGTGAAAAAACATCTATGTAAAAATTTCCATGCGTATACATGCCAGAACAAGGAAGATGTGGATTCATTCACTGACTGTAAACAAAGTTTTTTATCTCTTTCTAAGAATACTTGTCTATTAATTTCATTTGAATAATTCCAAAAGGAAACATCTGTTTTGCTAAAATCATTTCTGCAAATTTTATAAATAACAGATATGTATGACATGTTCTTGCATGAGCTATTAATAATTGTTGAGATAAAATCCAAGATTTTTAAGTTACTCTTATTGTGTGCCTCTAATGAGGGTACGAGCTTAGTATCTATAAAATCCTTACAAGTTTGGATGTCCAGCCAATTGCAATTTTGCAGACTATATCTGCTGAGAGAAATTGACTCCAATATAAGTCACCCTTTTTAAATTCCTACATTTTCTGAGTATCAAAAGATATCAAACATTCATTTGTGTAAGCAATAGGAAACATAATTATTAATAAATTCTTAATTAGCTGATTAGAAAAAAAGATTTTTAAACAACAACGATATGTAGTTTATAAGAGGTGTGAGAATACGTTTTGACCTTTCACTTTGAAGGTATGTTTTTAAAATCCATATAAAGATGTTTGTATGTATTTGAGTATATGGTTCAAGCAATGCCCTATTACTATTAAGAAGTAAGGTTTCATGTATTGATTTCCAATATGATGTATAAGAAGTAGTATTCCAAAGCAACACTAAGTTAATAAATGCAGAGTTTAAATAAAAATCAATATTTGGAAACCCTATACCTCCTTTATCCCAGCTTGTGTGCCACAGAAGACAAATTCTTGTTTTTTTGGGATACCAAAGGAAGTTGACTAATAAATTATTAATTTTCTGTTTAATTTTGACAGGTGGGGGAATTATTAGAGCTTGGGCAATGAATATGATTTTAGGTAACAGTATCATTTTGATTAAAGTTAGTCTGTCTTCAAATGTGAAGAAGAGTGTGTTCCAACTGCCTATTAGACTAGTAATTGAGTTTATAAGTTGTTGGTAATTAGATGTGAGTGATTTTTTTATAATTAGATTCAATAATGATACCCAAATATTTAATATGCGTGCCCTCCCAGTTTATATCTCTTTAAGCTCATGAAAGCAAACTGCCTACAGGAATGTAAAATTAGCAATGAGCACAGTAAAGTATTACAGAATCTCTGAGAGTTTCTGTATGGAAAACAGTTTTTTTCTGTTTAATGTAAGGCAGGAATGATAGTCTTGACCAAGCTGTCTTTTGGATGGAAGATTCTTGAAAAAAGGATGTCATCATTGGGAAGATGGTACAGACAACCTTCAAAATGCCAAGAAGGGCTAATAACTGTAGGAAATATACATATATATAATACAGGCATGTCACAGTTATTCGCAGAGTTTTCAGTTTTCTTTAGGCTAGACAACACTCCAACTCCATGATTTTATTAGCTAAGGGCTACAGTATAACTCTTGACTCAGTAAAAGACCAGCCAGTCCCTAGAGCTGTGAAAGTTGAAGTTACATAGAGCAGTAAATGTATATTCTAGAGAAAGGACTACATGATATATGAAGAATGGGGCATCCATCAAAAGACAGGTTTTCATTTGTAAACTGGAGTGGCTCAAGTTCAAGCAGATTAACCTACTGTTTGCTCTCTGATGAAATTATACCCATAGTATAGGGGAAAACCAGGCTCCAACTTATATAACAAACTATTTGGTTACTACATGTTACTTTGAACTAGCTAGAGATGAGCAAAATGGGCTTGGGAGAGTGGGTCACTTAATACTTAAGGATTTTAGTTTAGTAGCTGAATCTAATGAGAAGGCTGAGGCTTCTATACAGAAAAAAAAATCAATCAGCAGTTATCCCACAAGTGTTTGGTGAGATTCCTTCAAATCAAGATACAAATCATTCATAAATGCACCACTGTACAGTACTTTAGAAAGGTAGATACTCCGACTCTATAAGTCAAAAACAAAGTTTGTTCTGCCCTCGAATAATGTAAAACTATTAAGAATAAGGACAGAAATGCCCTCAGGCAATGCAACTGAGCACACTTTCAGCTTATTATAGTTCAAAGATAGGACATGACTGTTACAAAGAGGTGCAGGATAACTGGGTCTATCAACAAGCCAAACAAGTTGTTGGAATTTAGGTTAAACAGAACAAAAGACAGAGGATCACTTCTGGAATCTCTCAGGATCTCAAGCAGGGATACTTACACAGATGAAGAACATTAACAAGGAGTCTGTGTATTATTATTAAATGTTGTATAGCAGCTCACTCTTCCTATTATCAACAGCTTTATAGCAGTCCCATCTTCATAGATAAAGATATGGACCTCACAGTGAAGGACCTTTTCTGTAATATTACCCTTCCTTAACTTACAGAACTACAAACTTCTATTAAGCCCATGGCAATTACATAGCAGTAGAGGGCAACAATTTGAAATACCTCTTCAGGTAAAATCCCAGGCATGGATAACCTTAAGGCTGAACAGTACAAAGTAATGGACAATCATATTCTGCCCTAACAGGTTTTTGTGCTTTTCAGCTAGATTGTGTAATACGTCTGTGTCATCAGCCATCATGTTATTACCTAAAAAATCTGGTGAGGATGATACTAAACTTCAGAAAAGCCTGACAATGATCCATTTGGATCACTGTTCTACCCCAATTAACAACATGATAGATAGATGATAGATAGATAGATAGATAGATAGATAGATAGATAGATAGATAGATAGAAAGATAGATAGCTAGACAGACAGACAGAAAGTATTGACCAATTTCCATGTCAAGTATAGACATTAAATTGTATGATAGAAATTTTCCATACTGGCAAAAAATGTTCATAGGTGTGTACTAGGTAATGGCCCTGGAGCCTTTACAAGCCTAAGCCATAGAAGTGCCCTGGCATTATGTCGCCCAACGTTAGTTCCCAGTGTCTCTATCAAGTACAGCTACTGGAGTAATCCCCGGGGTGAACTTTCTATTATCCATCAACTCATCAAGATTTCTCTTGAAGAGGGACAGCAAGGTGCTCTGCTTGACATGTATGGGAAGTCTATTCCAGAGCATGGGGCAGTCTCTGAGTGAGGAACATGTCCCTCCAGCATATTCTGTTGATTGCGGTAATGTGGTTGAGGTCTCTGGAGCGTGTGGTGTGGAGAGATTGGGATTTCTTTAGATGCAGCATTTCTAACAGAGCTGGTTCAGACATGGCTTTGTAAGTCAAGCAGAGATTGCCTCTAAGTAGGCGATATGAGACAGAAAATAGCTGGAGTCTTTTGAGTCTGTCCATGTAGGACATGTGCTTAATGCCTAGGATCTTCTTCCTGAGGTACTTCTGTGGCCTCTCCAGCTGTTGCAGGTGTCTAGTGAGGTACATGCCAAATGGGGCATTATACTTGATGATTGGTCTAATGAGGGAAGAATAGAGAGAGATGATGACCTCTTTCTTCCTAGAAGCAAAACTCTTGGTAATGAAATGTGCCACATAGAAGGACTTTCTGACCACAGTGGCGATGTGGTGGTCAAAGAAGAGGTTGCTGTCAACCTGCTTCCCCAGATCTCTTATAACACCTTCAGTGTTCAGTGGGCTCCCATCAATGTGGTAATTAGTGGGAACTGAGTTTTTACCAAAGGGGATGATGATGCATTTTTTGGCATTAAGCTTAAGGCCATGGTTTCGACACCAGTCATTGGTCTCAGTGAGGCCTTTCTGTAGGATGTCTGCATCACTTGGGGAGTTCGTAATGGTTCCCAGCTTGCAGTCATCTATGAACTTGGTCAGCCAGAGCCCCTTTGTGTTGGCTTGGACTTCTGAGAAGTAGATGTCGAACAAGAGAGGATCCAGGACTGATCCCTGTGGGACTCCACTCGTGGCTGGTCAGCAGTCTGACTTGGAGTCTGCTACTTTCACACTGTGTGTTCTATCTGTGAGCAAGTTTGCAACCCACCTAGTGATATAGGGGTTGATGCCTAGTCTGGGGAGTTTATCAATAGTTCTTGAGTGGGGAATGGTATCAAACGCCTTGGCCAGATTGAGGTAGGCTGTATGCACTGCCCTACCTTCATCCACAGCCCTGGTGACTGACGCAAAGAAGTCAACCAGGTTGAACAGGCATGATCTCGCTTTCACAAAGCCAAATTGTATGAGGTCTAGAGTTAGGAGATGTCCTATATCTTTGTTAATCAGGTCCATGATGATGCGCTCCATAGCTTTACATATCAGATTCATTGGGCTAATGGGGTCATAATTCCCAGGGTCTGTAGTCACTCCCCCTTTATGGAGAGGGATGACTGTAACAGTGTACTATTCAGTAGGGAGAAAGCCTGAGGTGAGGCTGTGACTGAACAGGACACACAGATGTAGTGCCTGTTCACCTTGTAGTTCATGTAGAACACAGCCAAGGATATTATCGGGTCCCATGGAAGCTGTATTCTTGGCCTTGGACAATGCAGATTTAACCTGTGCTGCAGTAATGCTTGGTGTCTGGCATTTTTCTGGTACTGTGATTGGTCCTTTTGGGGGGAAAGAGGGGTAAAGATGGCACTGAATCTCTCAGCCAGTATGTTGGCAATATGTTGGCTCGGTATAGTTGGTACCATTGTGCAATAACTCAGAGCAAATCTGGGTATTGCCATGGAGGTTCTGGATATAACTATAGAAGGCTTTGTGATTGTTTTTAGTGTCTGCCGCAATTCTGCCTTCATAGTTGGCTTTAGAGGATTTGATGAGGGATCTCAACTTTTTGTTGAGGCTGATAAGGGAGTTTTTCCAGTCTTGAGGCTTCACCTTTTTCTGCAACAGTTTCTTCCTTTTGTTGTAGAGTTTATTAATGGCAGGGGACCAGAAGATTGGCTTTCTTTTTTTGGAGGAGAGTGTCTTGGTTCTGTTGGGCATGGCTAGTTCCATGCATTTATGTACATGTTCGTACAATGCATTGGTGTATGATTCAGCAGTAATGCAGCTATTTTCCATTGGCATGGGTGCCATGAAGTTAGCCACCTCTGTTTTTTAGAGCCCAAAGTCAGCTTTGGAGAAGTTTTTCAAGGTGGTTACCTTTATGGGGTGAGATGCGGATTCCATGGTGATTAGTTTATGGTCGGATCTGACCATGGAGGGATTGACTACTGGTGTAGAGCAATGGTCACCCATGTTAGTAATAAGTGGGGGGGGGGTCAGAATGACTTGGTCCAGGGGATTGGAAATGATGAATTCCAGGAAGCAGTGGGCCAGTGTATTGGTGCTTGAGTAGTTTTCCAAGTTGATGGGGGGGGGGGGGGTAGTTGAAGTCTTCTAGTATGAGAGTGTTGGGTTGGACCTTGATAGATTCCAGGGTGCTTAGGATTGTGGAGTGAGAGTCTAGGGACATGGCTGGGGACCTATAGCAGGCTATGACCTGGATCTCTGTCTTACCCAATGTTAGTTGTACCTGAAGTATCTCAGATGCATTATGCTGGGCTACTAGTCTAGAGGTGTGCATATCCTTTATGAATATGGAAACACCACCTCCTTTGGAGCTTCAGTCCATGTTTTGGGGCTGAAAGGTGTGGAATGAGTTATAGCCTGGTAGCAAGGGGTGCTTTCTGCCACTTTGAACCAGGTCTCCATTATAGCACAAATGTCGATGTTCTCCATTTTGAGGAGTGCATCTTGAGATTTAGACTTCTAGCACTGAGCAGCATGACCCTCAGATTGCATTTATTTATAGCTGTTAAGGTGGTAATTTGATCTTTGGAACACTGCCTAAAAAAGGCACTATAGGGGTGGCAAGAGCCTTGGCCAGTACCCAGAAACCCAGGGGTGGCAGAAGCAGGCCATCTCTGGCAAAACATCGAGGTCTGTCAATCATGTCATTCCAAGCAGACAGATACTGGATCCCCTTTGAATGACACCAGAAACTTGGCCAATTGTTGAAGTTAATTAGTCCTATGACATCAGGTGCAGTTTATCTCAGGCTACTCCAATGTTTATCATTTACATCCTTGAAAATATACATACAAGAGCTTAACTGGTTCCTTCAGCCTGGCACAGCTATTGACTAACTATGTCATTTAAATTCATTGAAGAAACCTGTGGTCTATTACGGTAAAACCTGGTTTACATGAATATAGTAAAGGCATTATATGAATTCCCCTTATCTAGGGTCCTAACCAGTAACCTTGATTTCATGCTCTTTAGATACATAAAGTCACTAAGCACAGGTGCATGCTTACTTTAGTCCCACTGCTGTTACCAATAACACTCCTGCATAGATATTTAAACCAATATGGTAATATGGAAGATGGTCATTATTTGAGGTATAAACAAATATCGTTTTCTTTGCACATGATTTTATCATACTTATGTACAAAACTGTATCCCACTTGTAGAGAGAGAGCTGCAGGACTTTTTTGGAATCTTAGAGCTACAATTCAATATCAAAAGTAATTTTTCCCAATAAATCTCACTGCCCACACTTATACTCCAACAAAGTAATTCCTTTGCCTGAAATAAGACAATACCTTCATATTTATGTATCCCCCTGCACCTTAATCCTTGCACAAGAACTGACTTGAATCTAAAAAATCTGGTTCATGCTCTTTACATTGGTACACAGAAATGATTAGCGTCATCAGTACTGAGCATAGCGGTGAGTGTGAAAAT